>NW_017963638.1:300494-636971 GCF_001661415.1 Suhomyces tanzawaensis NRRL Y-17324
CCCCGCTTGCTTATCTTTCCCCGCAAGGCTAATAAACTACTAATCATATTTGATACTCGTCTGATNCTTCCTTGATACTCGTATCATACCACATAACACATTAACACACTTTTTATCCGCTTACCTAATTGCTATTACGTAACCTTATACGTAATCTTCGTATCTCGTTCTCACTCCGTTACAGTGTTTTGAGAATACACATGGCTATTAGTAATCTCAATATCAGCTTACGTAAGCAAATACCCAGCTAGAAGAAGTTTGTCAACAGGAGTACCAGAAGTTCACGACAGCTCTGTGAGAATCACAACCTCAAAATAAAAATAGATGGACAAGGGTATGTTAGTAGTTCACCGAAAAGAGCCATAAGAAACAACAAGGCTAGTGAAATTAAGAAGAGGATAAAAACGACTTTAATACCTTTCCAAAGTTACAGTAGCCCCTTTATTCTCCTAGTTCAAAGTTTGTAAATAACAATGATAACATCACCTAAATTCTTTAGCGATGTTCCCCTCTCAATGCTTGACATAATGAGAGTGAAGAGTGTTATTGAAGTTGAACTACTTTTAGCCTCCATTCTTAAAGAAATGTTGTGCTAATCTTCATAGAGGCATTTTCGATTACTATCGACATGGATACATAGTGTAGAGTACTACGGATATTCATAGATATTACATTAATTAGTTTCGTAAACTTGTTATACTTTTGGTATCGAGAAAACATCTTTATATTAGCTAACTTTTAAGGAATGACCATTTTCGATTTAATCGAAAGTTCATGGGAGTAAAAACCCATGTATGTGTGTGCGTGGGCGCAAATGAAGTCTATATAAGATGCAAAGTTTGAGTACCCAAATTGAGAACCGAAAAAACGTTACGAATGAGTGAATTGAAAAAAAAGCATTGAATCATGAATGATCTGATTCAATAATTCAACACTGAACGGCCTTCAAAATTTCAATTTCAATTTCGGAACATTGAGAACCGATGCTCTCATCGTACAAGTTGTAAAAGTCTCCAGACAAGCACTTGTAGAAAGTGGTTTGTTTACCCAAGGCCAATTTCAAGCCTTCAGAATCTGCTCTCTTTGGTTTAGAGGCATCATCAGCTTGTTGCTTTGTAGTAGAGTCTTCCTTGTACGAAGATGGAACCAAAGACCAACCAGCAGCATAGATAGAACCGGCTTGTGGTGGTGGGCCATCAAATTGGAATTGTCTGTTGGCGACAATAGCACCAACTCTACCCTTAGAATCGTGGAGGACACCGTTCTTCAAAGTAACAGTCAAGGCATCAGCATCGACACAGGTTTCCAAAACAGTGGAATCAGAGTCACCACCGGCTGCGGTCTGGGCAGCAGCAGTTGCCTGGGATTGTCCATTTTGAACTTGACCGTCGCTAATTTGACTTATAGCAGAAGCAGTTTGCTTGGAAGTAGTTTGCTGTTGAACTTGGCCATCAGTAATTTGGTTGGCAACGGAAGCAGTTGTCTTAGAAGTTGTCTGTTGTTGAACTTGACCGTCGGTGATTTGATTCACAACGGAAAGAGTAGTTGGGGTTGTTGGCTTAGCAGCAGTCTGCTGTTGAACTTGACCGTCGGTGATTTGGTTAACCACAGAGGCAGTCAGCTTAGCAGTAGTTTGCTGTTGGACCTGGCCATCGCCGATTTGGTTAACAACTGAAGCGGTTTGCTTAGCAGCAGTTTGTTGCTGAATTTGACCATCGCCGATTTGGTTAACGACTGAAGCAGTTTGCTTGGCAGCAGTTTGTTGTTGGATCTGACCATCGCCAATTTGGTTAACTACTGAAGCAGTTTGCTTAGCAGCAGTTTGTTGTTGGACTTGTCCATCACCAATTTGGTTCACAACCGAAGCGGTTTGCTTAGCAGAAGTTTGTTGCTGAACTTGACCGTCGCCAATTTGGTTAACGACCGAAGCAGTCAGCTTAGCAGTGGTCTGTTGTTGGACCTGTCCATCAGTGATTTGGTTCACAACCGAAGCAGTCAGCTTGGCAGTGGTCTGTTGTTGAACTTGTCCATCAGTGATTTGATTCACAACCGACTGGGTTGATTTCGCAGCATCGGTCTTCTGTTGGACCTGGCCGTCAGAAATTTGATTTGCAGCAGCAGCCTTCACGCCACCAACAACGGCTTTGCTGTCCTTCTTTCCACCCTTGTCATTGCTGGCAGCATTCTTTGCTTCAGCAGAGACAGCAGCGGAGTTGGTCAGAAGAGTCTTGATGGACAATGCAAACGAACCGTCGAAGTCAGTCAATGCACTTGCGGAGGCAGGAATCTTTGCACTGGGGGTTAAGGTAGTGTATGGTTCCGAAGGAACATAGGCGGCTTGGACCGACGACAAGGCTGCCAAGATCGAGTAACAGGTTGCTAATCTCATATTGACGTGACTATATTAGCGAGTGGCAAGTATTTGACAGTATTTGAGTGACTAGCAAGTACTTGGATATAGCTCTGATCAAAAATTACTGAATATGGGCAAGAACCTAGGTTATTTATAAGAGCCACCATCCATAAGCCATATCTTGCTCAGCAATGCTAGTGGATCACCAAGTATAGCCCATGTTTATTTTTAATTCAGTGAGGATACCCAAAAAAGCAATATCCAGTGGCTATTATGAACACATAACTGTGTAGATCCAAAGCCTTGCTGCAAACAAAGTGGCTGTATCCCCCTTACGGATAGTGTGGAAAGCTGTCGATCCAGGGCTACTTGGAAATTGGGTTTTCCCTGTCCCGTTAATGCAGGCTTTCGCAATCCTGTTTGGCCATATTTTTTTCGGGTTAATTTAATCAACCCTACCTGAACCCCAATGTCATTATCTCATGCCCACTGGAGGCCTTGTGATGTGTACGATCCCCTCACGAAGTCATGGATCCGCAGGTGCAAACGGTTTTAACACTCCCCCATGCTGCTTAGAATAGTAGATTAATCTAAAGCTAAAGTATAACAGCTTCGAGCCGATTTTCGGAACCCTTCGCGTACTCAACGCACCCAGGCTTATTTGTATTTTATGGCTGTTCCAATTATTCCTACCTCGGGCAAACCCCTAGGCCCTTCCCCTAGAACCCTAAACTGGTACGTTTCCTCATTTCTACGGGTGACCTAGCGAGGTACCGTAATACACCACACCTTTGTGTCAATTATTCCTCATGACCTCTTGTTGATCGCCGGTGGTATGCACTCCTGGTTTGGAGTGACTTTGACATTTGTGCGGGGGCCAATTGCATTCGTATTCCCCATGCAACCTGGCCCGGAGGGATTTATGTTCGCATGTCACAGCCTACATTTCTGCACCTAATTTGGATGCCGGATTAGGAACAATTAACGGCAAAACACCCGTCCAACCTGGATTATGCTCTCATTACTCAGTGGAAGGGGCTGTAATATTGGACGGGCCCAACTACAAGCACTGGGTGGACCGCATTAAAGTTTGATTTGCTACTGTTGGTCACATTTTTCATTTTTCGAAGGGTTATCCTACAAAAAGTTGGGTGAGGATAAGAATAGAAACACTCGACAACTCAAAAGCCGAAGTACAAGTCGCCACACAATAGGAGCACGTTTAGAGTTTACAATTTACGGTACCATGTGCAATGATGTAACTTTATCAAATCACTAATCTAATCACTTCTATCATCAAATGATTGAACTGTCTAACCGGTAGGAGGACGATATCGGTCCAATAAATTAGTAGCCTGGAGCTTAGTACGGAAATCCACGGTTTTGGGATGTAATAATCTAAAATCTCTCAAGGAAATCCACGATAAGATTGATGTTGTATCTACCGTCAAAGTCTCCATCCAAGGCCTTTCTGGCACCAGCCTTGCCCATATAGTTCAATGCTTCGACATACACTAATGAGGCATGGATACCACCCTTCTCCATGTGCTTGATAATATTGCCCTTTTTGTTGATGTTATCATAAAACTTCTCAATTCCTTCTCTCAAGATTTCTCTTTCACCGTAGATGACCAAAGTGTTGCCCTTGTCAATGGCCTCCACTTGGGCCCAGTGTTCGTCGTAGCTGAGGCTGTTGAAGGTGATCCACTTGTCAATCAACTTTCTATCGTTGTCACCAACGTAGTAGTCACCCATTGAAGTGTCAGTGGCCCCCAAATCTCCGTATGGGTTTGCACCCAGAACCGGTGGTAAGTTTGGAGCAGTAGTTGGTTGAACCCAAGGAGACATAAGAATCAAAGACTTAGGTTGAACCAACTCTCCATGGAAGCTGAAGTCGAACTTGGGGAAGTGCTTGAACTGTTCCTTGGCTTCTTCAGGGTAAGCAATGTATCTAGCAATAGAACAAATCAAGTGCACACCAGCAGAGTCACCAATAAGATGGATGTTCTTGTAACCTTGTTCAACCAAGCCGTTGTAAGAGTAAATGGCCTCTCTGAGCTGAGTAGGATAAGTGAAATTGTTGGCAGTAGTGGAATAGTCAAGGAACAAGATGGAGGTACGATTACGGCGTTCTTCAGGCAAGGCATGGTATAATGCCAAAAAGGCCACCATTTGAGTTTCAAACATGTTGAGCAAGTAACCACCACCGTGGGCATAAATCAACACATCCTCCTTCTCGGGGCCTTCAACCTCGTTCTGGACTAACCAGTAAGCATGGTCGTCGAGCTTCTTTCCAAAGTTCTTCAAGCCTATGGCCATGGGGTTGTTTCTGTAAGTGTCGAAAAATTCTTGCAATGGATGGTGGAGAACGAGCACCACATCTTGCTTCTGCAAGTTTCCTGACAAGTGGTACAATGATGCCAAGTGGATGTTCTTCCACAAAGAGTTGGTGAACTCAGCATTGGTTCTGGAGTAGATGGTACCAGTGGTGTAGTACTGGATCACAGTTTTTGCCAAAGTATACGGAAGGGTGACGATCTTCAACAAGAACGTAGGAGTCACCATTTTGCCCAAAATGCCGTCAAAAGTTTGACAGTCCCTGGTATATATACTTCAAAACTCTAAAACTACATATAATTTGCGCTTTATGCAGGCGACCACCCACTATCCGGCACATTATGTCGGCGCGTTTTCGGGTAAGATTGGCACTTCCGGATGATTTACAATTAAGGACCAACGATTTACGGTAGGAGGAATTCACCCCAATAGAAGTATTATTTATGCAGTCTCTAATATACAAGCTACAACTTGAAGTTGTTTGAAGTTTGAGGGCCTTGGGTCTTCTTGAGGTTACCCTTCACATCGGTCATTTCTCCCTTCTTGCCAATCACAGTAACATTCTTGGCCTTAGATAAAGTATCCACCACGTCACCAACCTTTTGACGTTTGGACGAAGGTTTGGACTCCTGTTTGGCCCTTTGTTCCTGTAATTCCTTTCTTTGGTTGAATTCCTTGGACCTCTTTCTCTTGCTAGCACGTCTCAACCTCTGTTTGTCTTCCCTGGACAACTCGTCTTTAGAAAAGGACAATCCTGACTTCAACTGCACAGAAGATCTGCCCTTGTTACCATCAGCGGCTGGTTTATCGTCCCCGATCTTGTAAATCTCTTGAGGTGCCAATGCCGACTCACTTGAAACATGCAAGGGTTGAGCATCTTCCATGGTGATAGCAGCAGCGTTGTCGTTGACTTTGATCTCGATGGTTTTGAACTGGTGAGGCTTGGGGATATAGTGGGCTGAACACAACGAGTCCAATCTATGGTTTAACTTGGTGAACAAGTCACTGATCTCATCGTGCTGCTTTTGTACTTCTTCGCTTACCTCTTTTTGGGCATCCACCTTATTGTAGTCGTCTTCGTACAATTCGGCTAATGACTTGTTGGATTTCTGTTCCGATAACTCGAACTTCTGTTTGTTGTGGAATTTGGAAATATCTGTGATAATACGCCTAGGCAAGTCGTTGAACTCGTCGCTCTTGATTCTCCTTCTAATCAACTCTTCCAATGATTCGGTGACTTCTTCGGTGATGATAGGCACGGGTTTCGAAGTTCTATCAAAATCAAGAGTAGCAGTTTCCGGGTCATCCAAAAGCGAATCTTGAGGTCTATGCTTGGCCTGGACTTCACCCTTCATAGTCCATTTTTTATCAGCCACGAGCTCAGCTTCCAATTTAGCTATTTCCGCTTGGATTTCCTGTTGTTGCTTCTCGTAGGAAGAAAGTGGTGCTGTGCTCTTTGCTTGTGCTGGTTGATCTTCGTCAGCAAAGAGATCGTTCATTGCAGAACCAACAGCAGTATCATATTCTTCTTCATTAAATCTGCCGTATTCCTCATCCTCCGCTTCATCCTCTTCTTCCTCGTTGTCCAGTTCCTCTTCATTCGCAACTTGACTCTTGGATTTTCTGATCACACCTGGCTTGTCGTAAAAGTCATCATAATATGCCATGTCCTCTTCATCTTCTTCCTCATCATCATCATCATCATCGTCACCAGAGCCGGCAAAGTAGTCGATTTCTTCTTCATCTTCATCATCATTCTCCTTCTCTAATGCTAAGATTTGCTTGTTGAACTGGTCGATGTCAAAAAATCCATCATTTAAGCCAAATGCATCTTTCTTTTGTTCTGTTTGGATTATTTCATCGTCTGAAGGGACTTGAGTTTCTGCCTCTGACCCGGAATCTTGCTCTTCGTTTTCTTCGTCGAATCCCTCGAAATCTTCATTCAAGGTTTTAACATCGTCATCGCTGAGCTGGGGTTCTTCTTGATCAACTTCTTCTTCTGCTTCTTCTTCTTCTTGCTCATCTTGGTCAGACTCGTCGATATCGTTTCCTTCGTCATTTTCGTCTTCACTGTCTATCTCATCGCTCTGGTAGTCTTGAAATTTCTCCTTCAACTCTGGGATCTTGGCTGTCAATAATGCTTCATCAACTCCGTCCAAGACCATCTTGGTCTGTCCAAAGACCTGGGTGGAGTCCAAACCGTCCACGTAAATTTCATCTAACACGGAATACTGTTTGGTGATGGGATCCAAGAACTGCTTCGCTAACTCGTTGAAGTAGCTTTTATTGGCGACTTCGTTCGAATCATCCGATTCCTCAGACCTGAAGAATGTGAAAATGTCTTGGGGCTTGCCCAGTAACACCTCTAATAGATCCTGTGCCATTTTAGTTCTTAGTGTCTATCGTTCCGTCTTCTTAAGATGGGAAGAGATGATTAAAAAAATTCATGGGCTGTATGCAGGCATGGTCGCATTCTGGCAAATCTCTATCGAAGTTCAGCTGGAAGAGTATCACGCTGACAAGAATGATCCTCGGAGCAACGTCCAGGTTAGCCAGATACAGGGCATCTGGAGCTGGATCTCATCCCCTTATTTTGTGGGGTGGCTTGAGACAGAAATCAAACTCGTCTGGACGGTGGCTCGAGAGACAATCCAACGATGCTCATACCAAACAAGCAAAGACGGAATACTATAGATCGCGTGCGGCATACAAGTTGATTGAAATAGATAAGAAGTACAAGTTGTTCAGTAAACGGACCACCAACATTGTGGACTTGGGATTTGCGCCTGGGGCGTGGACTCAAGTAGCCATCGAGAGAATGAAAAAACTAGGACATAAAAGTCGGATCTTGGGAGTAGATTTGATAAGCTGCAGTGCCCCTCAAGGAAGTCACTTCATCCAAGGAGATATCCTCTCCAGAAAGACACACCAGGATATACAGCAATTTTTCAGCGAAGAAGAGGCCCAGCCTGTGGACTTGGTGCTCAGTGACATGATGGCCAATACCTCAGGAATCAAGGACAACGACCATTTTGCCAGCATGGACTTGTGCGATGGGGCCATGATCCTTTCGTGCCATTTGTTGAAGGAAGGGGGGTCTTTGGTCATGAAATTCTACACAGGTAAGGAGGACCAAGTCCTTCTCAAGAAGATGCAAAAGATGTTCAAAAAGGTGTACCGCATGAAACCCGATGCCTGTAGAGATGAGCTGCGAGAGATGTATATTATTGGAGTGAGAAAGAATCAGCTAACTGTACAGGAGCTATTTGGAGAATAGAACCCTTGTGCGAGACCACATGGTGGCATCCCGGAACTGCCCAAATCATCAGGCACCATGTGATGATCCCTGTCCCGGAGATACTTGACACCTTCCTGTTCTGGGTAAGTTCCGACAATCTATGATAAGGCGTCACGTGATGGAACGTCTCCAGGCCCCTTCAGGGTTGCTTAATTGTGGCTGCCAATTGTGGCTGCAACCCCGGATAATGAATCACCATCAGGCACGGTGATCTAATCCAGTAGTTTGCGAAGCAGCCACGCAATATATAATCCGCCTCCGCCTCTATTCTGTGAAGTTGTTCAAAAGCACTCAGGATGTCTTTGAGCGGTCCACCCAATCCCGTGTATGAAGGTCTTAACGTAGCAGAAGTTGACAAGAGGCACAACTTCCGCCCTTTCAAGCAAGCAGAGCCTTCCCAAAGCAACATTAAAACTTTGAAGCTCGAAAGCATCGATCTCTCGTTGTTCAAAGAGGGTCCGGAATATGCTGCGGACAGGAAGAAGTTAGCAGATACTTTGGAAAAATCGATCTCCACCTACGGTTTCTTTTCTTTGATCAATCATGGAATCAGCGATGAATCGTTCGACCATATTAGATCCATTGCGCAATCCACTTTAGAGCTTCCTGAAGATGTTAAACGTCAACATTTGGCCGGTGCTTTGACATCAGACTCGGAGGATAGATCGGTTTCCTTGGGAGGGGAACGTGGGGCTGGATTCAAGCCCAAAGGATATTGGTCAATGAAGAATGGCGTGACAGACTCAATTGAGCTCTACAACTTTAGAGATATGACAAACGACAATTTCTACAACCCGCCAAAGCCATATCCTGAGATTGTGAAAGCACACTTGCCTGAAGTTGCAAGTTATTTCAGACATCTTCATAATGAAGTTCTTCGCAAATTGACGGTTCTCTGTGACATAGTTTTACAGTTGCCAGAGGGGTTTCTTTGGGAAAACTACTTCAAAATTGTTGATGGTGATGTCTACAATTCAGGGGGTGGTTTCGGAAGGTTCATGGTTTATCGTGGAATGAAAGAAGAAGACGAAGCCAAGGTAGATAAGAACTGGTTAAGGGGTCATTCGGATAGCACTGCTTTTACTTTCATAACCTCTCAGCCAATCCTTTCTCTCCAAATTAGAGACTACTATACTGGTGACTGGACTTATGTCGGGCACACTCCTGGAGGGTTGATTGTGAATGTCGGTGACGCTTTGGAATTTATCACAGGTGGTTACTTCAAGTCATCTATTCACAGAGTTGTAGCACCTCCAGAAGATCAAAAGCAATTCACCAGATTAGTGTTGATTTACTTTACCGAGCCGAAATTACCTGCCATTCTTGATCCAGAGCCACTCCAATCTCCTAAGTTAGCAAGTTTGGGAATTAACAAACCGGCTGAGTGGGATAAGATCACATTTGAAAAGTGGGCCGACGAGAAGGGTAGGTTGTTTGGTAAGAAGGAAGTTAATGACTCTCCAGGAGACGAGCCTAACTTGGTGCTCATGTATGGAAGACTACACGAAAGATGGCACCAGGCAGAAAGTAATTTTACACTTGAAGAAGCGAAGAAAAAACATAGAATCATTCAATTTTAGATCTCTATAAATACGAAGTCCACATCAACCAACGATATTTATGGTCTGTAATATTTGCTGTGCAGCTGCATTGATCATCAACGATTTTTCAACAGTCCCGCTGCAGGTTTGGCCACCACCTTGGTAGGTTGTTGATGAACTTGGAAATGCACTTTTGAAATTACCATATGCTTGTTGAGATGTTTCAGCAATTTCTCCAAAATAAAGGTTTAAGTCGCTGGGATCTTGTAAGTAGGTAAAGATATATGCTGCTTGTTTACCGAGGGCATCCTTGTAGTCCTGGCTAGCGGAGCCAGAATTGATAAGATCGGTAAATCCTGAAAACAAGAGATACACATACTCCAACTGGTTGTTCCAGTAGCCATTAGTGAAAAATGCACCTTTAGGATTCATAGCAGCTGCTGCCAACGTATTTGCTTGATCGGTCCAATATGAGTTGCCGGATGCTTTGGCCAATCTAACCAACACGCTCAAAGCAACACCAACGGTGTAAGTGAGCTTACCTTTGTTGACACTGTTACTCGAAGTGTCAACTCCATCATAGAATAGATGATCCGAGGGGTCTTGGAGGTACTTGAACATGTAGTCCATACAGTTCTGAGCAAAAGTGAGCAAGTTTGAGTCATGGTTCACGTCATAAAGCATCAAAGCAGCTAAAGCTGATTCGACAGTCGAAATCGAAGCAACATAGCTTTTTTTGTACTGCCAGTAAACACCCCCGTTTCCAGATGCCCATTGACTTTGCAAGAAGCTCACGATATCCTGTGCTACTTGCAAGTATTGTTGGTTGTTTGTTTGTTGGTACGCTTCAAGGAAAACCCAAGCTACCTGAGCATTGTCGTCGGTATAAATGTCTTCGTCTTTTGCAGTACTTGCTGAGAAAGCTTTCACGTTGGAATTCTGATAATTCAAGAGGTTTGAAATGGTTTGTTGAATTTGTTGCAGATTTTTGGAGTTCGTCACCGATCTACCTACCACTGCCTGTTCCCAAACAACAGGTTCCTTATATGGACCAGTACATCTAGAGTCACGGCTATTCCATTTGGAGGAAGACAGATCCCAGAATCTAGTCCACAACTTATCGTAGGTTTGTCCCGAATCTCCCTGGGACACGTACTTTAGTTGACCAGGCAGGCCTGAAGCAATTGGTGAAGAAGAACTTGAAGAGCCTTGAGGTGCAGCTGCACTGGGTATCGATTGGCTTTGCTGGCTGTATTGAGAAGCTTGGACAGATGGTTGAGCGAATGTCGAAGCTTGGTTTCCTGGTTGGCTTCCTGGTTGGCTTCCTGGTTGGTTTCCTGGTTGGTTTCCTGGTTGGTTTCCTGGTTGGTTTCCTGGTTGGTTTCCTGGCTGACTGGATGGCTGACTACTAGGTTGGAAACCTTGCTGAGTTGTCTGGGTACTTGTTTGAGCAGTTTGAGTGGCTCCAAAGTTGGGCTGATTTCCTGGCTGATTTCCTGGCTGATTTCCTGGCTGATTTCCTGGCTGATTTCCTGGCTGATTGCCTGATTGGGTGCTTGGCTGAGCAACGGTTTGGTAGACCGTCACGAAGGTGAAAGCAGCAGTAGCATGGGTATTTGCCGGTTGGTTGGCAGGCTGGTTCACCGGTTGGTTGGCAGGCTGGTTGGGTTGGTTGGTTGATGGGGCTCCTGGCTGGCCACTGGGTGCAAATGACAAGCTTGGAAAGTTACTTTGAAATTGCGAAAAAACACTGGCAAGGCCCGAGAAGATGCTGTTGGATAAACTGGAGAAACCGTTCGAGCCCAGCGATGCAGATGGGGCATTGGCAGTATCGGCGCGGACCTCGAGTTGCCTTCGCACCGGAGAGGCCGAGATCCCCAAGATTATCATAAATATCACCAACAACTGCATTTAGTGGTGCCAACTTTACGAGGATGTGACTAGCTTTTAAGCTAGCTCGCCAGCGAAATCACATCCGCCTACATGTGCTGCCCAGTCCTCGCAAGGCTTGGTACCGGGCATGCTACACCTCCTTGACTTCCACATTTAGGAATCCACATCGGAGCCATGTTTCGAGTTGTCCAAAATCCTGTAACTTAGTCCCCGGTAACATACCACAGTCGAGACTATGTGCACACTATTACTCAGTCAGGATAAAACGATTTTGAGGTGCGCTGCAAGGGCTCCTGAGGCGAAATGGCGCGGGGCGCACTTTGAGCATGAGCGAAAATCGAGAATCAACTGCCTCAACCCCACATAAAAGAAATACCTCATCACTTGCTAGTGTGACTGTTGTACCAGAGCCGAGCCAGAAACACGCCTGGCACAGCCACCATGAGCTACTTGAAACACCCCATCTTGACCAGCCCAGGCTCCTGGATCAACACCATCCACGCCAGCAAGTTGTATCGAGCAGGACATTACAACCTATCTGGCCCCTTCACACAGGCACTAGTGGACACAAAAGCCGACGGATCTTCCACCAGGTTTCCCAGAGGAGAAGTGGTGCAGCTAGCGGTTCAACAGCCGACCCCAGCCGGAAGGGGGGAAGGGGGCAGAGCCAAGGCCAAGTACTGGATCGCACCTGCCACTGGGGTTTACACCTCCCACTACATCATCAACAACCACAGGTACGTGGAGCACATGGCCAGCGAACGCAGGGATCTCCGGTTTTATCCCAAGAAGTTGGCCCACAGGCACGGAACATCGCTGAAGGGTGAAACAACCTTCATTCCAGATATCAGCGACGTAATAGTACAGGGGTACGTCGACACAATCCGTGCAGGATTGGCGAAACTTAACACCACGGATCATGAGCTTGTGCCTGGATCACAGTTGCTACTTCGGGACGAGGGGGCCTTAATAGATGTCCAAAACGGCAGCGCCACGATTAACATAGCCAAGCACCTTCCCGATGAGGACTTAAACATGCGTACTATTACCTACAAAGGAAATGAGGATTTATGTGACACCATATTACGGTTGGTGAACTACGTGAGTTAGATTATTGGCACGGGTCTGCATGCGGCCTATTTGTCTATTAGATTCTAGGGGCAACTCTGTTCACTTGGTAGAAGATTTGGGTCAAGGAGCCATAATTCAAGAGCGAATTAAACCCTCCTTTCTTCTGACAGCCGTTGAGAACAGAGCTGTACTGGTCATAGAGGTGTCTTGTTTCTCTGACCAATTCGTTCTTAAATAACCCATACGCATCATTTTGGTAACCTCCCAGAGGGCTGGTTAGTTCTAGGATATCAGCTAGTCCGGCATAAAAGTACACTGAATGATCTGGAGTGTCGTTGATATAGCCATCCGTAAAGAACTGGGAGTCAAGGTTACCTCCACCCAAAGAACGAACTCCGAGTTCTACAGCTTTTGCTAACCAATCTTCAGATTGGTCCCACTTCAGTAGATAGGCCAAAGAGGACATTGCAACGCCGACAGTGTACGTCAACTTGCCCTGGTTGACACTGCCGTCCGTGCTCTTACCGTCGTTGATGAATTTGTTCTCGGGATCAAGTAAGTTATCGAAAGTCCAACCAAGGCAGTACTTGGCAAAATCTATCAATTTTCTATTCTGCTTAACTTCATAGATCTTCAACGCGGACAAAGCTGCCTCGACCACCGAAATCAGGGCAACGTATTTGCCTTGGTAGTTCCAGGTGATACCTCCTATTTGTGGGTTCTTTTGATTTTCAATGAACTCGTGCAAAGCGATGGCTTCGTCCAAAATGGTCTTGTCTCCCAAAACGTTGTAGGCATCGACTAGTGCCCAAACAACTTGGGCGTCGTCGTCGGTATAGATGTCGGTATCCTTCGCTTGTGTGGCAGAATACCCGGCAACAGAAGCACTCTTATACTCAGAAAAGATGTCAACTGCTTTTTGGGTTTTGGAATCATCTCCCCCAAGCGCAATAGCTCTACCTGCAACTGCTACTGACCATAAGTGTGACTTATTTGTTGCACCACATACATCGACCCAGTCGTTGTGAGAGGTATCCCAGAACGTAGACCACAAGTTCAGCGATAACTCATCGAAAATCTCGGAGGTAGACACGGTTGGGATAGGAGTTTGGACCGCCTTGATAGAGGTGGTGTAGTTTCCAAGCGTATCTCTCTTGTCCACTTTGGTTGGAACAGCAGATGCTAGTGAAACAGTCGCAAGTAATGCCCAAAATTGCATCGTTTAGCGTTGATTCCGCTACGCTGCCATTGAACTCAATATATACTACAGTTCACAGTAATCAGGAACACCGTCGCATCTGAATTAGTCTTCGATGTACTATTTTTATTGTTTCGCAGTCAATTATTAGCAATGTTCAGGAACAGTCGTACCACGGAGAACGGGCCGATTGTAAGGGATGGAGCAAGCCACTTCGAGGCTACGTTTATCTGAATAGGTTAGGCAATTTGGGCCGGGAGAAAATGGACAATCCAAACATCCAAAATGCACTGGGTATACCAACAATAGACTTTCCTCAGCAACCACCATAAAGTCAGCAATACCTGGAATCGATTGTGAATAGTATTCAAGCAAGAGGTGTCGGCATGAATGGGCCAATTCTCGCCAGTAAAATGGATAACGAGCCATGAACCTTCCCAGAAGGCTTGGAAGTACATCTCGACATTTGCAGAGCCACTGGGGCCAAACAACGCTCATACGCAGACATTGTTCATATCACCAAATTCCCTTTATTTCTATTTACACAATTAAAAAAACCAAATTAAACCGCTTACAAGACCAATAGCAATTCTGTTAAGCACGGAATTAGGGTTAGCTACGGTACCGTCGTTCTTCTTGGAGCTCGACCTAGTGTTGGAGCTGGAGGCTGGGGCCAAACTGGCAGATGCAAGTTGCTCGGTCACAGGAGTTCCCGCACCCGAAACCCAGCCATTAAGATCACTGGCCTTAATGGTGGAGCCGAATGAGGTGGAGTTGGACACCCACACCACCGTGTTCCCCTTGGAGTCGAAGCTGACACCACCCTTGACGGTTTCATTGTATTTTCTGGGAATGAACCCGTCAATCTGGATTCCTGTTTCGATATCACCAGTACCCTGATAGTCGTGGATGGTGGTGAAAAGCTGCCCTGCTTGGGTGGTGTTCTTGACTTCAAAAATATCGAATTCACCACATCCAGATCTCCAGCATGAACAGTTGGCATCGAGCGAGTACTGGGCGGTTCTTGGAATGTGCGCATTCAAGAGCCAGATTGCTGGCATGTTGTAGTTGGAAATGGAAGTGTCGGAAGTGGTATCGTTGGGCATGGTGAACTCGAACAAGAACGTTTTGACGGTTCCGTAGAATCCGTGATAGGCAGGGATGCCTGATCTATAAACACCACAGTCGTTGTTGAGTCCCAGGCTCTGGCAGGTTATGTTGGAAAAGATCGAGTATTCATCGTTGGAGTTGAGGAGGACGTTCTCAGGCAACACGGTGGCGGAACTGGCTTTGTCTGTCCCCTTTGTACCTGCGTATGTCAAGGCTTTGCCAAGACACTTGGAGTCGTCACCAGCGGTTGTGAGGAAAGTGACGTTTTCGGCTGCGGATGAGGATCCGTCGTAGTATGCGATTCTGCTCCAGTCGGAGGACGAGTTCTGTCCATGGACGAAATTGTCGGCAACATACACGGCAAACTGGCTCAACACCAAGGGGCCCCTGAAATGTACAGACACTTCTTCGTTGATAGGCGAGTTCACGCCACTGAACGCAACTGGCTCGTTGCTCAATGCACACGAGCAGCTATCGGAGTCCACGTCGTTCAACTCTGCCACCATCTGGTATCTTCCAGAGTATCCAAAGTTTTGGAACTGGAGCACATTGGATTGCGGCTCCGAGGCTCTTCTGAAGTTGCCGAAATGGCTGGAGGCACCTTGCACTCCGTTGGCTATACCTGCGGCCAAGACTAATGTATCGATTCTCATGGTATTTCTATTTTTCAATTATCAGTAGTGTAATTCCGTCAATCAAGTCCCAGAGCTTCTTTTTATATCAAGGCTATTAATTATCGGTCTACTATTAATAACCTGATCCGAAAAATTGTGTGCACATCTAAGCCCCGCGGGATCAAATGACTACAGCCAGCACCCCTACACGAACGGAGGACGATAAACAAACACCACGGCGACATGACAACTGGTTGGAGCTGGCAGATCCCACTAGCTCAGTATCGACACCTGAAGCACCCGCTGTATTGTGTGCTAGATTGCTAGCAAGGCGTTGTAGGAGCGTCCGTGCTTAATTTGAGCATCGTAACGCCCCCTGCCTGCACCCAACATCGCTTCGCCTTGAGGGTCTTCGCAGCCGCGGACTGAATTCGGATCATGTGTGCACCCAAGGAGGCTGTACCAGTTTCAAGTATGGTTATTTCATCTCATACAACCCAAATGCTGGGATGCAAACTCATCGCTTGCATAGTTGACGGGGTCGAGGCTCAACCGCAATGGGCAAGTTCACCAATGCATTGAAGAGGGAGGAAGCTTTTAAGTTGATGCTTGCTAGCGCGATGCATACTGAAGCATGCATGTAGGAAGTCTGCATGTGTCAAAATAGACCGGTAATTAAAGTAACTTGACTCCGAATACAAAACAAGTTCCTTATCGCCAAGCATTGACATCATTTTTGAAGTGCTGGTTGATTTCTACAGATTTTGATATAAATTTGGAAAATTGTCAACAAGAATTTTGCTTCCGCACCAATACCTTGGTGGACCGAAAGAATATTAATTTGGGAGATCTAAAATTCTGAAATTCCGAAGCTCAGTATTACAATTCTCACAGAACCTTACTTTGTTAATGTCTTCTTGGTAATCCTACTGGCTCCAATTAAACATCGCGATAGATGATAAAGTACCCACATTCGCAATTAATAGAGAAAGTTAAATGCCTGATTCAACCAATAATATTGTCTCTTTGTGTGTGTAGTTAAGCATTAGTTCGTACTAGGAGAATGAGTAGAAGATTTTGCGGGCTGCTAAAGTCGAGGAGGTCGGACTTCTTTCTTTGTGGCTATAAGTTCAAACCAAGAAGCTTACTCCGTTAGAATATTTAGGTGCCATGAAGAAAGTTATTCCATCTTTTCCAGAAAAGACCTGGAGAAGCAGATTCTCTCACAAATCACCAGAACTGCTTCTGTGTATGAGTTTCGCTAATTCCAAATCACCTGCATTTGGGGATATGAACCATAAGATTGAGACACTCACTCAGAAGACTCACCAACGTGGGACACATTTCCTAATCTGTACAAAATTCTCTCAGTTCAAGATTCTGTATTTGGGGGGAAATTGAAAACAACTTGCATTAATGCTAGGTTAACCATTGGCGATGACTGGCAGCATTCGATCCACAGACATTTTGTTCGAAATTGTCTTTGTCTTTGAAACTTTGGATTTTATGCTTTTAAATAGTGAAGCAATTGAGGGTCAGAAAAATCAGTTGAAAATATTTCCTAGTTTATGTTATTATTCACAATGGAAGGTCATCAAGATGTTTCAGCTTCTGGTTGGATGACATAATTGCAATCATCTTTAAAGTGCAGGGGACTTATGTTTTCTTCGGGTCAAGTTGAATTCAATTTTTTCAAAGAAATTTTTGAGGCGAGAATTTGGCATAGTAATAACCAACGAAATTGCTGAAAGAACAAGACAACTGCTTGAAAGTTCAGAAACGTACAATGTCTCCGTTTGGATTCGTTATTGCTTGTTTAACATCCAATCACTCTCGAAAAATTGTGTGTGGCATTTATGAGATCTGTACCGGAAATTGTATTTCCTTCAATAGCAGCAAAATAACTGAAACTTTGAGGTCAAACTGGGCAACTTTTTAAAAAAAAAAATTCATGTAATTAACAAATTCTGTTCACATACTTCTCAAAATCCTCAACAAATATGGTTCTATGGTCTAGCGGTATGACGTCTCTCTCACCTAGAGAAGGTCTCGAGTTCGATCCTCGATGGAATCATTTGTTATTTTTTTCATTTTCTTTGACCATGCTATCTACTACATTAAATGGTGATGATGCTTACGAAGTATCTTTAATTCACAGACCTGTATTTTACGACTAAATATACAGTATATGCTAATTACTAACCATTCTATTAATCCTCTTCATCACTTGTAATTTCCTCATCAGAAGAAACTATATCATCATCACTCATAGCCTCCTGGTGACTACCACTATCTTCATCATCATCCGCATCATCTCCACTTGGGTTAACTTCAGACCATTCAACATAGTTTTTACTGATGAGTGCTTTGCAAGTTGGAAGAACAAGAGGATCAAAAGGGAAATAACCCTCTAAATCTAAAAATTCTTGTTTTTGCTTGAAGTTTGCCACTGCGGAAGGCAAGGTGGCCTTACCATTGGTTTGTAACATTCTTTCCCTTTTGTTATGCTCAATAATCGAATAGCAGTAACACACATTCAATTTGGTAGCAAGCTTAGCAAAAATATAAACCACAGTCTCATCACAAAACTTCAATGGGTTAAATTTGGCAAGAATGACTCTTTGGAAAAACTTGTCCAAGTCACATTCCCATTCAGAATCACCAAATGACTGATCAGCAGAAGCAGGCTTAGAGCTCTTGTACAACAGGTCATGTCTAAAGCAAAAGATGTACAACAAAGCTTGGAATGCAGCATAGAACAACTTAAACCTTTCCATACCTCCCGTCTGGTTTCCCTTTTGGTTGGAGGCTCTTTGTGAGTTATCATCTTGATCATAAATTTCACATTCCCTCTCCAACATGTATTTGTTCAACCAACCAACTAAATAGCTGACAATAAATACAATTTGATGTCTTGACAAGTTCTTAGCCCTTGCAATATAAGATGACAAATATTGCATTGCCTTAAGTCTTTTCTCCAAAATCTCGTTGGTATTGAATGCAACGTCGATAAGCAAGACAAGATATGAATCAGCAAGTTCCGGCTGATATTGGGAAATATGGAAAATAATGAATTGAATTGATTTTGTGAAGTGAGTAGGTAAGATATGACTTCTAAACAAAGAGGTAATGGTATTGAACAACGGAACTCCATTACCTTCATTTAATTCCTCTTGTGTGAATGAATTGGAAGTATTTGTTAACAATAAATTCATAACCGAATCCAACTTCGACAGGAGCTTTTTAATGTTTGCAGTGGAAGTAATTGGATCGATTAAATACTCCAGATCTCCATCGAGAACTTCGTCGATGTCACCTATTACATCTTCGAGGACTGATTTATCTCCGGCCTTTGTTTCGTCGGTATCAACACCCTCATCTTCATCATCTTCATCATCCTCATCATCCTCATCCTCATCCTTACCGTTGATTAACTCTTCAATCTCGTCATCATCCAAGTCATCCAATTCGTTTTGCAACTCGACATCAAGTTTAATGCAACATTCGATGATGAGTTGCCAAATATTGAATTGGAGGTCTGGACAATATGTGATAATTTTCATCAAATTCTGAACGTAGTTGGTTAGCTCAGCAGTGTTGGATGATAAATGATGTGGAAAATGCTTTTGTAAAGTTTGAGGTAATGAGTTAATGCAGGTTGGAATGAATTTGATGAGCTTTGATAAGATCTCATGATGCTTGTTCAATGCAGCAGGAGCTGGCAAGCATTCAGACCTGCTAAACTCCCCAACAAGTTTCTTGGTGACCTCATGCAAGTATTTGGGAAAGGAGGACACCAAGACACTAATGAACCTTGAGTATAGGTCGGTGAATTGTGAATAAGCCGAGTCCTGCCTGCTTGCCACATCGAGCCATTTAAATTCAAGCACAGCCGATATCAATTCATGACATGATTTGTTATCAAGTTTTGAGACATTGGATATCAACCCGTTCAAAACCACGTTCATATGGGCAAGGGAAATGGCATCCTTATGAGTGAAGGGTAAGTTTATCTTGGAAGTCAAGGAGTTGATCGGCACAGGATCATTCTAAACGTTAGTATAATGCCCACAAATCGTACCCCCTAAGATTCACACGACTAAGATGTTACCAGACTGAACCACCAGTCCAAGACATCATGAAAGAACGAAAGAAGGGTATAGGTAACACCAAACAACTGTACGTACTTTGTCCAATGAGTCCAACGCAGACTTAACGTATGCTGAATACATCTTTTCTGAAAAGAAGTTACTGGCGGTAGCATCTTCTGGTATCTCCTTATTTTCACTTTTGAATTTCTTATTGACCACTCCGTCCTTTGTTTCAGGAACTCCGAGTGATCGTTTACGGGCTATAGGATCATGCACGGACATTATCATTATGTTCTTCTTACTGGGTATTCTTCATCTAAGTCCTTAACAGATCTGTTTGATATGAGAAGAGATGATTACAAAAATGAATAAAAAATGGTGAAAATGTCGCATTACCGCTTGATTAGGTAATTTTGCGATGGGAGGGGGGCCCATCAACTATATATGAGATGCTTCGTGGCCAAGCCTTAGATAATTCGAGAGTAGACAATCCATACCTCACAAGTGGCCTTAGAGCTCCATTTCAGAGGCACATTCTCTTGTATGGTGACTTTTCACTGGCAGTTGTCTGCTGATGTATGGAAACTGTGGCACTGATACCACTTCCACTATCTGCAGGAGCTACTCTAGACAGATTTCGCTAGGGCCAATTGATTTGGCACTATCAGCATGCAATCAGAAACCAGGAAACCATTGGAGAAAGTAGAATTGCATTCGTTGGTACTCTTCAATGTGTCTGATCACATCGTCCGCGGGTCAGAGGGAAAGTTTGGCGTGCTTTTGGGTGTTGATGACGGTAACCAAATAGTTGTACATACCTCCTTCGAAACATTGGTGGTTGCATCTACAATAGATCAAGAATATCTTCAGAGGAGACTCGATCAATTCCGAACTGTCAATCCCGCATACCATATTGTGGGTATCTACAACATAAATAACAGCACGTCTCTCAACTCGTTAACCATATCCATAGTTGAACAGACCAAACAATGCATAGGTATCAACGGCGCATTGATTTGCTCTGTTTTCGATAGTAACGAGCTCAGGTCGAAAGAGAGCACAGCTGCGTTCCAAAGCTACTTACTGGGCACACTCGAGCCGTTAAAGACTGTTGTCCGTACCAATGAAAGTGAGTTTATTGCCACAACAACTGCAGTAAACCACCAGGAGTATTCCGGTAGCACAGCTGCAGATGAGGGTCCCAGTAACGTAGAACACAAGGAAAACATGGCCATGACTGTCAATCAATTGAACGAGAAGGTACTGAAGGTAATACAATATTTGGAAACTAGTTCGGAAGCTAAGACGACTGAAGATTCGGCAAAACGAAATGAGATTAACAGGCTTGTTGTTCACTTGTCCAACAAACTAGACACGATCAAAAGAATGGGTTCCGACCGGTCTAATGCTGATCAGGTAACACTTCAAACCGCACAGCTCAGTCTTCTCACAGAACAGCTAACAATTTTGGATAATTTGAAGGCTCAAATTACCAAGCATGTAGTGTGGCATGGTCTCACGAATAACAATACCCGTATATAACTTTAACGTAATGAACAAAAAACCTGAATGCCTAGTTAAACAAAGGATAGGAAAAAGAAAAAAATAATGACTCCTACGCGATTCGAACGCGTGCATCTTTACGATAGTAGAACTTGAGTCTACCGCCTTAACCGCTCGGCCAAAGAGCCATTTTATAAACATTCAAGTTCCGGAAAGAAACATCACTTGTATAGTATAAAAAAAATCATAAAACGCTCACGCTCGGGGTATTTGGCGTCCTTCGGGTCAATACATAGTTTAGAGGGTAGTAAAAGTTCTTTCAAAGGAAAAGTAAAACTAATAATCCGTTAAAATCGGGATACACTGTTGCTTGGGTAACTTTGGCCAATGACTAACTATCGATACATCTGGAGAGTTGATTGTAATACATTTCCCATTAGTAGATAAATAGCATGTTTGTATCAAGTTTACTAAAATGATAACCAGCAGGTAATTTACAGAGTGGTCAGAAAGATTCAAGGATAAGAACAATTTTAAAGTTTCTTGGCTATAGGTTCTCTTGATTAATTATTTGATCATTTCTTATTAGACAAATGAATATACTCATTACCTCCTTGATAGTACAAAGTTAGTTTCTGAATTAAGTTTTTGTTAAAATTTGAACATGAGATTCTAACCTAAAAAATTTCAACACCTTTGTAATCTTAAAACTCGGTTCCCTTTCATAACTAATATAATTCCTGTTTAAGCTGTGTAAATCAAACTCCGAAAGGTAGTTGTTAAGCTTCTAATATATTAGATTTATGATAAGTAACTCCTCCGGAGCTTTCTAATTATCACTAACATGTAGCCCGGCTCATCACGTCAGTATGTTCTTATTTGAGCTGCAATCATTGAAAATACTATAAAATTGACCAAAAACAATCCCTGATTATCAGTAGTAACTTCCACTCTTGAGAGATTGTTCATCCATGGGGTGTTGCTTCTATTCGATGGTCACTACCAATTGTATCTGACATTGTTTCGGGTGACGCTTAGATCCACTTTAAATACATAATGACTTTGATGCCCTTGAGTTCAATATTGTTCATTTCAGGTTTAAAATAGACACCTTGTTATAAAATGGAGACGTATAAAAGTTTTAGTTTCCTTCTAGATTTCTTCAAACTCTCTCTAAAGGCTTCATGGTAGAATTTATTTCTACAAAGCGCATTGATTTCCATTTAGTAATCGACTCAATTATTATTTTTAGTTAGTTAGACACAATAAAAAAGATCAGACAGAGTAGTGTATGTTGAATGATACACCCAGCCTTGGGATTTTGGTCAATTCAGGAAACTAGATGGTTTGAGTGAGTGACTTCGGGCGCACAATATTCCCTTCAATCGAACGGTTCACACAAGAATTCCAAAGAACGCCATGGGCAATGTCATTCCTGAAAAATTCTCCTCTATCCCTTATTTGGACCAGTGTGTTACTAGCTATCATATGACAAGCATAATGCTTAGAAAACAGGGACCGATGTATGGCACCCCGGTCTTCAGCAAAGCTATTCCTAACAAATATGCGGCTATTAATGTTCTACAAATGATCCAATCTACGAGCGTTCTGGCATCGATATTGTGTAATGATCCTCGAGGTAATTCGAAGAGAACCCTATGTAAGATTGGAGACGGAGAGGGTCCATACTCCAATACAATTCATTTCAGTTAATGTCAACATTCAGAAACTTAAGCACCGAGGTAGAACTCCTTTTGAGAGTGCATCCAGATAAGAGACAAGATACTGACGATTCCTGGACCAGCAAGACCCTTGCCCAACTTACAGGTTCCGAAAACCAACCACTCACTGAAAAAGTGGCCAGCAGCGACAAGGAAAGTCCATTGGGTGAGTTGAAAGATTTGGGGGTTGGTCACGTAATAGGCCCCGTAAAATCTAACAAGTGACGAGATAAAGGTCCATGTTCCAAAGGTTCTAGCACTCAATCTGGTGACTTGAGGAGTGGAGTGACGAGAATTGGCTTCCTCTTCGTATACCTTTCTAGTCAATGATAACTCGCTCGACTGGTAAGTTTGCACGGAATTGAAGATGGAAACAGCAGAGATGAACAACAACCAGTATGGCAATTTGCCCCCGCTTGGGGAGTTGGGTAAGTATGCTTGCAAGTAGTCCATGTTAAGGTAAAGTATGAGAATTGTTGTTCATTCGAGATCTGCAAACTTCATATCTAGCTTGCCGCGAATCATGAAAATCAAGCTTACATAATTTTTCAAATTTGATCATTATACGTTACAAAAGGCACTAATAAAGCCCTTACAAATACTGCAAGCACATACTAAAAAAATTGACCAACACAAACAAGGGATAAGGGGTTAGAGAAAACAATGAATGGCCAGGTTATGGCAAACAGTTAACACAAGATTTACCAACAACGGATGGTTTGTTCACTAGATCATAAAGTTAAGGTGAAACATGACTGAAGCTTTGTATAATGATTTCAGTGTTCAGCTCACTTTGAGGCAGCAACAGAGGTAGGGTGTTGAGAGGCAGAAGCATTTTCGTGGGTTCTTGGAGCAGTAGGATCATTTGACTTCAAAACTTCCACAGCAGGACCCAATAATCTTTGGAATCCAGCCTTGCCTAAAGTTGCAACGATAACGTGGTCCAAAGCTTCCACGGTGGCTTGTCTAGGCTTGTCGTTCAACAAAGCAATCTCACCAAAGTAGTCACCCTTAGTCAATTGTTTGATCACACCAGATTGATTGTTGTAAACTTGACAACTACCACTTTCGATGAAGTAAAAGTTTTCACCTTGCTCACCTTCGGTGACAATCTTGTCACCCTTCTCGTAGATTTCAGTACTCAAAGCATCAGCTAATTTAGATCTTTCGTGGCTCGATAATGATTTCAACACTTCCACATCCTTCAAGAAATCCTCGTACATCAATCTTCTGTTGAAGGTGCCCTCCAATAAAATACGACGGAAGGTCAAACGGTCCAAAGCCCAACACGTGACATCGGTGGCAGCAACAGCAGTGGCAGCTCTTGGAGAGTTGTACATCAATGCCAATTCACCGAAAGATGAACCTTCATTGCTAGAGTTGACTTTGGAGCCATTGACGTAGAAATCAACAGTACCTTTTTCAATGATGTAGAAGTAATCACCTTCATCTCCTTGAGTAATGATTTCGGTGTCCTTGGAAAAGGTTTTTGGAGACAATGCTTCGATGACCGTTTTCTTAGAAGTACCATCCAATTGTTGGAAGAGGAAGTTTGAGGCCAAAGTTTTTGACAAGTCAGCTCTTTGGGAAGAGGTAAGGTTGTTGGTTGGAGGCTTCCAAGAGTCAGACTTGAACTTGTCAGGATTTAATGCTTCAGCAGAGACAGAAGTTCTTCTATTAGCGTTGAATGCAATTGGAATCTTGGATAAACCTTTGGCAAATGGACCGGTGGACTTACCAGGGAAAGAAGAACCTGAGGTGGTTGTAGAGTCACTAGGATCTACGTCATGGTCGTGTTTTTGGGGGGCTTGGTGGCTGACATCGAAGTTGTTCTTGAATAAGCCAGCCTTATTGGAGGTCGACGATTCGGGAGCACCGGCAGCGCCTGGACCGTGTGGATCATCGTCATTGTGGTTAGAGTGGGGATCGTTGTCGCCAAAAGGAGACTTGAACGAAGGTTGTCTGTCAAGAACGACGCCGCTTCCGAAAGAGTTGATGTTGACGTTTTCCACGTCTGGGAACAAGTTTATGCCAGCAGCTTTCGCCTTGTGTTGCTGTGACCACAATTGGGATCTCTGTGATTGTAACTTGGTGTTGAAGTAGTTGGCACAGAACTGCAATATGTCAGAAGGGTTCTTGGAAATGATATCCTTCTGCAATTGGTTCAACTCGTCTGTTATGAATTGCTGTTGAGCCATGATGATGGGATGCTGGGTTGACGATCGATTGGTAAGGTCAGTAAAAACGATGTGAAGCTAGATCTTGATTCTTGATACGTCTTAGATACGTCTCAAGGGTTGAGCAATGGGGGAGTCTGGCTAGATATACACAGAAAGAACTCGGGTGGGGTTTATATGAAGGATCTAGCAAGGTTGATCAATAATTGACGGGACGATAACCTGGATAGAATTGCTTGATCGGCAGCGGTATGTTGTTGGATGGAGAGGGGGTAGTCGTGCAAGTGGCGAATGGTGTCGGGGAGTTGCAGGTTGCTGGAGAAGAGCGGGACTGCAGGTTACACTCCGAAACTGGCCACCGTTAGGGAGGCCAGACAGGATTGGCCAGACTGGGGGTGGTCTGGTGATGGTCTGGCGTTGGATCCGTCTAGGGCATATTGTGCTGGGTGGTGTGGGGGCAAGTGTGTTCCTTGTTGGCAATGGGCCATTGGGTAGGATTTGCCACCAGGTAGAGACGGCATACAAACGGGGCCAGTAGCCACGGGCGAAATACGAGCCATTGGCATAGAGGATCGGAATTGGCATGCCATTTTCGGGATGTCCCACAATCTTCAATTTATTCACGGATTTGATAAATTACTAGAGCTAGTACTGGATTACGGGAGTCGAGCCTTTTTGAAGTACGGGAATAAAATAATATCTAAAATACCATTACTTCATAATAATATTCGAGACAAAGTTCGCCAGTACCGAAATGATATATTTATATTTTAGTGTAGTTGCTAGTTTGAAGCGAGGCCCAATTCGGGTGACTGCAAACCATTGAGCGTATTATTCAATTCAGTGGTGTAGTTCAGCCGGTATGGCCCCGAGGCAAAGAAACGTATTAATATTTCAGTGGCGCTAGTTCAACGGGACCAGACTGAAATAATCGTACTATTTTCTTCCATGCCTACCAGTTGATGGTTAAAGCGAACTGCTAGCAATTGAAAGGACTAAAAGCCATGAGCTCAAGTGGGTGCTGGTTTCTCTGGCCAGTTTTTACAGGTAGTCTCTACCCTTGCCAAATTCCCTGAAAACGTCAAAAGAATTAACCTTTCCTGTCTGAGAAATTACCGCCTCCCAATGTCTCTAATTGGGCCATACCGCAGGAACAGGTGTGGCTGAAGTTTCAGCCACCCCGCTCAAGAAGACGGCTCGTAGTGGCACCCTTCGCAGCTCTCCAGGTTGCTAAACTGTAACAGAACCACACGGTAACAATCACGTGCTTCCAGTGTCCCCGCGTGACACCCCTACAAAATGACTGGCTCAACCCACTCCAACTGCCACAGCATGGTCTCAAACCTGACGGTGCCAGTCACATGACAGCCGGTGCCACCTAATAAGATCTCGCACCCCACCACCCAAATGCCGGTGTTGCTCGCTCCACGCAGGAATTGTCGCGGCGCCAAAGTTCTATATGCTTCGTTAATGTTCTCGTGGCCACTTTGGTATGCAGGACGGAGCGCCCAATTTACGTGTCAATAACTTTTCAGGTGATTATTTAAAACCTCCATATTGTTCCAGAGTTCATAGCTAGCATTTGTTCACAAACGCTTTTCGCTTCTCCGACTCTGTTCATATACGCTGGTGCCCTATCAAGGAACTAGAACGACCTCAACTTGAATTCCCCCTGCAAAGAATCCCACGAAGTCCACCAGTAATCCAACCATGTTCAAAAACAACTGGTTGCCACAAGTGTGCTTGTTGTACGTGGCGCTCGCCCTCTTGGTGCCTTTCCTCGGCTCCAAGAGCCCTATGGCGCTCGCTGCTGCCGATGACGACAACACCACCGAGAGTTACGGTACTGTCATCGGTATCGATTTGGGTACCACCTACTCGTGTGTGGGTGTGATGAAGAACGGTAAGGTTGAAATCTTGGCCAACGACCAAGGTAACAGAATCACCCCATCCTACGTTGCTTTCACCGAAGACGAAAGATTGATCGGTGACGCCGCCAAGAACCAAGCTCCTTCCAACGTCGAGAACACCGTGTTCGACATCAAGAGATTGATCGGTTTGAAGTACAACGACGACACTGTCCAAAAGGAACTCAAGCACTTGCCATACAACATTGCCAAGAAGGACAACAAGCCTGTTGTCAAGGTTGAGTTCAATGGTGAGGAAAAGACTTTCAGCCCTGAAGAAATCTCAGGTATGATCTTGGGTAAGATGAAGTCCATTGCCGAGGAATACTTGGGCAAGAAGGTTACCCATGCTGTTGTCACTGTTCCAGCTTACTTCAACGATGCTCAAAGACAAGCAACCAAAGATGCTGGTACTATCGCCGGTTTGAATGTTTTAAGAATTGTTAACGAGCCAACTGCTGCTGCTATTGCTTACGGTTTGGACAAGACCGATGGTGAAAAGCAAATCATTGTTTACGACTTGGGTGGTGGTACCTTCGATGTTTCCTTGTTGTCCATCGAAGGTGGTGTTTTTGAAGTCTTGGCTACTGCTGGTGACACTCACTTGGGTGGTGAAGATTTCGATTTCAAGGTTGTTAGACACTTGTCCAAGGTTTTCAAGAAGAAGCACGGTGTCGACATTTCCTCCAACCCTAAGGCTATCTCCAAGTTGAAGAGAGAAGCCGAAAAGGCCAAGAGAACTCTTTCTTCTCAAATGAGTGTCAGAGTTGAAATTGACTCCTTCGTTGACGGTATTGACTTCTCTGAAACTCTTTCCAGAGCTAAGTTCGAAGAATTGAACATTGCTTCTTTCAAGAAGACCTTGAAGCCAGTCGAGCAAGTTCTTGCTGATGCTGGTGTCAAGAAGTCCGAAATTGACGATATTGTCTTGGTCGGTGGTTCTACCAGAATTCCAAAGGTTCAAGAATTATTGGAAAACTTCTTCGATGGTAAGAAGGCTTCTAAGGGTATTAACCCTGACGAAGCTGTTGCTTACGGTGCCGCTGTTCAAGCTGGTGTTCTTTCTGGTGAAGAAGGTGTCGATGACATCGTCTTATTGGATGTTAACCCATTGACCTTAGGTATTGAAACCACCGGTGGTGTTATGACCACCTTGATCAACAGAAACACCGCTATTCCAACCAAGAAGTCTCAAATCTTCTCCACCGCTGCTGACAACCAACCAACTGTGTTGATTCAAGTTTACGAAGGTGAAAGAGCTTTAGCTAAGGACAACAACAAATTGGGTAAGTTCGAATTGACCGGTATCCCACCTGCTCCAAGAGGTGTTCCTCAAATTAAGGTCACCTTCTCCTTAGATGCCAATGGTATCTTGAAGGTTGAAGCCATGGACGAAGGAACTGGTAAGTCTGAATCCATCACCATCACCAACGACAAGGGTAGATTATCCAAGGAAGACATCGACAGAATGGTTGAAGAAGCTGAAAAGTACGCTCAACAAGATGCCGAATTGAAGACTAAGATTGAATCCCGTAACTCCTTGGAGAACTACGCTCACTTGTTGAAGGGTCAATTGGCTGACACTTCCGAAACTGGATTGGGAGGCAAGTTGGATGATGATGACAAGGAAACTTTGGATGATGCCATTAAGGAAACCTTGGAATTCATTGAAGACAACTACGACACTGCCACCGGTGAAGAATTCGATGAACAAAAGACCAAGTTGGTCAACATCGCCAACCCAATCACCGCCAAGTTGTACGGTGAAGGTTCCGGCGCTGGTGCTTCTGGTGATGCTAAGTTCGGTGACGACGATTCTGACGATGACTTCGAAAACGATGAATTGTAATTGTCATCTTTTGCTAGTGTAAAAAATATAAACTCCAGGCTACTCTTGGACTCAGTACATATAATATTTATTGACTTGCTTGTAGCGTTCTTCACCGTTTTGTTAACAGCTGCAAGGGTATTTGCAACTTTGATAGATCACGTGTTCATGGCCATCCGGAACCTAAAATTTTTTCTATTTCCTGTTAGAGACATATCATAGGTACAGTTCCAGCACGACAAGTATTCATTAGGGGGATTCCATATCACTGCTAAGACCTTGAAATTATCATGTCGAATAGGAAACTCCAAAAGTATGTTATAATCTCAACATTTTCAAGGAACCGGCTTATCTGTTGAGCCCGACTTGATTCGATCCAATCAAAAGTTGACAGCCGATCACAACGAATGTCTATTGTGGTGATTCATGGGCTTTCTGACTAGTGGACTTTTGGCCAAGCCGAATTGAGTCACTACCTAGCTTGTTTCGAAGCGGATCCTATTGATGATCTCAGTGTTGTACCATCAGAAAGTTATGAAATTTTTCGGCAGCAGTACTAACAAAACCAGGGAAATTGATATAGTATTCAAGAAAATCCAAGAAGGATTGCATGAGTTCAATTATCATTATGATAGATACGAAAGCATCAATACCGAGGGTGACAGCGATAACCAGCGAGAAAAAGAAAAGTTGGAGAGTGATTTGAAAAAGGAGATCAAGAGGTTACAAAAATTCCGTGAACAGATCAAGATCTGGCAACTGAATGAAGTAATCAAATCGCTATCCTTGTCATCTTCTACTTTGGCAACCAAACTCAATGATAACAAAAAGCTTATCGAAGAAGCCATGGAAGTGTATAAAGATGTTGAAAGAACCTCGAAGTTGAAAACCTTTTCAAACCAATCGATATTGATGGCATCGTTGGAAAACACCACAAGGGATGACGACGACGATGATGATGATGACGATGAGGACTTCAATTTTGATGACAATGATTCAACGGAGGAAGACGAAGAAGATACCACATTGGGTCCAGAGGCAGTGGAAGCTATCAAGTTCTTAAAGGATATCATAAGTCAGATAAGTGAACAGACCAAAAAATTGAACAGTGAATACGAGAAGTTATCCCAAAAGAAGTTGAGGAAGAACAATTTAAGCATCATTGAAAGTAAGAAGGAGAAGATACAATCAAGCAAGGATCTCAACAAGTTTCATACCAAGAAAATAATGAAAATCATCAAATTATTGAGATCAAACAAACTTATTGATACCTCCTTAATATGGGTAATCAAGGAAGATTTGATCAAC
Source organism: Suhomyces tanzawaensis NRRL Y-17324 (assembly GCF_001661415.1). Classification (NCBI taxonomy): domain Eukaryota; kingdom Fungi; phylum Ascomycota; class Pichiomycetes; order Serinales; family Debaryomycetaceae; genus Suhomyces; species Suhomyces tanzawaensis. Next base: position 330,445 of record NW_017963638.1, read on the forward strand.
TATGTGAGCTCAAACTCCAACTCAGAAAATGCTGTGGTCAATGACTCAACCTTGTATGATGATATTTTCAATCTGATAACCCCTGACGATGACTATTCCGAAATACATGACTCAGAAGTCTTCTCCACTCCGGTCAAAGAGTTGCCCAAGCAAAGTCAGATATTGCTAAACGGTTCGAATTACTCAAATGGCCACGCAAAGGATATTTTGACAAGTGAACTCACATCCCAGAACGATGCTTTTAGTCATAAAACTCCATCACCAAAACCAAGACATGTTTCAAGCCCAGAGATTTCGAATCCAGGGATTATCAAAATACTTAAGCCGGCAACTACTCCATCCAAACCAATTGGGGGATTGAAATGGTCTGCTGCTGCAGTCGCAGGTATACTCGATTCTGAGACCATGAAGCCGGTTGAGGTTAAAACGCAAAGTGTGACGCCACAAGTACCCATGAAAGTCGAAAGCCAGAAGGACTTGTCTGTGAAGCCCATAATCAAATCTGCATCAACAACTTCGGAAGGTTCACAGGAGGGAAAGATCAGCAAATATGTGCAGGTATTGAAGAACTCATCTTTATCAAGTATAGAGTTGAATTTATTCAGTGATCCAAACTTGCATAAATTACCACCAGGAATGCAAGACCTCATCATATCATTCACATCAAAAAGAAATAACTCGCATGATTTTAGGCTACTTTATGACTCCAATGAATTCAATCAATTCGTGAGCCCAATTCACAAACCCTATTCACCTCACCAGATCCAACCACTTCTTAACAACAACTATAACAGTGCCCAATTTAAGCCTCCTTTGCAACTATTCAAGTTACAATCCTACTGGAATAAAATTAGGGCAGGAGATCAATTTGAACAATTTTTGATAGAGTTGGAATCACTCACAGCTCAGAACAATGTTGAAAATGGTCCAATAATCAACGAATTTGCTTTGGTATTATTCTATGGTTATTACTATGGTTTGACTCCTATTGAAAACCTTATTGCAGAATCCTGTTTGTTAAAATTAGGATGGAGACCTTACAGAAACAGGATCGATGATTCACTCAACAAAACCATTTCGCCTGGAAACAGTGTCAAGTTTTCGGGATCAACAACTGCATCGAGTAATTATCTCTATTGGTTCAAATGTATCAAGTTGATATCAACAGAAGAAGCTACTGCGGTGGAATATGGGGACTACCAAGTTTTTGATTTGTCAACTTGGGAAATCTTTGTTAAGTTCGGTTTCAAGTTTGACAATAACTTGAGCCAACTGGCCCCATCGACAGTTCTCTGTTGATTGAGTATCAAAAACCAAAGTTTAAAACCACTCCATAACTAGTACCCTATGAAAAACACTTTACAGTAATTCACTTTTCATCCAAAATAAAGAACGGCTCCGAATGTATATTTCCTTCTGTAGTTTCATTGCACTCCGATTGAAGAATTTCTTCCGGATATAGTTCGCTGTGGAGGAGACTCACGTCTGACTCTAGCATGGCCTCGCTCAACAACTGGTGATAGTTATACTTTTCTCTACCATTAGTGTGGTTCAAACTAGATTCAGGGGTATCCTCCATGGGAAAATCATTGGAACTTAATGCCACACCTTCAGAAGAACCCTCACTCAACATTGACACTTCTTCGCGGCATTGGTACTCGCTGTGAGTCCCATTCGCTGAAATTAAGCATGGCATTGACTGAAAACGGTCCTCGTAGGGTATCCATTCGACCTGAGTGTAGTTTTCGAATTCTTTACTATCAATCCCAAAGAGTTTGAGGGACACTCGTTTTATTTGAAACTCATGCACAATAGAAGCTAAAGATTCCAATTTCTCCATGAGCGGCGATGAAATGTCTAGAAGTTCAATCTCTATTGAAATTCGGTGAAGAAATCAGCTTGTGGATACCTCAGAATGCTGCAAAAACTGAGTGAGCATTTCAAAATAGGCTGAGTCAATAGTGAGAAAGGTAAATAACCTGCAAGATTCTCCTAAAGACCGTGGTAGCAGTTTCTATGGTTTACTAATTACACATTGACTGTTCCTTGAAAGCGAATTATGACAAGCACCAGGACCTGAAGCAAATAACACCTGCCTAGCCGATAGCAACTGCCCCCAGTAGATGTCAGTCTTCGGTACACGACCCCACCAAATGATCCGAGGACAAAAGAATCATCTCCACATTTCAAATGTGAGAACACAGCACCCTCTTTCCCAGCAAGATGGAGTACTATTCATCTTTGGATGCATCACAGCTCGACTCGGAGACACCCACGCTCTTCGAGTTGATCTCGGCTGGCCAATTGGAATCGTTGTTATCGCCTTCCTTGCGGTACATCTTGGTGCACTATGCTAGCAAGTATCCTTACTACCTCTTGAGGGTCAATAACCACTTTGACGAGCTCAACCTTGCATTCCGAAGCTTTGTGGAGTGGTACTTCTTCAAGTACTGGCAAGGCTCGTTCACTGAGAACTTTTATGGGTTGAAAAGAGTAAACCAAACTCCTATCTCCGATTCAAAGTACAATAGTGGAAAGTTGACCCAGTTGGTGCCCTCAATGATTGAGGAAAGAAGGGCATTGACTGGGTTTCAGAAGGCAGTCTCCATATTCGAAGTTACTGGCGTTGCTTACATTTCAGAAAAGTTGGAATACTTGCATGAAACATGGTACACCAAGTTCATCACCAATCAACTCAACCCCAGCGAGGGAAACACTAACGAGGAAAACCTCAAGATCAACTTGAAGAGGATATACGTTCAAGTTTTTCCCTACTTGCAAAGCACATACAGGGCTGGAAACCTCATCACCACATTGATGTATTTGAGTGGAAAAACCAAATCACCTACATTACTAACCTATTTATTCAACATCAATTACTCCAGATTGAATCTGTATGACTACTCCAAGAACGAGCCTTCTGTTTCCAGCAAGTCGAAGACCAAAATTAATAAGGTCTCACCTCCAACAACCCTCGATTATATTATAAGGCTTTTAACCAAGAATTTCACTAGGCCATCGTGGAAAGTAATCAAGTTCCTTTTGGGTACCTTTTTCCCGGTTGCAATTTTCTCGTTGAAGTTTTTGGAATGGTGGAATAACTCGGGATTCTCATCCAAGCTCTTGAAGAATCAGGGTAATGTATTGGATTTCACATTACCCCCACCATCAACTTTGGCCAAAGCCTTAAGGGATTCTAGAGGTGCTCAAAGCGAAAAGTCCGTCACGAACAAGGTCTACCGTTCTGGAAAAACATGTCCTTTGTGCAAAAACGAACTTACGAACCCTGCAATTATCGAGACTGGTTACGTTTTTGACTATTCATGCATTTATAATTACCTTGAAAAATCGCATATTCTAGTCTCAGAAAAGGCTAGCAGGAAATCTGATAGTGCAAAGCAAGATGATGATGATGATGATGATGATGATGAAGATGTTGACGAAGACGATGAAGACGATGGAGAAGATGAAAAGGGCGAGGCTGGAACTTCAAAGGAGGTGGAGAAGATCTCTTATGACATTAACAAGGGTGGAAGATGCCCTATTACAGGTAGAAAGCTATTAGGTTGTAAGTGGAATGCAATTAAGGAGGAATGGGATATTGAGGGTATACGAAGACTTATATTTTAGTATAAAATAAGACAAATTCATGAAGTCCAAAACAGAATGCTTCTGACATCTTCACTGATGTTGGAATTATGGTGCGTTTTCGTAGATTCGTAGGTTTGTAGCCTCTCTACCAGAATTCATTCGGCGATCATACTGTAGACACGGCAATATTTCACTCCGAAATGTACGTAATATCAATTGTTCAGTTTAGGGTATACAATTACGAAAATTGCCAGAATATGCACTAAACAGATTACTGGTGCTACGAATTTAGCTGTTTCCGCCCAATATAAAACACCAACGTGATAAGCTAAATTAGCCACATGCTTGGGAGTAGGCTTAGGACTACCGGTAATTTCCTGGTGACGATAATGGCACTGGTCCACGTTGGCATACCATCACGTGAATTTGCAGCAGACAATAAGTGAGGGTCAAATCTTGATCTGAATATTTCCCTACCACCACCATGTCTACAGATAACACCTTGCAAGCAATCAAGTTCGACAAGGAGCAGGTCGCTTTGTCAATATTGGACCAATTGTTGCTTCCTTACCCCACAACATACATTCCAATCAATACAATTGAAGATGCTTTTCAAGCCATCAAGAAGATGCAAGTAAGAGGAGCACCAGCCATTGCGATTGTGGCGTCGTTTGCTGTTACTGTTGATACACATTTGCATCTCAAATCTAAGGACCAGCCAAGAACGGTTGCTCAATTGGTTTCCTCTATCGAATACCTCATTACATCACGCCCTACTGCAGTGAATCTCTCCAATGCGTTGACTGATATTAAGAAGTTGGTCTTGCAGTCATTCCAGCCAGGTGACGAAGTCACCAGTAAGGTGTTCGACTTAATCTACAAATACTCGGTTGCATTGTTCGAGGACGACCTTGCCAACAACTACAAGCTTGGAGATAATGGTGTGAGCTATATCACCAAGATCTTGCAACAACAAAATTTTAAGGGCCCCTTCTCAATTGTTACTATCTGTAATACCGGGTCCTTAGCCACTTCAGGTCACGGGACTGCCTTGGGTATTATCAGATCTGTTCACCAGCAATTGAAACAGGATCTGGGTAAAGGATTCTGGCTCGATCAGGTTTACCCATGTGAAACCAGACCATACAACCAGGGGGCAAAATTGACTTCATACGAGTTGAAGTTCGAAAAGATCCCTTTCACATTGATATGTGACAATATGGTCACCTCCTTGATAAATACCTTGAATGTCCAGAAGAAAAGTGTTAAGTCTTCCTCTGCGCCAGTCAAGTTCATCATTACCGGTGCAGACAGAATTGTTGAAAATGGTGATTCTGCAAACAAGATTGGTACCTTTCAATTGGCTTCCATTGCAAACCAGTTCAACAGTAGATTCAGTGAAGAGGAAAAGATCAAGTTCATTGTGGCTGCCCCAAGAACTACCATTGATTTTGAAACAAAGACAGGTGAGGATATCGTGATTGAAGAGCGTCCTAGTAACGAGTTAACCACCTTAAAGGGTCCGGTGTTGAGTGTCAATGAGGCTGGCGTGACAGAAGTTGGAGAAAAGCTTACAGTAGGAATAGCTCCTCCTGATATCTCGGTTTGGAATCCTGCTTTTGATGTGGCTCCTCATGATTTAATCGACGCGATTGTGACGGAGGATACAGACGCTTTTGTAAAGAATTCTAACGGCGAGTTTAATTTGAGAGTTTAAAGTGTATAATTCTATAATTACTATACATTAATGAGCTAGCAAAGCTAGCGGATTGCGAAAACTGAGAACATTGTAAAACCATAGTTTTTTTGTTTTATTGATCGTATTAGTTCGATTCACCTGATTTTTGTTCCGGTTGTTGCTTAGCGGTGTCAGGAGACTTTGTTTCTCCTTCGTTCTCTTTGGAAACACTGGAGTCTTGATTTTGTTCCTTGGCGTCTTCAGCCAAATCGGAACTCTGTGGAATCACATCTCCTTCCCTCTCAATCGATTGTTCAGAAGAATTTCTCTTCAATTCAGGATCATGCTCAATTACTTCTTTATTCACATTATTTTCAGAAGCGACTTCCGTTTCTTTCTCCATTTCTCCTTGATCAGTAGACTTAGTGACATCTTGTATTACTCCAGACTGGGGCAATACAACTTCGGGCTTTTCAGGGACTTCAGGAACTTCAGGAACTTCGTTCTTTGCTGGTAATTCGGGTTTTTCGTCAACATCATCTTTTTGGGGCACAATTGGTGAGCTGTTTGAAGTGACTCGTTCTAATTCGGACAGTCTTTTTTCATTGGCTTCAGTGGCAGCAGCTTGGATATTGTTTCTCATCACCTCATCCATCTTCATGTCTTCTTCAGTGGGCAACGCATTGACATTTTCCCAAATAACCTGCCCAGAATTACCATAGCCTGGAAGCTCACTCAATTTGACTCTGAAGTAATCAATGTCTTTGAGTAATGAATGCTTTTCATTAAAATCCTTAAATTGAGGAAGTTGGGTGCAGAAGCATTCTATGAACAATTTCTTATAGTTATCAAAAACTTGCAGTAAGATTAAGGAACACTTCAAGTCAGGCAAATATCTGAACAATACCTTAGAGACAGTTAAGGTATCCTTTACTAAGGTCTCCATATATGGATGACATTGCTTTGGATGCTTAATTGGATCTGAGAAATCAATCTTAAGAATAGTGGCACAATGATGGGTGGTACGATCGTACATAATCGAAACCAACTTCGAGAAAAGTTCATTCTCATGATCCTTGTAGTTACTAATTACCCTGTCAAAGTTTAACTCATCATGGTTTATCGAGCCTTCCTCTCTAGCACGAGGCAAGATATTTTGAATATGACCCAAAAATTCGATGTTGAACTCGACGAGTTGGATACATAACGCCAAGTGCTTGGTAGTGATATGCTTCAACCCTGCAGTTCTGGTGGCACCCGCGTTCAACACAGCCTGGGAAGACTTAGAATTCATCAATTTAAAGTAGTTTAATAGGTTGTTTTCAATAAGAGAAGCAGTGTTGGGAAAAACCTTGGAAATGATAATATAATCTCTGACTTGCTTAAGGGACTTTCTAATCAATTCGGGGACTAAGAAAGTTTCTTCCTTAATGCTCACTTTAGTTATTGAAGAATCAACCGCGGTGTTATCAGACGCAGTAGATTGTGCATCTTCGTAGAAATCCATTACTCTCAACCAAGAATCTCCAGAGAATCCGCTCCTACCGCTGTTAGCAATAAATTCTGAATATCCCACAAGTTGATCCACGATTTCCTGGCACTCAGAGAGGCTCTCGGGCAGAGTCAATTCCTTCCATACTTCACGATCGCAGTCTGCCACAAGTGCCCTTAACGAATTCAGGTGAAACCGGTGTACAAAGTAGGTGACGTGATGTTTAAACCATTCACTTAAAGAACTACCAGCACCACTCGAATTGAATCCAGGATTGATTAATTCACATTCCTGCAAGTATGATGAAGAAATAGCATACAACCGAAGATAATACGCAACAGGAAGATCGGCAGTTTGCTCCAGCCGGACATTAATAACCTTGGTCAACCGAATCTGGGTCAATTCAATGGCCTTGTGAATAGATGTTGTGATATCCAAAGCCATGACGTCAATCGTTTGGGATAATGAGGGTGGCAACGCGGTCAATGCTAAGTCCAATAAAGTCTTTTGATGGGCTGTAAGACGGCGCAAACATTCTGAAAGGCTGGCATATGTCTTGGTGAGCATGCTTTCAAATTCTTTTGGCGTCAATGATTTGATATTAGATGACAAGGTATTTGGTTGTTGAGGATTTGATGATTCTGGCGGTACAGACGATGATCTAGATGGAGCATTGGACAGATCCTGTCCTTGGCTATTCGCAGTTGGCAAGTTATGTTTAATGATATTCTTGATCTCATTAATAATTCTATCTTGATATGCAGAATATGCTTGAGTCAAATGACCAGATTTGATCAAGTTCCTGATATAGTGTGATAAGTTTTTCTTTTGAAAATCTGATATGGAGAGGTACGAGTTATTGATTGATTTGGAAGCATATTTTCTTGATTTATCAGTAGACACGTACATCCTGTTCAAGGTATCTTGAGTATCAACCGAATTATAGTGATCTCTCAAGTCCTCAAGCAAAAGATTTATGAAGTCATTGATATAACCCTTGGAGCACTCACTCTTCAAATTTTCAAGATCATTCCTCAAATGGACTAGGGCAGGTAAATGAGTCAAATTGACACTAGGAAAATTAAATTTGGGATATGATGCCTTGATCTCTTCATCAACAATTTCAACATGTTCTATACCTTGGATTAGACTTTCTACTGTGACGATTTCATTCAAGCACTTTGAATAGTTGCCATTATTGAAGGACCTATTGGCAAGGTCATTGATAGACACGATATATTGCAATTGGAGCAATGAAGATTCCAAACGTTCAGCATTATCTCTCTTTACTAAATTGTCCAAAATTGTCAATCCAGTAGCGGCGTGATTCTGTTCCAACTTCTCCAATTTTGTCAAGACACTTTGAAACTGGTCCACGCAACCCTTTGACTGGGACTTAATCAGCTCGATATCACCTAGCGTGCTGAAGAATGATTCGGAAGACTTGGATATTTCCTTGATCAAATTTATCTCCACAATATCCAAATAATGGGAGAGCTTGTCCTGAAGGTCGTTATTATTTGTCAACTGGGATGTGGAATCATCGAATTCGACGGAAAGCATGCTTGAATTTTCAAGAACACTCTTGAATACTCTGGGGTCGTCCAACCTGAAATCCGGATCGGCGTATATGGAAGGAATAATTGACAAGTCCTCGGCACTCAGGTCTTCGCCAAAGTTCTTGATGGAAGACGACGCCGACGGTCCATCGCTGTCGACCGCTGCTTGCTTGACAAACTGCTGTAAGGTGTCCTCAGTCAAGAGCTTGTAGCTCAGTTCGAAGTTTCTGTAGTCGTCAATTACATTCTTGACGTAGTCGTTTTCCAAGTCCTTGTTGTTAACTTTCTGGGCAAGCTTCAGCAACTGGATCTGGGGAATGTCTTTGATGGATGGAGCTCGCAAGTTGGTCACGGTGGTGGCTCCGCCGTTGATGGTGACCGAATTCTTGGGGCCCCTATTCTTGTTGATGCGAGCAAGATCAGATGCAATGGTCAACTCGTAGATGGAGTTTGGTCCCAATGGAGAGAAGGACTTGTCATCGATGGTGGAGGTGTTGAACACATTGAAGTAGGCCGATGACAGGAACGTGCTATCGGCATCAATGCTGTTTCTAAACGAGGTGGAGCCTGATCTCTTGGGGAATCCAGCACCCGATTGGGATACGTAAGACCCCAACGAGTACTCTGAGCCATTGGCCAAATCATCATTGAGGTCCACGCTGCCTTCAAACGACGGCCGGGATGTGCTGGGGTCCGAAGCGTGCAACAGGAATGATTCTCGTGACATGTGCCGTTGTGGATAGGCGTGTTGATATGGGTGGATATGGAAAAACGGAGGTCGCGGGGGAGAGTCGGTGGGAAGGTAGGGCGAGGTGGTGGAAACCGTGCGAGGCTGGTGGGAAATGCTAGGGAGATGGTGCGAAGTTAGCGAGCCTAGCTAGGGCACTGGTGCACGGTTAGTGCGAGGTTAGTGCGATGTTAGTGCGTGGTTAGTACTAGGTTAGTGCGAGGTTAGTGCGATGTTGGTGGGATGTTAGTACTAGGTTAGTGCGAGGTTAGTGGTGGAAGAATGCCTGTGCAAGCTAGTTCCAGTTAGTTGCTGGTGGTGCACCCTGTTGCCTACAGACACCACTACTGCGACGTTGCTGAGCCACCATCGTACTCATAGATCTCGCTTAATCACCTCGTAGGGTGCTCCTGGCACCGCTATCAAATCAGACCCCGCGCACAGAGCCACATCAGGTGGTGTCGCCAGAGTTGCAGACCCGCGACAATATTTGCTCACAGTAATTGAATAGTTGAAGCTGACTAATTTTTCACCACACCACCCATCCAAACATGTCCACCGAAGCCCAACCAAACCAACAGACAAAGCCCAAGCCATGCTGTGTGTGCTTGGATGAGAAGAAGCAAAGAGACGAGTGCTTGTTGTTCAACGGCCAAGAAAGCGGAAAGTGTGACTCCATCATCAACCAGTACAAGGCCTGTATGAAGGGCTACGGCTTCACCACCAACTAGATAGCACCGTGGTGGCTTCGAAACGTGCTGAGTGGCATCGCCAGGCGCTGCTTGTAATTAGTTCATTAATTGTTGTATATAGAAATGAATGCTACTTGTCATCATTAAGTACTAGAGCGTAGAGGGCACTGGCCCAGCATCTAAGCCCGCATGCTTACTGCTAACAGCAAGAGCTATCAGCCTAGAAGCTAAGCATCGAGCTTTATAGGTCTATGTGGTTCGTTAGCTGGTCTATACCTGGTAAAGGTTGGTAGGAATGGTGTCGTTGCCAGAGTATAAAGCTATACCTGGTTGAACGTCCCGTAGGATTTGGGGGGTTCATCACCGGTGAAGGTGCTGATACTGCTGTCGCTGTTGTTGTTGGGGCCTGCTTTGTAATTAGCGTGCTCTTCTTGCTGGAGGTAGTGGGCAGCCTCTTCACGTAGCACGCTGGCAGGCTCTCCAGGCAGATGGTGCTCGTGCTGGATTCTCTTGTTCACGCTCATCCACGCCTGGTTCTGGATGAAGTTATCAATCAACACCAACTGCAAGCAGTTCATGACGATGGGCACCACGAACATCACCACGAAGATCTCAAACTCGTCGGGGTACTCGTCGAGCCAGAGTAACAACACGTGGCTGGTGAACCACAAGAGCTGCTGCTCAAAACATTCAACGATGCCGTAGATCAAAATCTTCGTGATCATCAACGAGATGAAGTAGATGGACAATTGCTTCAAAAACGCCCGTGTCGACGGCTTGTTGGGGTCGGGACCATAGTTTCCCGAGTCGATCTGGGTCATGTGCAAGTACTTCTTGCTGAACTTGGTCATGGACTGGAAGACGAGGTACAAGATGTACACCCCTATCGTACAATCAAACACAATGCTGAGAAAGTACCAGTCACAGGGGTCGTCATCCACGTCGGATTCGGGGCTGTCCAAGTCCAAGATGCTTCCGTTGGACTTTCTGGTCTTCACGATCGACAAGAACACGTTGAAGACGTGGACTCCCAACGCCCCTATTAACTGCTTGAGCACATCAAAGAGCCACACTGACCACGTTCTGCGAATGGGGAATTCGTAGTAGCGTTTGACGAGCAATGACGAGAGGCACAAGAGACCCAAAACCGCCTGAGTCAAGAGCGAGAATGTGCCTATCAACTCACACTTGCCGTCGTCGTTATCGGAGGGGCTGTGAGCGGGAGGTTTTGCGGACGCGATGTGGTTATCAAATGAGACAGGGAGAATAGCGGATAACACGATAATGGGGAGGCTCAAGAGCTGGGCCACCGGTAGACTGTTGCAACTCAACATGCTGGAGGAATGTAGCGGTGGGAGGACGAGTTAAGCGGCCATCAACAGACGTAGACCAATTCAAAATTTTGGGTCAGTTGCTATCTAGAATAGATGTTGGGGTCGTGCGGCGGTGATCATCACGATGGCAAGGCTGAATTAGGGTGCTGGTAGTGTAACCAATCGTGCAACTAGTGGTGGCAAGGTTGTTGCAAGTAATGGAAGTGGCAGTACTGGTGGTGATGTACGTAGTGTGTAAGTAGTGTGTTAGTTTAGTGGTGTGCTAGTACTTGTACTTGTGGCAGTGGTAGTTACTGCGAATTGTACTGGGAGGTGTTTGTTGGCTGCAAAGGCGATAACAAATGTTGATGGGGTCATGAGTCTCCGTTACTGTTGGACCCCTTTTCTCTGCTGCCGGCTAAAAAGGGCTTGGTTTGGCGGACTTACAACAATAATTATGACTAAAATCGGTAGTATGTGAGCACCCAACTGGTGTGAGATCATGAGATCAGATGTTGGGTCATCTCGCTGGGGGTCTATTTATGCCAGTGAGTTCGTAGAACTATCATCAAGTAGATGCTTGACTCGTTTCCCTCTCATAATTGTAGCTATATTAAGTTATACTGTTGTTTCACATGGTGCAAGAGGTGCAAATGTGCAGATACTAATGCCATTCAAGACTAAGTAGTATATTTTTATGTTAACAATCAATCAGCAACGAGAAAGCTTGCTAAGCAACGATCCACTCTACTCTAATCCCAAATTTCCTTACCTGTACTCTAATCTCCAGTACCAGCACCTGCTACAAAACGTAAATCATTAGTTCAATATAGTAATGGAACTTAAAATGCTACGAAATTGTATGATTTACGAATCTAGTCTGATGGGAATGTCATAATTGGTGGGTAAAGTCAAAAATTCCGAGTGGTTATTCTCAGATTTATGTGTGATACAATGGTGGACTTTGACACCATAAATCAGAGTTGCGTTTAGTACAGCTGTCTTATTCGTACTATTATTACTTCGAAATTTCTTCTATTTTACCACAAATGAGTTCTTGCTTCCTCTCAAATACAACTCATCTCTTACTGAACACACTTTCTCCAGGATCGACTACGAGACCATTTACAACGAGTAGAAGCTTTGAATTTAACACGTATATTTTAGAACCGTATCATCTCATTACAGACGGGGAAAAACTGGCCCGTCCAGGTCATAACTTGCATTACCATTATGCATCATTGCTACCAGAGTTCACATTCTTCCAGCCACCCAAAAGGTGATTGGCAAACCCCTTGGCCAGGTCCACTATTTTGCTCTTGCCTTCCTGATTAGGGGAGCTGACGGGTAATTCCACTGGAGAACCCTCCGGAGTGATATTCCGGATGCCATTCTTGCCAGCCACTTGCGAGAGCGAAGCATAGCTTCTGACATAGTTATCCGCAGTGTTGGAATTCGAACTGGTATGCACTGGTGTGTGCTCCAAGAACTCATCTTCCGACTCAGAGTCGGTGTCAAACATAAATGTGTTCTTGGATTTGGAGCCTAGGTTGCTGGAAATTCCCGGACTGGATGGGGACTCTCCTGCATTAGACTCAGCTAAGGGCGGCGTAGTGTTTCCCAGGAAAGCATTGGTGGAAGTGGTGTGAGGGGGTAATGGTGAAGCTTTCTTCTGAGCTTTGGAGTATTTCTGGCTTTCAGGGGATGGTGAAAACGCATGCGAGTTTTGATTGGCATTAAAAAACTGGTCAGATAAGGAGATGCTTGATGCCTTGGTTAATCCAGCTCCCCCAAAAAATTGGTCTGACAAAGAATTACTCGAAGCCTTTTGTTTGGTCAAGCCGTTTCCTCCGAAGAATGATTCAGACAACGAGTTTGACGAATGCGGCTGCTTGGTAATTGAAGTCGTTGAATGGTTAGGGTTAATGCTGGAAACAGGAGCGGAAACTGGCTGTGGGTGATTCAAATTGGTTGGAAAGTGATTTTCAGGCTCGTTAGGCGTAAGGCCCTCCTTGTTGAACACCAGTTGCGCTAATGACTGACTGGACCTTCTGGCCCCAATTGATAACGTTTCCCCATCGGAGTCGGAGTCCGACTCCTCCGAGTCACTCAATTGAAATGGCGATACCTTTGGTTTATGCTTGTCTTCATATGCTTGTCCTGGTTGATTGTTGATGTTGTTGCTATGAATAATCGAGGGATTGATGATAGGCATACCTTCGGTAGGCGAGCGGTATTCATCGTGTTCAATAGATTCGTAGTCAAAGTTAGAACCCAAAGTAATATTTTCTGGAACATCACAGACCTCAGGAACTTCCTTCTTGTTACCGTAAATAGCATGATTGGGGTCAACGGTATACACAGTATTATAATCATAGTAGTAATCGTACCCTCTACGGCTATTATTGTCAACATTATGCGACAAACTTGAGGTGTATGGATTCTCTTCGGTACTCTCCTCGTCGGAACCGTAGTTTAACGTGGTTGGTGGAAGTAATTGGATGGTCTTATACATCTTACTGTTGGCGGTAGAAAGTGAGTCGGTGTCTTCGGTATTTTCTGGCTCTCTCTGGCTTAGATTAGCATTATTGTTGGAACTGAATGGGATGTTGACGCCTGCAGGATGAGTAGAAGGTGATTTAACATTAAGGAAGAAACCACCTTCGTCGTCTTCGTCATCATCTTCCTCGTCATCATCGGCATCACCTTCGTGCGCGTCATCATCACTATGGTAATACCCAGGACGACGATGGTCGCCATAGGTATAACCATTCTCTTCTTCGTCAGAACCTTCGTTGTCATAATAATATCCTTGATTCATACCACTGGACTCATCATCGTCATAACTATCGTCGTAGTACTCATCGTCGTATTCGTCATCAGAGAAAGTGTCTACAGCAATACACTGCTGGACTTGGTCGTTGAAGTGGATATGACGATCACCCTTTGCAACTTCGGGCTGATCTTCTAAGATTGTAGCAGTTTCCAGGTGTGGAGGGTCCAAAGTTGCCAATGGTGGTGATGAATCCACCAAGGCAGGCTCATGGGTGGCAATCTCAGCACCTTCTTCTACAGCTTCATTAGGTACCAGCTGAATGGTCTCGTCGGTGGTGTTGGAAGTATCGTTTTCAGGAGCTTTCTGAGCTAAGTTGTTAGATGAGTTTTTCTTGATGAGATTCTGAAGGTTGACGAGGGAATTTGACTGAGAACTAGCTTGAGCACCACTCAAGCTTTTATATTGAGAGTTTAATTTTGCAGAAATGGCTTCAAAGTCATCATACTCGGGGGTCTTTGTATCTTGCTTTTGTCTCCGCTTCTCTTCTGCTTGTTTCCACTGCTTCAATTGTTGGATTTGCTTCTCTCTTTGCTTTTGGTACATCTTGTTGGTGGCTAGCTCCAACTTTAGCAAGTTGGACTGACTAATAATCATGTCCTCCACGGTTCTTCGTTTCAAAATTGGCTTTGGCCCACTACGTGAGGCGTTCTTGTTAGGTATGGATATATCACCTGCAACCGCAGAGGTGGCGGTTGTGATGGCCTCTGGCTTGCATTTCTCATCTTCGTCCTCGCCGTTGATGTTTGTCACCGAGAGTGAGTGGTTGTCTTTCAAGATAGGGCCATAAAGCCAAGTGACGTCGCTATCTTTTGACCAATTGACGACCTCGGGACTGATGGTTTTCAAGTTGCATCGTCTCTGGGCCCAAGTCCGCCAGGAAGCGTTTTCCAAACGGGCGGAGTTGGCCACGTCCTTCCGCTTGGAAATGACGTATCGCCAAGACCTCGAGATGTCAGAAACGTCCCACTGGTGTGAAAAGTAGTCGACGTGTCTCGAGGGCTCGTTGGCTATATCTGTGTCGTCGTGGGGTAGCAACTCAGGGCTCTTGAACGAGATGGCGTTGGAGTCGAGGATGGAGTCGTCTTCGTCGTCGTCAGGGACGTCCAGCGGGTGGGAGGAGTCATTGGCAGCATCCAGAGAGTGGGAGGCTTTGCTGGAATCCGGCTGGGCGTCCTTGTCGGGCTGGATGAATTCGTCCAACAACCCCAAGGACCGCGTTCTCTTGAGTTTGAAGGTGGTGTTTTCGAAATGAGTGTCGTCCTGGGCATCCACGTGCTGGGACGTGGTGGCGCCTCCAGCAAACACTTCGCCTTGGTTTGGATGTGAGCTCATGGCCACTGGAAGGATGGGTATAAATAAGCCGTGACCTAGAAGCTAAGGGCAACGGAGATAGGAGGGAGCAGGGCCAGACTTGGAGGAACACGGACAAGTCTAGAGGGGATTCGGTGGTGGGTGTGCGAGTCGTGCCGTCGTGACAGAAGGATGGATGGTGGTGGCGATGGGTGGATTTGTCTAAGAGAAGAATCTATTAGTGGAGAATCTCTTTCAGTGCTGGTGCGAGATTGAGATTTTGGCTGGGAGGAGTCAAGGAAAAAATGGATGCGACACTAATAATCTGGAGAGCGGTGGAGGGCAGACAGACACAACTTATAGAAAGAAAGAAGGGAAGACAGATGGGCAGACAGATAGGAACGAATCTCGGGGGAAGTGGATCCTGGGGGAAGCCTGACTTGTGACGGGAGAGGGCTTAGGAGACCCGGGGGTTCTGGGTTGACAGGCTGGGGCTGTATACAGGCAGACTGAGCGGAAGAACTGCACTGGTGGGGGCAACTGGCTAGTGATGAGGCGGAGGATGCACAGGGAAGGGAAGGGAGATAGCAGGGTGCCGGAGATACGCCTGGCGGCAGCTCCGGGAACCGCCGTAGCAACCGTGGGGCCCTGGTTGAGAGCAGGAGATCACGTGACTGTCGGGCCCCGTGGTGCGGATTTCCCTCCCTCCCGATGCAACGTTGCATCGGTGCCCCGGCCCTGCGTTCCTCCGCCTGTCCCCACTCTGCTGGGCCACCGGAAGCCAAATAAGCCTCCCCCACATGGTGCAACGTTGCATCCCCTCCCTCCCTGCGGCCTTCCCCAGATCGCCCAATAGGAAGCCGCGTCCAGGCCACCCAGAGCGTGCGGCGCCCGCCCCCCCCCCCCCGGACCTCTACCCCCGAGGCGGCCTCGCGCGTGCGGAGGCATCCAGCCATAGAGCCATATCACGTGCCTCCCCACCGTCGCTGGCCACTATCACATGCTGGGCCCAACGGTCGAGCTATCGACCTACATAATCTTTGTTTCGTGGAGAAGCGATAATATATAAATCTCGCATATCCTATTGTGGTTTTTCAACCTGCAATCAGTGGCTCTCGTTTAGACTACAGCTTATTTATTTCCTTTCAACTACAGCTTGGCCATCGCTCCATACTCACTAAAAATGGAGTTTGAACACCAAGACATGGAGTTCAAAAAACACGATCTTGCGTTCTCGTCGGCTGCCGACGCTGAGCCAGGGTCCAAGCGCGAGTCCACCGAGTCGTTCGACCTCACATCCTCGCCCAGTTCCGGCGCAAAACCGTCGGGAGGCGAGTTGAAAAGAACGTTTTCCACCTACTCCATCATCTCCATCGGGTTTGGGCTCACCAACTCGTGGTTCGGCATCTCGGCCTCCTTGATCACCGGTATCCAGTCGGGAGGCCCCCTCTTGATCGTGTACGGCATCATCATCATCGCGTTTGTTTCGTACTGTATTGGTGTAACTCTTTCGGAATTGTCCTCTGCCATTCCCTCTGCTGGTGGCCAGTACGTGTGGTCGAGAGTTTTGGCGCCTAAGAAGCACTCCAGCTTCTTTGCCTACTTGTGTGGCACCTTGGCGTGGGCTGGCTCCATTTTCACCTCGGCTTCCATGGCCCTAGCCATCGCTAACGAGTTGATGGGATTCTGGGTGCTCTCGCATCCCTCTCACGAGGTCAAGAAGTGGCAGCTCTTTGTTATCTACCAGCTCATCAACCTCTTCCTTGTCTTGTTCAACTGTTATGGTAAGTGGTTGCCCTACTTGGGAACGGCCGCGTTGTACACCTCGCTCACCTCCTACGTGATCATTCTCATCACAGTGTTGGTTTGCTCCAGAGGTAACTACAACACCGCAGACTTCGTATTCACCACCTTCGAAAACAACACTGGCTGGGGCTCGGCTGGAATCGCCTTTATCGTGGGGTTGATCAACCCCAACTGGTCGTTCTCGTGTCTCGACTCAGCGTGCCACTTGGCTGAAGAAACTGAAAAGCCCAGAACTGACATCCCCAAGGCTATCATGGGAACTGTTACCATCGGCTTCCTCACCTCGTTCACCTACGCCATCGCCATGTTCTTCTGTATCCGTAACTTGGAAGACATCTACAACTCTGGCACTGGAATGCCTATTCTCGACATCTACTACCAGGCTCTTGGCAACAAGACTGGTGCCATCTGCTTGGGGTCCTTGATCTTCTTGACTGCCTGTGGGTGCACCATTTCGTGCCACACCTGGCAGACAAGACTCTGCTGGTCGTTCGCCAGAGACAACGGGTTGCCCTTCTCCAAGTACTTGGCCATTGTGGACCCCAAACTCGGAGTGCCTTTGAATGCCCATCTTTTTTCGTCGTTCTGGGTGGCCATTTTGGGGCTCCTTTATCTTGCTAGTGATGCTGCCTTCAATTCTATGGTGGTTGCTTGTATCACCTTCCTTTTGCTCAGTTATCTTGTTCCTACAGCTGCTCTCCTCTACAGAGGAAGAAACAACATTAAGCACGGTCCCTTCTGGTTGGGAAAGATCGGTCTTTTCTGTAATATCGTCACCGTTTTCTGGGCATTTTTTGCCTTGGTTTTCTTCTCCTTCCCATCGTTCATGCCTGTGAACGCAGGCAACATGAACTATGCCTCTGCGGTCACTGCTGTCTACATTATCTGGGCGTTGGCCTACTGGTACTTCCCATACAAGCCATGGTCATGTCGAGAGACATTTGCTGGTGGTTTGGGCAGCAATGAGGAGGTGGAGTTCCCAGACGTTTGTCACGATAAAATCTTGTAGATATGATTGTCGCATGTAATTATAGAATAATATATACCCAAAGAATTAAGTGCATAGTTTAGAGGTAAAGGGTTTTATTCTCAACATTTAGCATCTGGTTAATAGCAAAAGTTTAATATTCATCTGGTTTAATAATACTGTATAACAAGCGTGGGGTGAAATCGGTACTGAAGCTGGCCTTGGCTAGAACAGGATCTGGCTTAAATGATAGGTGTATGTTTAATCAGTATGATATGGTATTGCCTTCCGTGGTTCGAGCAGGAGCTGGAATTAATGAACTGAGCACCTTATTTTAAGAACAGTTGATCATGGATTACATCGCGTTCAAGTCCTTGCTCAAGCTGGAGGACTTGTGGGTTTGATACTGAACAAGTGCAATTTCTTCAAGCACTGTATGCTTTATTGGGGTCAAAATAATATTTTAGTAATTAATTAATATCCGTACTAGACTAGATAATACCTTCTGGTTTCACCCTCTTGGCTAGGAGTAGTTTCGTAATCCACCTTAGCCGAACCCAACCTAGCCCTATAGGTAGGATTCTATGAATTTGGTGCTGGGAAAGATACTAATTAGTACAATGTTTTCTACCGATTAGGTATAAACTATATTCCATGAGACCCATCAGCAGTCGACGACTTTAGACACAATTTCGTAAAATAATTACACTGGCTATGTTCGCCAAATGGACATAATCGACCAACCAAAACGCTAGTTGGTTCTACTGTCCTAATACAGAGGTTCCTGTTTCCAAGCAAATGTGCCCAGTACGAACTGTTGACGGTACAAACTCATCAGATTTCACGTTCTTCCCCACAGCGACCTTGTGGATAAACAGTATCATTTTTCCACAAGAACTTCATCGCCTAATCTACACATATATGCACCTCCTGACACCTCTCTTTCATCATTATCCAGACAGGTTCTTAAAAGTTGCACGTTGATCTTTCCATACACAATCGCATCTAATAATGATAGGGCGATCCCAGTCCACGATACACAACAAGTCGGTCCATGAAGCCAAGAACTGGCTCCACTAGCGGTCCGAGGCATCGCTTTCTTAGGATCCATTTCAATGCACTGTCTAAGCGATGGATTACTTTTGGACAAAGTTAATGAGGAAACATTAATGGGGGCCGCGCCAGTATTTATAGTGCTGACACTGGCCCACCGTCCCATCGCACCAGATTCCGGGTAACCCTCGCTTGGGACCTGGAAAAATCATGGAAAATAGGGCCCCAACCACGGTTCAATTGTAAACAACAGACATCTACCTGGACCAGTGTCGCCATTGCAGTCTCGTATTGTTCGGAATGTCTCTCTTCGGGCAAAATAACACACAGGCGCTGAACACCGCCTCCAGCACCGGTTTCGGCGCTGGATTTGGTGCTCTGATTCAGAGCAACAACACCTCCACCGCACCAGCCAAACCTGGCCTCAGCCAAACCAATCCCAGCACGAGCACCACCTTGCCCACATCAATCAACTCGGGGTCTTCCTCCAAGCTCTTGAAAGATTTGTTGGAATCCGCCCACAACTTGCCCAAATCAGATAACCTTGAACTTGGATCGATTCATCTTACCTTGAACGAATTGCAAAGAAAGTCCCAGCTTTTAAGAAAGAACGATGGCTCCAAAGACGTAAACTACACCAAGGCACACTATTTATTGGCCTCCAGTGGTATCAACGCCGAAGAAATCGAAAACGAGCTTGGTTCCATCCAATTACCTCCTCCTACGGATGCATCTGCCTCAACATCTGCACACTTGACCAGCCATGGTGCTACAAGTCTTTCGCCATACGACAACCTCGAAAACTACTTGGTTTCTAAGAAGAACGAAAACATTTTGAACACCATTGAACAGTCATTAACATTGGCCTCCAAAGATTTCGACAACTTCATCAGTTCAAACATCTCAATTGACTGGAAAGTCAGAAGGGACGAATTGAGAAAATCTATTGGATTGAGAACCAATGGCAACAACACTCCTCAGGCCTTGAAAGACTCTATTACTTGGAACCAATCAGTCCCTGGAACCTACAGCATGTTAGCACCAATTAATAGTAAGGGTTCTGCTTCCGTTAAACAAATATCTAGAGATAAATTTGAAAACCATGCCAAGATCATCTACCAATTAAACGAGGCCAGATCAGAAAGCTCCAACTTCCTGTACGGTTTGAATTTAATCGAATTGTCCAAGTTCCAGAACGATTTGAAATCCAAACAAACCGCAGAGGTATGGAAAATTCTCATTGACTTGACCAACGAAAAATTCTCGAAGACTAACCAAGAACAAAAGTACTTCCAGTCATACCAAGGTTCAAATGATGACGAGTTATCTTCATTGCACAGAAAAATCATTAATAATAGTAAAGCATACTTGGAGAACGAATTTTATAATTACATTGAGCAACTCTATCTCAAAGACTCCAAGAAATCGCCTCAATTCACCCCTGCCACAAACTTGAACAAAATCTCTTTCTTCATTGAAAAGATCATCTTGAAGAATGATTCCGAACTGTTATCCAAGACCTTAAATGTCAACAATACACCAGTGTGGGCTTTGCTTTTCTATTTAATAAGAGCAGGTTTGTATAATGATGCCTTGGAATTCACTCTCAAGAATAAGGATGTGTTCAACAAATTTGATTCTAACTTCCCTGTGTACTTGAAGAAATTTGTGGAAAGTGAAAACCATGTTATTCCATCAGAATTAAATCAAAGATTGCGTGCAGAGTTTACCCAGCAGTTCCAATTCTACATCAACGACTCGACCACTGGGAATGTCGATGGTAAGTTTGATGCTTACAAGTATTCAGTTTACAAGATTATTGGAAAATGTGATTTGAACAAAAAATCCTTGCCACAGTCCATAAATTTGAGCATTGAAGATTGGTTGTGGTTCCATTTGTCAATTATCAATGAAAATCAATTCAACAACGAATCGCCTCTTGTGTTTGAAAACTACAGTTTGGTCAACTTACAACATAAAATCATAAGTTTAGGACCAAAGAACTTTAACACTTCCTCAAACAATCCATTGTACCTCAAGACATTGATTTTGGTGGGTCTTTACGAATTGGGTGTCCAATATGCTTATGAACAAATCAATGAGTGTGATGCTGTTCATTTAGCGATTGGATTAAACTATTATGGTTTGCTTAAAACACCAAGCTTTTCTAACAAGGACGAGTTATTAGTTATTCATAATAACGAGTACATGATCAACTTCAGCAGGTTGATTGGATCGTACACAAGGACTTTCAAAATCAGTGATCCTAAGGTAGCCTGTCAATATTTGATATTGATTGCACTTTCTAAGGGAGGAAGCTCAAGAGAGGAACTCGATAAATGCCATGAAGCATTAAGAGAATTGATCTTGGTATCAAGAGAATTTGGTATGTTGCTTGGAGAGTTGAACTCTTCCAATGGAGTAAGAGTTCCTGGTATTTTAGAAAGACAAAGATCACTCATTGGGTTGGAGTCTTTGGATTCTTACTATAAACAAATTATTGAGATCAGTGCCATTAAGTGTGAGGAGGATGGAAGAATCTTCGATGCTTTGTTGTTATACCAGTTATGTCAAGAGTATGATACTGTGATTTCTTTGGTCAATAAGTTACTCGCTGAAATTTTGTCGTCCACTGAGTTGGATAAGCCAATCGTAGAATTCGGCAACTATGAGATATTCAACGGGTTCAATGACGGTAGCAATGGCAACAATCAACCAAGAACTGATACAGTGGATAACAACATAATACTATTGGCTAGACAGTCGATGGAAATTTTCAAGAACAATGGCGTAATCATGCAAAAGATCGGACCCCAAATCAAGGATACTTGCGACTTATTGTTGTCAGTCATAGATATTAGGGACATATTTTTGAGAAGAGATTGGAATAGAGTCATCAACGAAATTGCTAAGCTAGGATTGATTCCTATTGATGCCAATGATGACTTGGTGAAGATCAGAAAATTGACGGAACTAATTCAAACCAACCACATGGACGATAACTTGATTAAGATCATTCCTTCATTATTAATTATGATCATGTCCGCAATCTCTCAATTGAATTACGAAATTTTGACTAGGAGATATCAAGCATTAGGCAACGAAAGGGAGGAGTTGGCGAGATTGAAACAAATTGCGAAGAACTGCATGATTTACGCCGGCATGGTGCAATACAAAATGCCTAGAGAAACCTACAGTTTGTTGATCAATTTGGAGTCCCTGTTATAAGAGGACTTCAGACTTTGATGCCCTGGCAGCAGTAAATTTTATTCTGGAGAACCATTCCAGATGTATGAAACATGCCTTAGTAGAACTACATAGATCTATAGCTCATTTTTAGTAATTGTACACGACCAAATATCTATTGGAACACTCAAGCAAGAACTATACTGGAGCAGCCATGCCACCAAAGAAGAGTGTGGCGAAACAGTATACGTTTCCACAGAACTTTCTCGATGTATCCAACTCCGCCAAAACACAATTTTTCAAGCCGCAGCCACAAATAGTCGTTTCGGACCAGATTATCACCATCAATAACTTCTTCTCCAAAGAATTGTGCAATGAGCTTATCAAGTCATTCGAAAAGGGTCTTGGGCTCGAGACCACTCCTCTCATCAAAAGCAAGGAGTATGCTCTCCGAATCAACGACCGTGCAGCCGTGAACGACTTTGGGGCTGCACAGGCGATGTGGAGCTACTTGAGAGATATTCTCCTTCAGGAAGTGGAATACGAAGACGAAGAGTTGGAGGAGATCAATGACACATTCCGCGATGCATGCGGGTTGAATCCTCAGTTGAGAGTGTACAGATACAAAAAGGGCCATCATTTCAATCAACATTATGACGAATCAGTAGTATGTGCTCGTAATGAAAGTGGAAGCTTGAAAGGACGGACCAAATGGACGTTATTAATATACTTGACTGGAGATGATGAGTTTGAGGGTGGAGGTACTATCTTCTACCCGGATTACAGAGGTGCTGAACCACTAAACGTCCATCCAAGCAAGGGAATGGCATTATTGCACAAACATGGCGATGACTGCTTGAAACACGAAGGAGAAATAGTACGTAGAGGTGAAAAATGGATATTACGTAGTGATGTGGTTTATGGGATGGGTAGTCGGTGATTTGTGGATCAAAGGATAAATAAGATTATTTTCTGTATGTAGACTGTAACGAAGAGATCTTCTATTATTGAAGACTTCTATCAGGCCAGAGTACATCTAACTTGCTCTATAGTATGACCTTCTAAGTGTATATTAACGGATCATACTTCGTAAATTTAAACTAAACTTGCTTGCCTACCAATTTGGAATTGAAGTATTCTTCAATTTGTTGCACTAGAGTGTCAACATCCTTGTGTTGGGTTTCTATCCTTTCCTTGACCCAGCCACTTAGCTTATTTTGTATCTGGACTTTCTCGAATCGATAGTCAATCAAATATATACTGGAATAGTCGTTAATGTGTCGGATACTTCTTCCAATACTTTGGTTGACTGCCCTCATACAAATGTTCTCGTAGAAATTACGAGACGCTTCCGTGGCCTCACTTCTAGATCCGCCCTGTGCGAGAGTGTGGCTTTCTATAAAATTCCTTTTGGCAATTATCTCGCCGGAGTATGCATTCGGATATGGCAATCCTATCATTATCACTCCTCTTGCCAAATCGTCCGAAAAATTTATTCCCTCGGACATTTTACCCCCAACCACAGAGAGCAAAAGTGCCCCTTCTCTATTATGAATTAAACCTGAGTATTCTGATATTACCCCTTCAACGGAAGTTGTTTCTTTGGGTTCTTGAAAGACTGTCTTAATATTTGACAATCTCTCATATATTTTTGTAGTAGAATCCTTCCAGGCCTTAATGACGAAATCCAAGTACTTGTAACTGGGGAAAAAAGCCACTACTCCGTAAGGAATGCTTTTGCACAACTTCAATACCACTTCACCGAGGTTTTCGAGCATGTTGACATTCAGTCTTCTCTCAAACAGGAAATCAAACTGCAATCCTCGGTAGCTAGTGATAGGAAATACTTTCAAGTTCTCTTTTGAAATAATATGACCACAGCTGAACTTCTTGATTTCGGATTGAGCAACGTACGGGAATAAATAATTGACGTAATCCGACATAGGTTCCATCGTTCCTCCGCACAAAAGTACACAACGAGCCTTCGTCACTATACCCCTGAATACTTCACTTGGATCCAATAACATATAGTTCATGGATACGACACCATTCGGGCCCTTATCCCAAAATAGTCTGCCTTCTTTTGACGGGTTTGTCAAACATTTCAAAAATTTAACGATTTTGAATAGTAAAGGATTAGAGCTGCTTGTCTCTACCTCTGTAGTCTTCTCAAAGTAAGATTCAATTTTGTATGCAATTTTAGTTTCGTTCAAGAATGCTTCCAATTTATGAATGTTGACGAGATCAGCATTGGTGCCCTGGAACAAGGCATCCAACTCTATCTGTTCTCCTGACTTGACATTTTCTTCTTTTTCATTGATAAAAGATGTTAGTAATTGGCAAAGTTTAATTAATTTCATCAAGTTTATCCGGTTCCCACTATTCAACCGTTTGATGAACTTCCCCAAGTAAGTCTTTAAAGACTTGATGATAAGTTCTATTTCTGCTCTTGAGATGCTCACAGAATGGAGTGCATTGATAACATCAAGGACGTTATGGGCCTCGTCAATGATCACTATCGAATCAGTTATGTCCAAATTCAAGATTAGTCTAGTGGACTCTTGCAATATCATTTGATAGGGTAACGAAATAATTTCTGTCTTTTCGATTCCTTTTCGGATGGAGTAATAAGGACAAACTTTAGTTTGCTGTCCTAAATCACCAAGCTCTTCGATATCATGGATTTTGGTAAGACTTAAATCGGACAATCTGGTCATCAACGAAGAATTAGAATAATCCTTCGGTAAGTACTCACAGCCCTCCTTAGACCCTTGAAGGTCGATGCAGGCATCGTTAATATTTGAGTCATTCTTTGAAACATTTCGAACCTTTGGATTGATACACAACTGTTTCCTGGATCCAAAAGGGAGGTATTTTGTTCTCTCGGTTACATCGTCAAACGAGGAGTGGAACTTGGTCAATCGCAACTGGTGGGAAAATTGGTTTAACTGTGAGTGAGTTCTCGATGTAAAGAATATCCTTATAGGGCATTCCTCGGTTTCCACGGCAACATCGTCCGAATTAATTTTTCCAAGCAACGAGTTTATTTCGTTTTGGATCCTCGAATTTTCGTCTTGGATATCCTCTGATTCCTGATAATTTTTGGGCAAGAAATCCTCGTCGTTGTACTCGGACTTTATCTTTGGTCTCTTTGACTTTGCATTCAATTTGTGAGTAGTCTGCACATTTTGTTCCAACTCGTTCTCGAGTGTGTCCAAATACTTCTCGTAGTCTTTTATTCTGGATTTAGAGCGTTCTAGAATATTAGAAGTGTAGTCATTTTTCACCCACTGTGGCTCGTCTTCGTCAGAATCATCCTGTTTGACCTCGTCGTATTTGTGCTTCCGCTTATAGTTTCGCAACCATGTCATTGACGAGCAGATGATGGAGAGGGTTTTACCAGTACCTGTGGGGCTTTCAAAGATCCCGATTTTATAGTTGTTTTCTATGGTGTCGTAGATAGCATCCATCAAATCCTCCTGGATTTTATAGGGAGTAAACGGATGACTGTAGTCGATGGTCATTTCGAATGTGAAATGCAGTTTCTTGGGGTAGTTAAACTGTTGTATGGATGAGATGTCAGTGGAGATAACAAGATGTATGAGGAGGGATGACGGAGAATGATACGATTATCAGGAAATACGATGAGATGTGATGGTAATATCGGGAGGAATGATGAGATCCGTATTAATGTTACCAAATGGATGATGAGATACTCAAGCGATGCGAATGTGGGATTCAGAATTCTCCATAAGAATGAAGTGAGTCTCCCGTCGGTGGTGTGGAATGTGGTCAAGGAGTCAATCTGCCAATACCAATGAGATGAGGGTCGCTAAAATACTCAGAACAGCAGGGAGAAATTTCGATTCTGCACGCAATCAGTGGTCAATTAGCCAGCAGTATCACTTTCAGGGTAGAGTATCCACCGTCGGTATGCTCACAACAAGGAACAACTCGAATTCGATGGGGATGGTTCCACGAACAGTCAGTGCAACTTCTCACCACTCGCAATTATTTGAACTTATCTCACTCCACGTTGGTGCTGTGATCTCCTGGGAAGGCCGTACAATGTCAGCGCAACCAAAGAATCCGTACACACACCAGCAAGTAGTAGTCAGCAAAGGTAGCCGATCTACTGAATAGAGCAGACTCAATATCAACCTCTGATAGTGGGTATGCCTGTGGTCTATATGCAGAAAATTTCATGTCGCAACATCCAGATAAAAGTCACACTACTCCCTAGAAAACCATCCTACTTTAATTCTTATCATCTGGTCAGCCTGCGCCAGCCTAGTCAAACGGATCCCATTCGAATGAAACAGCACCAGCGCCATGTTCTCCTCCAAACGGCCAAAGTTCTCCTTCAACCTCACAATCCATGAATTGTCCAACATCCCCCAGACTAGTGGGTATTGCTACATCGAGCTCCAGATCAGAGACGGCAAGAGCTTGCGTCCCTCGTTGACCAAGCTCATCCATGGCCATCGCCCCAACACAGATGACTCTCCCAAATCCAAATCTGGCGATAGTGATACCAGTTCCCAGTCCTCGCTCGTGGAGGGCAGCGATGGCACCTCCAGCTCGGGATCCTCGGGAAACGTCTCCACCACCACTTCCAGCAAGAAGATCCACAACTTCAGGTGTCCCTTCAACTACAACTTGAGCTGCAACTTGCGCTTTCCTTTCAAGCGCAGAGACAACCTCATCGGAAACAAGTACTTGTTGATTAGAGTGTACTATGTCAGTGACATACCTGGACACCACCGCGGATCCCCTTCCAAGATCGAGACAACCGAACTTGGGCGGTTGGAAATCAACTTAACAGAATACTTGAACTTCAAGGAGCCATTGACCTCGAAATACTTACTCAAAAATGCTAAAGTCAACTCCATATTGAATATGACGATTGACTTGAAGGAATTGCCTTCTAACTACGACTTCCACACCCAGCTTCAGATCAACGATGCCGTCACCCACACCCCCAATAGCACAGTCAATAAATCTGGCACAAAAGAGCTAAAGAGGAGTGATACTTCAGGTTCTGGGAAGTTCAATGTCCCCCAGTTTGATCGTAAGAACGTATTGCGTGGATTATCCAATGTCTTGCCTGACAATGGGACTTCTGCGTCTGCTAGTTCACTCTCCGAGGACTCCGGATACGAAGAGGATGAAACCTCAAAAAACGAATCAAACAACGCCAAGCACACCCGTACAGTTTCGAAATCGTCCTCGAACGGTGCTTTGAACAAGTCCAAGAACCATAAACATGAATCCAAAGCAAATGACAATGATAAAGGACCGTTAATCATGGACCCAATTGTTACTAAACTTTACAGCAAGATATTGGAGAGTACCTGGGATCCAGAGTTGTCAGTCTTGTTGGACTACACACCAGAAAAATGTATCGATGACATTTTTGAGAACCCGGAGAATCCAGTTGGTTGGAATAAGAAGTTGAATGAATCATATGAGGAATGGGCCAAAGAGTTCGACGACGAAGATGAAAATGTCCGTCAAATCAACGGTTTACTCAATGAGATGGTTTACAGGGAAGATTTAAGAAGTTGGAATATTAGTGTGAGTTGAGTAACCAAACTCCGATAACTCATTTTTGAGTGGTAGGAATTGGTTTGGGGTTCACAAATGTTGTTCTTCACCTGATTCCTAGTGTACTATGATGTAATATATGATGGAATAGACATAGAGATTACCAGGATTATTATATTATTTGTGTTATACGAATGGGTCATTTTACGAAATCGAACTTGTGTAATAGATTTTGAATGGAGTATTAATTTATTGTAGCATAGAAATATACGTAGCAGATTTAAAGCGTAGTTATTATATACTGATTGTGGCTATACTACTGGAGCTCCGTGGACCCATTCATTGGAGTGCTTCGGTCCTATCCAGAGTGCTTCGGCTCTCGATTATTGCAACTCTCGATTATTGCAAATAAGCTCTATGTCGAAATAGTCAAACTTCTCCTTTTCTGTCCCATAATGTCTTGTGGAACCCAGTCTTGTGTGAAGTATCCATGGTATTTCTATTGTCACTTCTGAAAATATTTGGCCTAACTAAAACTGATTTATTCCCAGACTTGCTGTACCCAACTTGAGTTCTCAATTTCAGAGAAACATACGGTAAATATTAACAATAATTACAGTTCTTGAATTCACAGAACTTTTCCTGGCAGCTGGGTCTGTAGCATCGATATTTGTTGAGATTGTACATCCCCCTAAGTCTCCCTCTGGCAATTATCGAAGGTATTGACATTACGGATGGTGCTACCAGCTCAACTCCTGCTGCATCTTCGTGGATTTCAAAGGTCATTCGATAGATAGATTTGGACCGCGTTGAACAACAGGCAATACCAATTACAGATAAAAATTAAGGCTGGTGCTCAAAAGGATAGGGCGACACAACTACATTTTGCACCAACCACAAATACAAAAAAAAATGTATTTCCCAGAATCCCAACTCGAAAGTTCCAGAAGGGATAAAGTATGAAGCCCAAGTTATATAATACATAATCAGGATGATCCAAAAGAATTGAATGCATAGTTGAAGGGTGGAGGCCATGGAGGATTTGGACAGAAATAATCAACCAAGCCCGGTAACAGAGCCGAACCGGTCCCGCATCGGACCACGAAATGTAAACTCTGTTTTAAACACATATCTTTGGTTGAGAGCTCCTTTCCATGTTGTCCATGCCCTATGGATCAATCAGGGCTAGATTCCAGTCCATTGCACGTTACAGACCCATCCTCATTTAAATGCCTTGACGGGGACTTTGATTGTTGCCTTGCTGATTATAACGACGGTTGTTGTAACCACCTCTACCTTGACCGAAGTTTCCTCTTCTGTTGTTATTGCCTCCATTGCCGACGTTGTTCCTTCTCTTTTGATTTCTGTTTCTCTGCTCCATGTTCAAAATGTTTTGTTCCTTGGCATGATCCATGATCTAAACGTTAGTATTGAGTCACCATGTAGGGTCCAAACGGTACTTACTTCTTCTGGCAATCTTAAATATTTGATGTGGATACCACGGATGTAGATCTCTGGGAGTTTCAAGAACTCGTCTCCGTTGGCAGATGACTGGATGACATTCTTCAATGTCAAGTTCATCCACGAGTCACAGTTCACTAAGTCCCCATTTAAGGTCTCCCCATTCTTCAATTCGATCAATACATGTTTGGTTTTGGCTGCTGTCAATAAATACAATGGTAACTATAAGTTAGTATACTGAATCACATGGTAAGTTTCCTCTGGTTCTTGAAGAAGATAATGGGCCCATTTATTGGGTTGCAATTGTGGTGTCGGAGAGAGTATTTCCAGTGGCAAACTTCATTACTGGAATCACAGATTGCTTCGCATGGGGAATTTTCTTGAAAAGGATGCAGAGGGCTGGATCGGAAAGAACGACATACCATTATATGGAATGCATCAAATTCACTAGGTAATAGTTGTTGGAGGTGTTGTTAGCTATGTGAGGAATTTTTTCCAACGACATTTCCTGGCTGGTGCACGACCGAGTATGGAACAGTATCAAGGAGTGGTTGCTATGTCAAGGAAAAGAAGTTAGAGGGGATGTCGCACGCCAGTATCGCCTTGGTTGTGTTGTAGTCTGGCGGCATATTTCCATGGCAGTCTTTTGAATACAGAGTTGTAAGAATGGTTTTTGCAATTGCAGTAACACAAAATGAGAATTTGCAAAGTAGTTAATGGTCCATTTTCTTGTATCAGTATGAGTTTTTGAGAGAAACATCCTATAGTAGAGAAATACGGGTGGGTCCTCTTTCTGTTCCTGGGTGATTAGGAATAAGAACTCGAAGGTTCAGGGACTTCAGTCCCCCAAACCCATCCTCCTTTCTAAGCAATACTTAATGATCACATCATTAGTACCTTCACCTATAGAAGAAATGGGAAAAAGAATACCAACCTCAAAGTGTTATTCTATTTAAGCCATTGGCTAAGCTCTACAAAGATTCATATGAAGTTCTTTCAAGTCTTAAAATATTAAATCACGATGAGTTTCTAAAAGTTACCGAAGTAGCTAATCCTAATCTTCAATATACTTTGCCATTATACTACACTTCAAGCTGATTTTTCCAGTACTCCTCTTGAAAATAAGTGTAGGGTTCTTCTCCAAACACAATGCACCTTTCCAGTTAAACACATAAACTGATATTCAGCCAGGTTGTACAATGCATCCTTTGTTTTTCCAGATCAGGATCAATACTATTTCTTCAGGAATTTCTGATTATTTGCAATAATTCAAAAATCCTCAATTCTTGTAAAGTTTATAGAAAATCAAATAATACAATCCTTCAGATTGCCTTTCCCCCAACAACCAACCAGCCAACTAATCTACCAGATAATTGGCTCTTTCGTTTCCCCACGCACGGTTGTCTTATCTACGCACCACCCGTGTTTTGTTATCAGATCACTGATCTTTTTGATAGTGCGAAAGTAGTAGACACCATGGGGACATTACTAGACTTACCAGACGAGGTGCTCTTCTTCATCTACCGCAGCCTCGGGACCCAGACGCTCAAGTCGTTGCTTCTATTCCAACAGCTCCAACGGTCGGTTTACTGCTACTTGTACGAGAATTCCAAGTACGTGCTCCAGTATGACCGATTCGGACATCAGAGGGGGTTGAACCTCTTACAAGCTCGCAAGTACCAACGGCACCTCCGACGTTTCAGACACCTACAAGTCAACATATGTTTGCGGGAGGGCGAGGATGTCAAGAAGGTGGTAGGGGAGTACGGAGAATTGTGGAGGGCTCACCCACCAGGACGGATCCGTCGCCACATCGACTTGTTGATCCATGTCCACTACACCCACTCGACGTTCAACAGCATCAAGGACGCCATGCTGAACATCCGCGAGGTATCGGAGTGCTTTGGCCGCAATGAGGTCCGGGTGGACTTAGTTTTGACCAAGGACGAGTAGGAGACCAGTAGGGGGCTTTGCGGATCGGCGCCGATGTGGGAGGGAGTGATAGGCAGGCAGGCACAGCACCGGAGCTGTGGCCAAATTACGAAGATTACGGGAGGGCAGACAAGGTGGAACGACACCACCAGCATCTGGGTGACAGCTTAGTGCTTGACATGCTGTATGCTGTGCATGTGACAGATGTGTCTGAAGTGGCAGCCGTTGTGGATGTGACAAATGCGTGCGGTATTCTGTTTGCATCCACGGCAGCGCGAGGCACCGATTGATTGCAGATCGGGAGGGTGCTGACAGATATGTTGCGTATGACGAGGGGAAGGAGGTTATTTTGAGGATCTTCATTAAAGTGGTGCAGGGAGGGCAGAGCTGAATTTGCTGGGAAGCCGGAGAAGATCCCGTGATGGTAGAAGAGAGTTTCCCCTTGGGAGTGTGGGATTAGTTTCCACTCATTGTGGGTGTTATAACAGTCTAGGTAGTTTGTGATGTCACTCTCTGTGTTCACGTCACTTTGTGATGCCACTTCATCTTCTGATGCCACCTAATCCTTTGATGCACTTAATTTTCTGATGCCACTTAATCTTCGGACATCACATAAATCACTCAAACGGGCGAGGATGTTCATGCTTGTCTCACAGTATCTTGTGCTCATGAACAGTTCAGTAATTTACGACACACTCTACTGCACCATGCACCTTGTAGCCACACTGCACCTCATAGCCATACCGTTGGCCGTTGAGGTGTCAACTACGGTACCACCGTTAAGCTGTCAACACCCACTCCCCTATTGGATCCAACCACTGCTTCCACCAGCTAAGCCTATACTCTGTCGTAATATGCTCACTCTCCCTCTACAGCTCCTCCTCTCAAAATAAATGCGATCCAGAAATAGATTTCTCATCCCGCCATACCTACGCTGCCTCCACCACCACTACACCACCACTATACCTCCACTATATTTGCAGTACATCACTACTACTCCTCCTCCTCCTCCTAATGTCCCTCTAGCATGCTTCTGCCCATCCTCCTCCTCACCCTCCTAACACTAGTCCGAGGCGATGAGACAACTGCCATCATCAGACGGGACAGCACTCCCAGCGTCGGCGCAACCAGAACGTCGTCACTGGCATCGTCATCATCACAGGCGGCTCCGTCCACTACATCTATGGCCGGCTACACTTCCCTCCCCAGAATCTATCTAACCGCCCTGAGTGGTGACGCTGCCTACAATCTCCACGCCCGTGTAGGCGACGTCAACCACGGCCAGGACATGCTGTTGCGGTTGGACATCATCCAGCCAGAAGGCTGGGTCATGAACGCCAACTCGTTCTACGACTGCTCGTATTTGGACTCCTGGTTCGACAGCGAGGAATCGTTGTTTTCCATTTCCTCGTACCCGCCGCTGCTTACCCAGGCCCCTGAGTACCGGGCTACCATCTGCGCCATGGGAGGACGCTACACCAACTCGCTAGCTATCGGGTCCGGTCTGGCAGTGTCCACGTCCGTCGCCCAGCCAGCACCCACCGTGGCAGGCATCGCCAACGACGCCCCCCACCGTCTCCCATACTTCAACGGCAACAACGTGCTGGGGGTGTGGCAGACAAACAACCTCAGCATCAACGTGTCATCCGAAGCCGTGCTAGCGCTCCTGGACTTCACGTTTCTCGATGCGTCCATCTCCAACCTCTACTACGGAGGCCTAGGCCTCGCGGGCAACCCTCGTGGCTCAGGCTTCCTCTACGGCTTGCGGGACAGGGGTGTGATTCCGTCGCCTGGCTACTCGGTGTGGTTCCAGAACAGAACCATGTGGGAGGCCAGCGAGGGTGTGTTGATGCCTGGCTATGTGGACGCGCTGTGCTTCGAGGAGCCGTTCTACTCGTACCTGATATTGCCACACGAGGGACCCACAGACAGTGCCCCCGACGTGATATTGCCAGCGTTGCTTCTCGACGACTTGAGCGTCAAAAACACTCAAAGTGGCCAGACAGTGTCGCTCAAGACCAACAACGCCAGCATTCCCGTGGTGTTGGACACCCGCTCGTATCTCACCTACTTGCCAGTCAACACCATCATCAACTTGGCGATGCAGGTCAATGCGTTCTACAGTGAGGACGTCAACCAGTGGTTGGTGGGGTGCGACAGGTTGAAAAACGCCTCTGCCACCGTCAACTTCCGCTTCGACGACTTGGAGATCAGTCTCCCATTATCGAAGTTCATTGCCCCATTCTACTACGATGACACTACCGTCAAGTTTCCCGACGGCTCGGCTGCGTGCAACTTCTTATTCCTGCCCAGTAGTGTCATTGGATACAACACGTTGGGGCTCCCGTTCATGAGCAGCATCTACTTTGCAGTAGATAATGAGGGTAGGAACATCGCTATTGCACGTTCAAATGCCACCAAATCTGGAAGCATAGACTTCGACCCACCTGCGTCGTCGTTGAGCACAGTTCTGGGCCCAGGCTCGTTCGAAAACGCTACTCTTGCCGAGAGTATTGCCTACATCACCTCAGGCTACATCCCGTTTGCAACTTCAAAAAGCAAGCCTTCCACCACCTTGACCATCACGCGTGTCCAAGAAGACGACGAGTTTGGCGATGGCGGAAACGTTCCCGCCAGATTTTCGGGCTACATCAGTGACGGGGTTTTTGTCACACATCCCAGCGGGTACTCTACCTCGACATTACCGGGTGGAGCTCCAACAGCCGGCTCTGCGGGACCTTCAACAAGAAGCCACGGCAACAAGATTCGCGTGCCCTTCGCCATCATCACCTCAAACTTGTGGAGGGAAGTATATGTGTTGGGATGGAGTTCTCTTTTTGTTTTGGTGGTGATTTGTGCCATGTGAGGATAATTGTATTATATTGGATAGTAGGAATAAGAAAATTTCTAGACTATAGAGTAGAATGAGACGTAGTATTAGGCGTAGGATAGCATCGTGTGTTATTTGAGCATATCTGGAGACAAAAAGAATAGCATCATGGAGTAACTTCGAGTATATCTACAGAACTATAACTGTATCGTGGGGTTATTTGAGCCTAATCCTCTGGGGACCCAAAATATACTATAGAATTGTGGGCTTAATTTGAGTATAATTCTCGGGCTACGAAAATTAGTAGCATCATGGGAATAGTACCCTAGCATAGTACCTCTAACAAGATACAAGGCCTTTATCTGGCTTGTAATGAACTGGGTCTGGTCTCTATTAGTCTATACACTTAAATAATTCACACGATGATGGGTCTTGGATTGTTACTTAATCGTGGCTCCACGAGAAGATGCTCATATAAATCATACGGGGTGAGTGGTGGGTGGATGGCATCCGTGAAAGCAAACCTATGAAGCCTGGAATATTAACTGTGAACATTCACGATGTGGAACTTGGAACTGTCTATTGTGTTGTGATACCAACGGAACATGCGGTGAACGATCAGTATATCGTTTTGTGATACCAACGAAACTTGGTGGTGGAATCAGTCTATTGTATAAATCACCGAGAATACCAAAAAATGGGACACAGATCCCTTACTTGCTCCTGTCATCCATTTCTATATCGTCCTCTGTTTCCTCATCCTGATTGACACTAGCATATTCGTTCAACAGCCTGTTTTCATGGTACCTGTAATAATTATACCACAAGATGTCCATGAAGGTTATGACCAACCCTACGCAGTTGATGAAGCTGAGCTTGTCTCCAAATATGATCGAGCTCAACACGATGGTCAACAATTCTTTGAATATGCCGGCAATGGACAAGGTGGTCACCTGGGAAACACTCAATAGCTTGAACTCGCACAAGGTCATCATGAAAGCCAATATTCCAGGAATAATCATGAGAAGAATTGTGCCAAAGATACCCTTGAGTTCCCAGATTGGCGAGGAGATGAAATTGGACCAGCCTTCAAAGATCAATCCAAAAAGGAAGAGGGTGATGCACATGGAGGGGGAGATGTAAAAAATGGTGGAAATGGGGTTGACGGTGTAGGGGTTGCGCTTCAACAACAACTGGGTGAATGACCACCGCAATCCCGATACCATAGATGCAGTGAGAACCATGAATATACCCACCACGTTATGGTCATCGGCTGAGTCGACGTTGTCGGGTTTTTTGACCATCATGACCACCGAAACTGTCATCACGAGCACGATAATTACCAAACGCCAGTTGAACTTCTCGAGCCGGAAAAGTAGTCCGAACAACAACACGAACACGAGCGACGAGGTCTTCAACATGGTGTAGAGACTCAACGAGATGAAACGGAACGATACGTTGGACAAGCCGATATCACCACTGGATGCCAACGAGCAGGGCAAAATCTGGCGTCCGTAGGTCCAGAAATCGATCCGGAACACGGCCCAGAACCTGCGCCAGCTCATGGCCAGCGAAGTGGGTTCGTTGACAGTGGGATGGAGGTGAGGTTGGAGGTAGAGCACGCCTGTGCTGAGAAAGATGAGGCAGAACTGGTGGAATGAAGTAATAAGAATGGGGAACTTGAAGTCAAGACCCTTGCCAAACATCCACTTGTTGTAGATGGAGATGGACAACGAGAAGAGGTACCAGCCTGCAATGTAGACAGCAGCCTCGAGCAGTTTGGAGGGGGGGTTACGTACGCCTGACATGGTATGGAAAGGGCAAATAACGAGTGGATTCTGGGAATAGGTTGAAGAATACCTAGGAAATAATGGCTATTTCAAAGGTTATGGTGGCCTGAGACGTCAGTTGTCTTGTGAAAGATGATGATGGAGGTCTGAAAGTAGAGCCTGGTGTGCGAGAGTAATTCCTTGGTGGAGCTCGTGAAGTAATGCCTGGCTGGTCGAGCTGGTATAGGTGGACCTGGAAATAGAGCCTAGTGACTGGAGGCTTGTGGAGTAGGGTGAACAGTTGCGCCGTGGAATGGGAGTTTTTCTGGGCTGGCTGTTAATTGGCCTAAGTTATGCCCTGGTGGTAAGGGTTGTGACAGAAGCTTGGAGTTGGGACAAAAAGACGAGTAACTCGTGAAAATAATGTCTTGGTGTCTCGAAGTAAGCTGGAGGGAGTTCTGCCTAAGCCGATGGGAGGATCTGGGGGTAGTAAAGCCGATGGAGGTATCTCGTAAAAACAAGCCTAGTCTCGTAAGAATTCGCTTCGCTTAGATTGAATCCTGTAGGAAGAGAGTGTAGGCTCGTGGACAGAAGAGTCTATGGGACAGTGATTCGTGGTCGAGCTCGTGGAAGAATTCCTTGGCTGGGGTAATATCGTGGTGTCTCGTGGAAATGCCTGCGTAGCGAGTGGTGATTAGTTGACTCTAATCGTGGCCTCGTAGATGTATGTCTGTCTAGTGAAGTATATCTGTCTCGAAGTATACCAGTCTAGAGAGGTGCCTGGCTAATGAGGTACGCCTTTCTAGTGCAGTATACCAGTCTAGAGGTATGTCTGTCTAGTGATGTCTGTCTAGTGGAGTATTCCTAGTCGAGTGAGTCTTCCCAGTCGAGTGAGTCTTCCTGGTGAGTGTTCCTCCCTAGTGAGTCTATCTGGTGTCTGCTGGTGGGAGCCTGATGGTGAACAGATTGTGGTATCGTCTAGCAACTCTGATGAACCGTGTCTCTTTAAAGAATTGTGTTGGCTGATGAGTTTCCAGTCTAATGACTTTTGCCTGGTGAATTATTCCTAGGCTGGTCAGTTCTGCCTGTTGTGACTGGCTCGTTTGTGCCTCTCGTTTACCTGCTCGTTGCTTGGTCTATTCCTGCGAATTCCCGTCAGGCGCTTGTTCGTAACACACGCACTGAAATTCGAATGGATCACCAAAATCACCAAAAGGTCACCACAAGCGCCAGGACCATAAGGCACCAACAGGCACCAGAAGGCACCAGAAGGCAGATAGACCAGCACAACCATCACAGTATCAACCCACCATAAGCACTTCAGCACTCCTCCAGCACTCCAGCACTCCAGCACTCCATAGTACTCTATCTCCACCCATGTCCAAAAACAAAGACCCGGCTTCCTTGCTCAACCTCCAGCGGGAATACATCCTCGCCCAGATCAAGGAGGTCCAGCGTCCCGGCACCTTGTACAACTTGATCATCGACGACAAAACCGAGCCTGTGATCTACCGAGTCCTCACCAAAGAGAGCTTGTTGCGGGTGGTCACCAGCATCGAGAAGATCGACGCCAACCGCAAGCAGAACACGTTCATGGAGGCGATATACTTGATCGACTTGACGGTCTACAACATGAAGTGCATCGTGGCTGACGTGCAGACCAACCGCTACAAGGGTGGCCAGGGCCTCTTCCTCCCCATCCCCGACCACGGCGAAATCGCACACTTCTACGGCTCACCCAACTTCATCAACAACCCCAAGGTGTTGGGGTACTTCGAGGGCGGCGCCAAGATTCGCTACATCAACAGCAACTTCTATCCCGTCGAAACAAGGGTGTTTTTGACCGACAACAAGACGCCCAACTCCATGCCCATCTACTACAACACCAACTGTTCAGACTTCGTGATCCCCCAGGTCAAGTTGGCTGCCAAATCCTTGGTCAACTTGATGATTATCACTGGTGAGTACCCGTTGATCCGGTTCTACTCTCCCAAAAACGCCATCCACCAAGCATCGAGACTCCCTGAGTTGATCGCCGACGAGTTCCAGAGACAGATCGACGACTACGCCAGGTTGAACCACGACTACCCTCCCCCTTCA
This sequence comes from Suhomyces tanzawaensis NRRL Y-17324, assembly GCF_001661415.1. Classification (NCBI taxonomy): domain Eukaryota; kingdom Fungi; phylum Ascomycota; class Pichiomycetes; order Serinales; family Debaryomycetaceae; genus Suhomyces; species Suhomyces tanzawaensis. Next base: position 368,274 of record NW_017963638.1, read on the forward strand.
ATTCAAGACAAGCCAAGGTCCATTTTGTTGATCAGTGATCGAACCTTGGATTTATACGCCCCATTGTTGCACGAGTTCAGTTACCAGGCGTTGGCCATGGACGTGGTGGAAAGCTTGGAACGAACCGGAACCTACAAGTACTCCACCGAAAACGAGCGTGGCGAGGTCCAACGGAACGAGTCCAACTTGGACAATGAGGACGACGAGGACTGGGTCAACCTAAGACATTTGCATATCATCGAGGCTTCAGAGGTCATCATGAACAAGATCTCCGACTTGATCAAAAACAACCCTTTGATGGTGGACAGATCCAAAGCCTCGACCTCCAGTGATTTGATGTACGTGGTTGCCCATTTGAAAGGCTTTGACGAGGAAAGAAAACAAATCACCTTACACAGAACGTTGATTGACGAGTGTCTTGACATCAATTCTTCGAGAAAATTGGCTGAATTTGCGGCTGATTTCGAGCAGACTTGCGCTGCCAAGGGAACGAGTTTTGAAGGCGAAAGAAATAAGCATTTACATGACGATTTGATCACTTTATTGGCAAGAACTGACTTGCACGTCAATGACAAGATGAGATTGGTGTTGATCTACGGACTCTACAGGGGTGGCTTGATTGAGGCTGATTTCGTGAAGTTGGTCAAGTTTATTGGGGTTAACGACCGTCAAATTATCTCGTTGATCTCCAGATGTTTCACTAATCTTCACAAGTTGGGGTTCCCCATAGTCAGAAAGGATGTCAAAGACAAAAGATCCGAAAAGGAGATGTTCCACACCATCACCAACGAGGGTACCTACAATACATCAAGATTTGGTCCCGGTATCAAGAGAGCATTGCAAGGCGCATCCAAGTACCAGTTGGATGAGGAGGAGTTTCCGTACTTCAGAGACAAGCCACTTGAGGATGACGTGCCCACCAGTGGATCCTCTACCCCTACCCAACCTAATACTTCGTTGAGAAACTCGCGGATCAAGGCTTCATGGGCCCAATCGTCTACACGGATCAATCTGAGCTTATCGTCTCTGATGAGACCAAAGCAGCGGATCTTCTGCTACGTGGCGGGTGGAATCACCTACTCGGAAATCAGGTCCATTTACGAACTTTCACAGGCTACCAATAAGGACTTCTATATAGGATCTGAGTCTATTTTGAAACCAAGGGACTTTTTGATTGGTCTTCAAAGCATCGACGATATCAAGACGCCTGACGACTTGGATTTGAACATCTTGAAGGAGTTCCGCCGTCCTCGGGACCCACCCAACTACTTGTTTGAGTCTGGACAGCCCAAGATGCCCCAACAGCCTGCCATGGGTGTACCAAATCTTGGACCTGGGCCTGGTTCAATGCCTGGCGGAATGCCTGGCGGAAATCTCAGTGGAGTTTCTAGCACTGTTCCTGCTCATTACCAGAAGAGGTCCAATACGATACCAACAGAGGCTCCGTTGTCACCCGAGAAGGAGAAGAAGAGATCGAAGTTGAAGAAGTTGTTCAGGTAGTTGTTCAGACATTCGAATCATGCAGTTTACAGAATCAGTTAGACAAATAGAGCGAGTTGCGAATAGAAGATTGAATAGAAGCTCCGTGTAAAATACAGCAGTTGTGCATACGACAGGTGATTGGAATAGCAATTAGTTGATTCTAGCGCGATGTCGATGTCTCCGTAGAGCTGTACAGGTCTACGTTGTATAATCCGGATTGAAAAGTGTCGCTTTTGTGTTTAAAAAGAACGGGGGCTTCGAATCCTCAGTAGAACAAGAGAGATAGTGAGGAAACGCAAAATTTGCCAGATAATTACAAGTTCTTGGACTTCAGGGATCTTCAAAGCCAATTGATCATATGATCCAATGGTATACTAATTCACACTACTAATTTAATTGAAGGAAAACACGAATTATGAATTGCGGAACTCAGAAACCAGGTCCATGCGAACTTTCACAGGCCAAAAGAGATAATCGGGCGTAGCATCATAATTAACTAAGTCAATTGAATTTCTTAAAGGAAGAATTTTGGCCAGCTTCAAGTATCGAAACCACGACTGGTAGCGTAATCTATTCGGGTGCATTGCGTTTGTCTCGCTGCACAATAATGCGAATCCGGCGTGGGGAATCAGCCACAGACAATATCATGGTGGAATCTCGCTGCGATTTCGTTAATTTACGAGCTAAATTGAGTGGTTGGGTGTGGTGAAAAATAATCAGGGGAGTATCGACTTGACGTAATTACGCAATCTTCCATCAGGAACTTCCTGGAGGCTGCCTTTGGGCAGTTTCCGGGGTCGATGTTTCGAACATTGTACCAATTGTGGCCATAGATTCTTATCAGTAACCAGCATCAAAAAGCAGTTTCAGACTAGCCCCAACCTACTGAGTGAATTCTGTCAGACACCTTCTGTCAGACACAATTTCCGCAATTGTGCTTCGTGCGTTATCGTGCTCTATTCATTAGTAATTGAACGGAATTGACCAATGGTCCCGTGCTGAGTCAGCTGGCTGGCTCCGGAATCCGTTCAAACGCCGGCTTTATCATGTAAAATCCAGGAGCCGTCAAAAGTCCGTGCCAGCGCGGGCTCGAAACCCGCAGTCAATTAGTGTCTGAAGACTCTATGGAACGCTGGAGACCCCCACGAGGCGTGGAATTCACAGGCCTCCTTCCAGAAGTTCCTGGCACGCTGTAAGCCCCCTCCAGTGCCCTGTACCGATTTAGCGCCCCGTGGTGGCGTTCATCTGAGGTATCTGGTTTAGAAGATCCCCAGAGCGGCGCGGCTCAGACACGGGCTCGCAACCCGATTCACGCGCCCGGCTGGGTGCTAAAATGCTAACATGCTAAAATGCGAAAATGTCGGAACCGCCAGACGGACCGCCAACTACCGGAAGATCGACAGTGCCACAGTGACGACGCTGCTGGGGGCTCCCAGAAGCCCCAGCGGCCCTCGCCATCACTCGTGCCGTGCGCCACGCGCTCCCCCCGCCGCCAGCCCGCCCATCGCCTTATCACTGCCAACCCGCATTGTTCCCAATTGGGAGTGCTTATTAATCGGACTACGACATCTCGTCCTACCAGCTAAATTTCATACAACTTTCTCATCCCTGCTCTTTTCTTCCTCCACAGTCGTTATGGATCAGATAGACACTGGAATCAACGCCGTCCGCGCAGGTTCCCTCTACGGAAATGGCTGGGACTTGTCTGGACACCTCCCGCTCATGTTCTTCGGACAAAGTGGCGATGTCGCTCCCATAGCCGCCCACAACGGGTCGGTGCCTTCAGCACCAGCAGGATTGTTAGCATGTTCATCGCCTGATGGATGGGGTCCATTATCTCCCGTCTACAAGGACTTCACCCCCTGCTTCCTTCAGGGTGTGTTGTTTGGGGGCAGTGCCTTGCTCATGGTGCTCGTGGGTCTCTACCAGATCCATGTGCTTAGAAACAGAAAAATCACCTCCGGTAACAGAGTGGCATGGTCGTTCTACGCCAAGTTGGTATTGGTGGCAGTCCACTTGGGGTTCCAGGTGGGTTTGTACAACCTCAATGGCGAGACAGGCATCATTTCTACAGCATTGGCATTGAACGCAGGTGCCACCGTGGTGGCGTTTGCCATCCACTACATCGAGCAATTCAAGGCCACCATCCCCAATGGCGTCTTGTTGTTCTACTGGCTCTTCCAGATCATCTTCAACTTGACACGCGTGGTCAACCTTAACTTGAGAAACCAGATCCACACCCAGTTCGCCAACTTGGTGATCTTGTCCACCTTCAGCTCGTTGCTCGTGCTCTCAGCCGAGCTCTACTTCCCCATCACCCCCATCTCGTCGTTTGCGTCGCCTAAGGTTTCTCCCTACGACAACGCCAACATCTTCTCCAGAATCACCTTTGAGTGGATGGGTGGCTTGATGAAGAAGGGTTACGTTCAGTACTTGACTGAGAAGGACTTGCCAACCTTGCCTGCGGAATTGAAGGCTACCAGAACCTCCAACGAATTCTACCGCTACTGGAGAGCCCAATCCAAGCCTTCATTGTTTTGGGCCTTCTACAAAGCATTCGGTGCTCAATTCGTGTTGGGTGGTGTTTTCAAGGGCTTGCAAGACTCCCTTTCCTTCATCCAGCCTCAATTGTTGAGATTGTTGATTAATTTCGTTAATGACTACTCCAGATCCGTCAAGGAAGGCGAGCCTATTCCTTTGACCAAGGGTTTCATGATTGCAGGAAGTATGTTCATCGTCTCCGTCACTCAAACCGCTTGTTTGCACCAATATTTCCAAAGAGCCTTCGATTTGGGTATGAAACTCAAGTCCTCTCTTACTTCCGTGATTTACAGTAAAGCATTGATTTTATCTAATGAAACTAAACTGGAATCCAACACCGGTGACATTGTCAACTTGATGTCGGTTGACACCCAAAGATTGCAAGACTTGGTGCAAAACTTGCAGATCATCTGGTCTGGTCCTTTCCAAATTATCTTGTGTTTGTACTCCTTGCACGGTTTGATTGGTAACTCCATGTGGGCCGGTGTGGTCATCATGGTGGTTATGATTCCTTTGAACGCTTATCTTGCCACCTTCCAAAAGAAGTTGCAAAAGACCCAAATGAAGTACAAGGATGAAAGAACCAGATTGATCAGTGAAATTTTGAACAACATCAAATCCTTGAAGTTGTATGGCTGGGAACACCCATACTTGGAAAAGTTGAATGTTGTTAGAAACGAGAAGGAATTGAACAACTTGATGAAGATGGGTGTTTTCAGAGCCGCTTCTACTTCCACTTGGACCTTGGCTCCATTTTTGGTTTCTTGTTCTACCTTTGCCCTCTTCGTGTTAACCCAAAGCGAAAGAAGTTTGTCTACTGATCTTGTATTCCCAGCTTTAGCTTTGTTCAACTTGTTGCAATTCCCATTGGCTATGGTTCCTAACGTCATCACTAACGTCGTTGAAGCTCAAGTCGCTGTCTCTAGATTGACCAAGTTCTTGACTGCTGCTGAATTACAATCCGATGCCGTTGTCAAGGCTCCAAGAGCCGAAAAGATTGGTGACACTGCTGTCTCCATCAACAACGGTACTTTCTTGTGGTCCAAGGCCAAGGGTGACCAAAACTACAAGGTTGCTTTGTCCAGCATCAACTTGGAAGCCAAGAAGGGTGAATTGGACTGTATTGTTGGTAAGGTTGGTTCTGGTAAATCTTCTATCATCCAAGCTATTTTGGGTGACTTGTACAAGTTAGATGGTAGTGTCAAGATTCATGGTAAGGTTGCTTATGTTTCCCAAGTTCCTTGGATCATGAACGGTACTGTCAAGGATAACATCTTGTTTGGTCACAGATATGACCCCGAATTTTACCAACACGTCTTGAAGGCATGTGCCTTAACCATTGATTTGAAGATCTTACCAAAGGGTGATCAAACCGAAGTTGGTGAAAAGGGTATTTCTCTTTCTGGTGGTCAAAAGGCTAGATTGTCTCTTGCCAGAGCTGTCTATGCTAGAGCTGATGTCTATTTGTTGGATGATCCTTTGAGTGCTGTGGATGAACACGTCGGTAAGCATTTGACTGATCACGTTTTAGGTCCAAATGGTTTGTTGAAGACCAAGTGTAAAGTTTTGGCTACCAACTCTATTAATGTGTTGAGTATTGCTGACAAGTTGCATATGGTTAGTGATGGTAGACTTATCGAACAAGGTAGTTACGAAGATATCATGAAGCAAGACAACTCTAAGTTGCGTCAATTGATCAATGAATTCGGAAGAAAGAAGGAAGAATCTCCTTCCAAGACTGAAGAAACTGAAACCGATGGTACCAAGAGTCCTGATGTTGAATTAGAATTGGACTCTGATTCTGATTTTGAAGTTGGTAGTTTAAGAAGAGCTTCTGATGCTTCTTTGAACTTTGACGATGCTGATGAACAAGAAGAAGATGACGAAACCAAGGCAAGAAAGGAACATTTGGAACAAGGTCAAGTCAAGTGGGATGTTTACAAGGCTTACGCCAAGGCATGTAACCCTCTTTCCGTTATGGTTTACTTGGGATGTGTTATTTTGAGTATGGCTGTCAGTGTTGGTTCTAATGTTTGGTTAAAGCATTGGTCTGAAGTTAACACCGAAGTTGGCTACAACCCTCACGTTGGTATGTACTTGGGTGTCTACTTTTTGATGGGTTTCGGATACTCTATTGCCACTTTACTTCAAAACGCTTTCATGTGGATTTTCTGCACCATCCAAGGTTCAAGAAGATTGCACAATCTGATGGCCACTACTGTCTTGAGAGCTCCAATGTCTTTCTTCGAAACCACCCCAATCGGTAGAATTTTGAACAGATTTTCAAGTGATGTCTACAAGATCGATGAAGTTTTGGGCTCTGTATTTGGTATGTTCTTCGCCAACAGTGTTAGAGTTCTCTTCACTATCGGTGTTATCAGTTTCTCCACATGGCAATTTGTTTTCGTTATTGTCCCACTTGGAACCTTGTACATTTACTACCAGCAATACTACTTGAGAACTTCTCGTGAATTGAGAAGATTGGATTCCGTTTCGAGATCTCCAATCTTTGCCAACTTCCAGGAATCTTTAACTGGTGTCTCTATTATTAGAGCTTACGGTCAAGAGGAAAGATTCAGATTCATGAATGAACACAGAATTGATAAGAACATGAGTGCTTATCACCCTGCTATTAATGCCAACAGATGGTTGGCTGTTAGATTGGAGTTCTTGGGTTCTATTATCATTTTGGCCTCTGCTGGTTTATCTATTCTTACTTTGAGCTCAGGTACTTTATCTGCCGGTATGGTTGGTTTGTCTGTGTCTTATGCCTTGCAAACTACCCAAGCTTTGAACTGGATTGTCAGAATGACCGTTGAAGTCGAAACCAACATCGTTTCCGTTGAAAGAATTTTGGAATACTCTGAATTAACCTCCGAAGCTCCAGAAATTATTGAAGATCACAGACCATCGAAGGAATGGCCAGCAAATGGTGAAATCAAGTTCCAAAACTATTCTACCAGATATAGACCAGAATTAGACTTGGTTTTGAAGAACATTAACTTGGACATCAAGCCAAGAGAAAAGATCGGTATTGTTGGAAGAACCGGTGCTGGTAAGTCTTCGATTACCTTGGCTTTATTTAGAATCATTGAAAAGTATGGCGGTGACATTGCAATTGATGGAATTGACACTTCTTCTATTGGTTTGTTAGACTTGAGACAAAAACTCTCTATTATTCCACAAGACTCCCAAGTCTTTGAAGGTACCATTAGATCGAACTTGGATCCAACTGATGTTTTCACTGATGAACAAATCTGGAAAGCATTGGAATTGTCCCACTTGAAAGACCACGTGAATAAGATGTACTCCCAAAGGGACGAAGATAGCACTATCGAATCTGCTTTGGATGTTGCCATTCAAGAAGGTGGCTCTAACTTGTCTATCGGTCAAAGACAATTGATGTGCTTGGGTAGAGTCCTTCTTAAATTGACCGAGTCTAACATCTTGGTTCTTGATGAAGCTACTGCTGCAGTCGATGTTGAAACTGATAAGATTCTTCAAGAGACTATCAGAACTGAGTTCAAGAACAAGACCATCATTACCATTGCTCATAGATTGAATACCATTTTGGATTCTGATAGAATTATCGTTTTAGAAAAGGGAGAAGTTGCTGAATTCGACTCACCAGCCAACTTACTTAAGAAGAAAGACAGTTTGTTTTACGCCTTGTGCAAGCAAGGTGGTTTCGTTGACGAATAAGGAACAAGCTTATAGTTGGAAAATTCTCAATAGAATCGATAACAGTAATAAAAGTTTAAGATATTCGTACTATGTGCACAAAGTGAAACGTTCTTGGAACTATTATGGCAAAATGATGTCAGAAATAAATTAATATGCTATAAACAGAATTATTATGTCTATAGGAATACAAAATTTAGTTACGTATGTTTTGGAGGCCTTTCTGTACAAAATTAATCAAATTCTCATCAAGTAACATTGAGATACGGTTCGAATATTCAGTACTAAGCTTCCAAGTATGCAAATAAATGTTCTTCGGTATTATTTTAGTTTGATTAATACTTGCAATTCAAACTGACACTACACCTTTAATTTACACTACCGGATACTTTACTGCAACACTCATCATTGACTTACATTGATCTTTTTATCTGAAAAATAACGACCTAAAGAACACAACTTATCGAGGATCAATTATATTTTAACCTATATAATACAGAATTATTTAGGTTTCTTCTTATGAATTAAACGAGAGTTTTAAGTGAAATGAACTGGACGTACAACATATGTGGAGTAGCCCACTTCTATTACTATGGTACATTAATGTTCACTTCTCTTTCTCAAGGTGTTGATGTAGTACAATGGATAGAAGTTCTGACGGGACTCCACTTGGCAGTGGTTTCCTTCAGTGATCTTGGTGCCCATGTTTGTGGAAGCCACCGATAATTGGCCGTCAGGACCCAAATCGTAGAGTTCCACAAGATCACCTTCCTCTCTGTCGATGGATGCGAAAACTCTCCCACTGGTCTCTTCCAAGCAAATATCTATTATGGAGTCCTTGGTCACGAAAGTTTGTAAGTGCTTGACGGAGAAGTCGCCTGCAATCTCGAAGGTCAAGATGCAGTTGGTGTTTTCGCACAATACAAGCAAGATCTTCTTGTCGTCCACTGAATGGGTCAAGATCTTGGTGATGGAAATTTCCTTGACCGAGTCAGGCTTCAAGAATCTCTCTGCTGGCATGTGGGCTTCCGTCAAGTATGGAGCGATCAAGTCTCTCAATTCTATCTTGGCAAGTAACTTGTTGTCGTACCACTTCCATAAGCAGAGATAATCGTCACCACCACCACTTATCAACAAGCTGGGGTCATACGAGGGAATGTGCAAGGTGGAAACAAACTCATGGTGGCCAAATAACCAGTTTTTCACCACGTACGCTTTGGGATAGTTGGTGATTCTGATGTGCTCATCTCTGTCTCCAGTCAAGATAAACTTCTTGCCGTTGAATCGGGTGAACTTGACATCACTCAACATCGAGACGTGGCCCAAAATCGGAGTCAATGCCTTCTCGTCCACTGGTGGCTCGCTATCGATCGTGGTGGCATAAACGTCCCCAAACTTGTCGGCAACAATAAGATCCGAGTCATCTCCGATTGAAACAGCACATGGCCGCTTGGGGAAGATTTGACGCTTGATGATCTTCAAGCAGTTTTCGCTGTTGGCCAAGTCGACCTCGAAAATAACCGCAGCCTTGTCGCTGTCGGTAGTTCCCACCAAGTACTTTTCATCCTTGGATAAGTTTAATGATCTGATGTAATTGTAGATGGGAGTGGCTCCTTGAATAGGAACAGGTGTCTTAGCAACAGCGACAGGTTTTGCGTCGTTGTTTTTGAGCTTCTTGTCTCCTTTCAGCTCTTCTACACTTGCGACCTTCTTTTCTTGTTTCTTCGATGGGACAGAAATGTCGACTGTATCGGACCACGAGCCCACAACGTTACCATTGGACAAATCATAGACTTGCAAATGGTTCTTGACGGACACAAAGAGGTGCGTTCCTTTGGAGTTGGCGAGGAGGAGCTGGAAAGGGTGCTTCATGGTTGGGTTCCCAATATACACTGAAAATTCCATTAAGATGAGTCTACGCGTGACTTCGAGCACGTGATGGCATCGCCCTTATCAGTTACAATATTGTATGTATTGAATAGTGGAACAGTGAATGGTTTACGTTATGTAACAGTTGTTGGTGTGGGAGGGCAATTGCAGCCCTGGGCACTTTTTTTTACCAGTATTATTGAGGGCCAAGTAGTATATCACCATAATTGTGTTGGTTAATATAAAATACACCAGCCTTCTTACATTTAATAGACGGTGACTCGTTGTGCTTAAGATAGCTATAGCAATGCTAATACAGGGATATTATTATACACATCTGACTAAGACTTCTTGAACCCCCAGCCAGTATTCCAGATGCTAAACTTCTTGTTAGGCTTCTGGGCATCAGTCTCATTTATGGTCTCATAGCCCTCTTCGGAGCCGTCCTGGTGGGATTCGTCTTCTTTGCCTGCACTTCCCAGAGCTTCATTTTGTTCACTGGGGTCGTTCGTTTCACCCTTGGCATTGTCGTCAGTAATGAATTTCTGAGCCTTCGACCTATTCCCTTGTTCCAAATCCTCCTGTGGGACAGTAGTCTTGAGCTTGAAATTGTTGAAAAAATTAGAAATGTTCTTGTATGTTTGGTTAGTTTCCGATATCTCCACTCCTAAATGCTTTGGATCTATAAAGTTGAAAATGAACTCATCAGCCATGATATTCCAGATTTTGAAATTGTTGGATTGCTTCCATACCTCAATAAACTTCTTGTTGAACAAGCCTATATCCCCGACTCCATACGGAATGGTTCCATCGGGGTTGGCAAATCCTGGTGGGGGTTGCTTAAACTTATCAGCATATTGAGAATACCTCATCGTAGCGATTAAGCTGCTGAGGTAGTCTTCAAACTGGTATCTTATGTAATCGTCGTTTCCAATGTAATCATCCTCCTGGTTGTTCATTGTGCTGATCATGTTATTGATAAACTTCTTATCATTGTGACTCAAGGAAAATTCCTCGGGCTTAGTCTTGGGATAAGTCAACTCATCAGTATCCAAATTGACAACTAAATCAACCTTGAATTTTTCTGCCTGATTAATAAACAATAAGTTTGAACAACCGATCATGTAGCTTTCGACGCTCAATTCGTCGAGTTGTTGCAATGGTAAGTATGGGTTCCAGAATGAAGACTTGGTATTGAATATTTGCAATGGTAAGCCAAAAAATCTAAGCATGGACTTTCTATTGGTGGTGTTCAATGAGTTGGGTTTTGATAATGGACCATTGGTCTCAATGTAGTCAATGAGGGGACACCCCGAATTATCCAAACTGTTGATTAGGTTGGGGATCAAACTGATTAGATTGTTTTGAAACTGGGTTAACACTTCTAAGTTATTGTTGGAGTAAATTATGATCTTCTTATCCAACAATAATGCTTTAAAAATGATCAAGAAGTTGGTTTTGAACTTGAGAATCGAGTTTTTAAGATTCAAATTTACAAAGAATTCCTCTTCCTCCTTCAAGTCCTTTTGTTCCTTAAGCAATTCGTTATGAGGGGACTCCTCTAATTCGTTGTCGACCAATTTGTAATTGGAATTCAAGTTTTCGAACAAGTTCTCCAACAAACTAACGTTGTGGAAATCGTCCTGTTCAAAATAACTTTTTGTGATGATTGACAACTTCTCTTTGATTTTATTAAAAATGGGTTGTTTCCTGACAATGACCACGATGGCCTTCTGCACGATGGACCTGGTTATATCTTTGTTTCTGTCAAGTTCCTCCTTGGATAGGTCGCTTGTCTTGACCTGTCTCACGCATGAGCACCCGAAGAGAGTTCTCAAGTTGCGCGGATCGCCCTGGAACTGATTCAAGTCCTTCATGTCGTCGATGGACTTGCCGGACTTGAAGTCGTACACCAAGTTGAAATTGGAGAAGGTCTCTTCAAACAAGTGCGAGCCATCTGGCAACGCCTGGAACGACAAATTCTTGAACAACCCGTCGCTGAACTCGGTGTGGTAGTTGGATTTCCACCACTGGACCTCGGGGCCTCTCTGGTGGTGGAAATCGACCACGCCCACCGCGAAGATCATGTCATGGGACGAGTCTGGTTTGGGGATCGACACGGGGTTTGGCGAGATTGGCAAGTTCTTGATGTGGATCCTATCGGTTGCAGAGGTTCCTGAACCAGTTTCGACGGCTGTGGCGCCAGTCATGGACCCGTACAGGCCTCTGGAGCCACGAGAGCCTGTGGAGGGACCATCTTGCGAATTGCTGCTGCTGACGTCGGATTCCGTGCGTGCTACCGACACTCTGCTGTCTCTATTTCTGCCGCTGCTTCCAAGACGGATTGGTCTGCACTGGAACTCGTCTGGTTTGGGCTTGGAGTTAGCCGCTGTACCCAGAAGACGACGAGAAGGCGATGAAGGAGCAGGAGTCGACGACGCAGACGAGATGGACAGACGCTTTTCGTGATGGCGCTTCGCTAGTCTGATTGGCTTGATGTGGAACTCCTCTTGAGGGTCTCTGGTGGGAGTGGTGATGGAGGTTGTGGTGGTTCTGGTGGGAGAGTCTGCCCACGGACTGGATTCTGAGGTGGGAGTGTCGATTCCCAAACCGACAGGCTCGTTATCGGGACGAGACGAGGTGGGACTGATTCGAGTCGAAGAGTCCCCATCCATGGCAGCGGGAAACGGATCAGTGGCTGTAAGAGGAGAGTGGTGGATCTAGTGTGGGAGAACCTGTGGGTAGCGCGCGGTAACCTGCAAACCGATCTGGAGGAAGGAGAGGAAGGAGAGAAAGGAGAGAAAGAGAAGTACGTATACGGGAGGTGGGGGAAGATCAGTATGGTAGTTAAGGGAGGTGGAAAGGAATCGACGGTTTATGGGTGGTGGAGTGGAGAGGACGTTGTGGGCTGACACCGCCGTATGAGCTCCAGGTGATTCAGAGACGGCTGGAGACGGCTGAGTGCGAGACACCGCGACATCACTAACAATGCAACGACAAATGTCGGTTTGGAGTGTCAGACGACGGGCGAGGCCAGGGCATGATGTTAGTGCCATTGAGGAGGGATGGATGAGTATCGAGGCGTTGAGTGTAATTCCAGGAATATACCAAAATGTCCATGTGCATTTAGGTGGCGAACGATTGATATATCTGATCAATTATTGTCATGGGCTTCTTTATATAATAAAATACACAAGCTTCGTGTGCGTTCTACAGGCGTAGTTTATTATATTTCTGTCAAATCATTGCATGGAGTCTATTTAAGAATATTACGTCAACAAAAGAAGTAAAATACGTTGGGCTACCATACTATATTTAGTAAATATTACAGCAACTAAATTGATTACGAATAACTACTGTATAAATAGTACTACAGTAACAGAATTGATTGCGAAATATGTGGGCAGACACCTCCAGGGGCAATCACCACTCAGACACTCCAGTGGTGCAATGCATATTCCCATGCTCGTTTGGGGCCGGGCTTTATTATCAAATTTGAAACTAACCTGCGGCCTGTCAATGGCAGCATGAAGGTATTGGCATTGTACTACAACAGAGCTTCCTCGATATTCGGGAGCAGACAGCTAGAGTTGTCAAATTCCGTCGACGATTGCGGGGCCCAGACAACTTTGGTGATGTTCTATACCACGCAGAGGGCTATACAGCCTGGTGTCATTGCCGCATTCAGCTAGTTGCATGGACCCTGTCAGACACGACATTTATCAATTTTGGCACAGTCTCTTGTCATTAGCTATTTATACATGGCCCCTCTGGATCCCCACAATTGCCTTCAGTAGAAAAGCAACGGCCCGCACAAAGGCCCATTGTAGGATTACTACACATCCCTTCTAGTGTCAGATCGCTGCTTCCAGAGCCAAAGCCGTCGTTCACCTCCTCTATCCTTTTTAAGCTTGAAGGAGTGTCCGATTCTGAAACCATTCATATTCTAGGCCCAAATTCTCAGTCGGTGCAGGCAGTTGGGAGAAGCTGACATCGGCTAACCAGCAGACAGTCACTACACACGGCTATACTGCTCTCTACTGCTCACTATCTCCTGCTTCCTCCTGCTTCCTCTCTGCTCCCTCTCTCCTCTACCATGGTGGCGCTGTGTTATCAGCACACGTGACCTGCCTGGAGATCTCCGGCCCTCCCTTATAAAAGCCAGGGAGCCCCCAAAATCCACCGACATTCTAGCCCCTCCCCCACAAAATGTCATTTCAAGAAGGCGACCAGTTCCCCAAAGACGTCACATTCACCCACGTCCCAATTGACCTCGCTACTGTCCAGACAGCCAGCGCATTGGCGTGTGAAATCCCCACCCCTCTCAAATTGGACAAATTGTTCGACCAGTTAGCAGACACTTCCTCCCCCAACGTGGTGATTGTGTCTGTGCCAGGGGCCTTCACTCCCACGTGCACGGAAAACCACATTCCTCCTTACTTGACCCACTTGGCTGCTTTGAAGAACGACAAGAAGGTAGGTGCCTTGATTATCATCAGTGCAAACGATGCGTTTGTGTTGAACGCCTGGGGCAAGTTGCTCATCAAGAACGAAGCGTCAGTGTCGGCTTCTGGCGACTATCCAAGGGTGATTTTTGCCAGCGACCCTGCCGCCAAGTTCAGTGCAGCCCACGACTTGTCTGTGGATGCCAGTGCCAACGGAATGGGCATCAGAACTGCCAGATACGGCTTGGTGGTGGATGCCAAGTCAAGAAAGATCAAGTACTTGGGCAAGGAGGTCGAGAGGGGTGTCAAGCACAGTGGCTACGAAGCCGTGACCTCCAAGTTGTAGTGGTAGTAGCGAGGTGGGATAATTCCACTAGATAGAATGTCACTGATTCCACCACACAATGAGTAGTCATTGGGCTGTAATTAGTGCGTCGGTATTACACATATTACTGGTCAATTTTGGCCATTTTCGGCCCATTCGTCGTATAGTTCACCAGCAGTGTGTAGATTGACTAGGCAGATCACTGGGTATTTTTTGTAGTACTGCATTGATTGCAATTAGTCGAATTATTCCCCCTAAGTTGAAGAATTGGATTGGATTTATTGCGTTCTTGTAGTATTAGCACTGTTTAGTCAACTACGATACTCCAAGACACCAAAATGACATTGCGAGGCAATTGACATTGATCTTTCCAAGGCAATTGGATAAGGTAGCCCAGGCTAGTGAAATTTCACTACTTTTACCGTAGTTAACACCTAAACCCAGAACAGCGAAAAGAGGTAATTTCACTACCGTTGGATAACACCTCTTTAGCACCTCTTCAACATACTGAGCCCAACCTATGGTCGAAACACTGAAATCGGGACAATTGACCTGCGTCTGTCCTCTTCATTCACTATTGAAATTTCACCAGCAAGACTAATAATCGATCCCCACTCAACAGATGTGGTTTCATTCGCCGATTGAACTCTACCGGAGAGATCCGTACTCATCAATCTTGCCAATTGAAATGCACCAGTGAGTCCCATCAATCAATTCCTTATATTCCTACCAGCAATTGCAGTTACGCAACCAATTGGCTACCCATTCGCTATTGAAAATTCGCCAATCAATCAACTGCCTACTCACCACTCATCTTCAGCCATTGAGTAGGCATCCTACCATCTACATCAGTCAATTGCAGTCAGTGCATTACTAAAAACTCCTAACTAGCTTACAATTCACCGGAAGCTTCGATGGTGACTCTGGCTTGAGTGGCACCAGAGTTGGAACCGAGGCTTTCGACCTTTTGGACAATGTCGTAACCTTCAGTGACTTCACCGAAGACAACGTGCTTGCCATCCAACCACGAGCATGGAACAGTGGTGATGAAGAATTGGGAACCGTTGGTGTTTGGACCAGCGTTAGCCATGGACAAAAGACCTGGTCTGGTGTGCTTGGCAGAGAAGTTTTCGTCAGCAAACTTTTCACCGTAGATGGACTTACCACCAGTACCGTTACCTCTGGTGAAGTCACCACCTTGCAACATGAAGTTTGGAATGACTCTGTGGAAAGCAGAGCCAGCGTAACCGAAACCCTTTTCACCAGTGCACAAGGCTCTGAAGTTTTCGGCGGTCTTTGGCACAACATCGTTGTACAATTTGAAGGTGACTCTGCCCAAAGGCTTTCCGTCAGCAGCGATATCGAAGTAAACTTGGGACATTTTTGGATGATGGAGCAATTGAGAAAACGGCAAAACGTCCACTTTATATGGATGGAAGCTGGAGGAAGGATTCGCTGGCGGGGCTGTGTGCAGGAGTGGTCCGGGAATGGGGGTAGTGTCTGGAGTGTCGGCGTGGGCGGTGTCTGCATGGGATTTCTGCAGCAAGCCGACAGTTACATCATGGGCGTGCGGGGCCGCGAGCCCTGGCGCCAGCCGGTGGCCCCAGGGGCGAGATCCGGCGTGCGCCTACCGGTAGTGCGCTCGCCGTTTTCTAATCGTCGTGCCCCCACCGCTGGGACCAGCACGTGGAGCCCCTGCTGCACCTTCCTGCACCTCCCTCGCCTACCTCCGCACACTGCCTCCATGTCACTCGTAATTTACGGGCCCAAGTCTGCCCCCCACCCCCCCTCTCCTCCTCACCAGCATCACCTTCCCTTCGCCTCCCGGTACCAGCACAATCCCGACTGCGCGCCCCCACTGGACGCATCAGCCCCAGTTCACACCCAGTAGTATTAATAGAAACCAGCCGCATCTCGTTTGCGATATTTTCACGTCAATGGCGTGCCACAAAACGTCTCATTAGCCTTATATATGCTCGCTGCGCACCAAAATTAGTCCCCACGCAATCATGTTCAACAACTACACCCATTTCGTGGAGGTGTACATGTGCAGAGTGGTGCACAACCCGGTGGCCACCTCTGTACTCCTCCTTTTGTCGGGGTCTCTCGTCCACGGAGCCCATTTGCAGCTGGTGGTGCGTTCGCAACAGTACGAGCTCCTTTTTGCCGAGGACTACGTGCTCGATCTCATTTCCAATGCCATCAACTTGGTGTTCCTCTTGCGGTTCCTGCTTCAATGTCGTTTCCCGGTTGCTATCGAAGCCGTGCTTTTTTTGGCTCAAAATTACGGGTGCTACCTGCTTCTTACGGACCACGAACGGTCGTTTCTCTATGGCTCTGGCGTGCTGACGGTGTTGAAGGCGTGCTTGGTGGGCCAGATCATGTTCCCCTACCTTATCATGGTGATGAACCTTGTGGAGTGGTGGTGGGGTGGAGAGGAGGGCTCCAATGGCGAATTTCCTGTACATGATAACGATATTATGGCAAATGAGAAGCCACATACTGGTTTGGGCAACATTGAAGCCTACAGCTCGGTTGGATACAAAGACGAGCCATACCCCTTCCTTTTCGAATGCAACAACAACTACCTTCCAATCTTCGTCAGCCACTCGTTCCTCTACATCAACACCGGCTTCCCATTGTTGGCAGACACTGCCGTGTTGCGCAATGCCTTATTGGTGTACACCCTCAGCGAGTTTTCCATCAAGTTCTACTGCATCTACAAGTTCATTCTCTTCGAGGTGGGAACAATATTTGGCGGGGTGGAGCGCCAGCTCCCGCTCTACACGCGGGGAAAGCTGGAGCTGGTAAACAGGAATAAGGGGCATGGCATGGCAGTTGCGTGCTGTATTGGAGTGATGGCGTTGGATGGGGTCTACATCGGGCTAAGTATATAGTAGGGGTAGGGATTTACGGGTTGCGCTAGGTGCGTATAATAGACGGGGTGGGCATGGCCGTTAGGTTGCATGACGCACATATGACAGGGTTCTGACAGAAATGATAGATGTATGGTAGTAAGGATATTTGCGGCGTCTACAGGGACTAGGGTCCTGAATTATGGTCGTTGCGGGCGTACATACGGGTGCCACGTGTGTGGGCTATATCTATAAGTAGCGACAATGGCATATTTGCCAGTTTGATGTCACGCTATACTTCACGTGAGGTCCGGCTCCCCGTAGTCGGCAAATGTATGTTTAAAGTAGTTGACCAATCCCCGCGAAAGCTTGATGGCTGGCGTGTCCTCCTGGACAGCTGCCAACGGCGCCTCCTCTAGCTCCGACCCGCTCGTGTCCAGCTCCGACTCGTTCGCGTCCAGCTCTGACTCGCTCATGTCCAGCTCCGATTCGCTAGCCTCTATAACTGGCTCTTCCACGGTCTCTTTTCCGGGCTGCACCCTCTCCAATGCCTGTCTGCGGATATCTTCGTACTGCGCAGTCAACTCGGCCTGTTCCTTGCGTGTCTGCTCGAGGTAGAACTGTCTTTCTTCCTCCTCGAGCCTCCACACCTCCAACACGATCGCGGCCTCCTCTTCGGTATACACTCGTCCCGTGGTGTGTAAGTTGTTGTGGGTCATGAGGTAGGTGGCCAACGCTCGCTCGTGCACGCGTGAATCGTTGTAGTCGCTTTTCTCGAGACGTAGCTCCTCCTCGCGGTTCAAATGCTCCTGGATCATCTCGTACTCTTTGGTGCGACCCTCGGATAATGCATCCATCACCT
This sequence comes from Suhomyces tanzawaensis NRRL Y-17324, assembly GCF_001661415.1. Lineage (NCBI taxonomy): Eukaryota > Fungi > Ascomycota > Pichiomycetes > Serinales > Debaryomycetaceae > Suhomyces > Suhomyces tanzawaensis. The sequence continues at coordinate 386,334 of NW_017963638.1, forward strand.
TGCGCTGACGGGCCCTGAACTGGTTGCGGTGCAACGAGTCGACGTCCACGACGGTGGGGCTGTTCGCTTCGTTTGCCTCGGCTGAAATCCCGTGGGCCAGCCCCAAGAACGGATTTTCCACTGTGAATCCTGGCCCAAAAACCTCCCAGTCGCTTTGGAGTTTGACCCACGGAAAGTAGTTTGCCTCGTAGTTGGCGTGGTTCAAGAAGTACTGCTCCACCTCGCCTGGAGGCATGGTCCTGCCGTTGGTCATGTCGTCCACTACGTTCACCTTGAGACGACGGTGCACGTCGGCCCAGTATCGGTTCCAGTTGAACCTGTGCTCCGGCTGGACGTATCCGAGCAGTTTGACAGCTGCTACGATGTCGGAGCGGGTGACCAACACGGAGTCGGTCAGACGGAGCATCTTGCGCTCGGTGGCCCGCAACACGATGCGTTTAGTGACGATAGTGGCCAATTCCTCGAAAAATGCCAACGAGCGTATGTGGAGCTTGGGGGCCAGTTTGGGTCCCCCCTGTCTATCCACCACGTTCTGCTGCCAGTGCACCTTGGCTGCGATGTCGTCCATGTGCTGGTGGTCAATGAGATGCGCGTCGTGCACCTTGGTGTAGGCATGCCAGCTCTTGTTGAAGTGCCTGGCAGTGTCGTTGAGCCTCATGCGCTCTTTGAACGAGATAGGCTCGCTCTGCTCCTCCTCAAACTTGATGAACTCCTCACTCATCTCGTAGGCTATGGGCATTTCGTCGTAACGGAGCAACCCGTGGGCGTACTTGGGGAGACGGATCGACTTACGTCCGCGATGCTTGTACTTGAAATAGCGTGCTCGATTGCGTCCGTACTTGCGGTGGTGGAGCTCACGACGGAGCATGTCGTAGTATGTCAAGATCTCGGCCTGGCTCTTGGTGGGAACGTGTTCCTGGATGAGATCCACCCGGTGGATGGAGTACAACGCTAGTGCTCGGAAGAAGTTGTCCTTTTCCACAACGCTCCACACGCTCCCAGGCTTGCTGGTGTAACTGTGGTAGTAGATGATGCCGTCGTTGGTCACCTTGGACCCCAAGAGCCTCATGTCTCGCTTGGAGTTCGGAATCGGGTTCAATGTCTCTTCCACATGCCTATTGTAGAACTCCACGTAGTTGGGGTTTCCGCGAAACAACCTGTTGTTGTTCACGTATCCTGCTGTCAGCTCCGGCTTTTCCACTGTGAACATGGGAAGCTCTGGCTCTGGCTTGACTCGGACTCGTTTGGGCTTGCGTGGCACTGGTGATGCTGTTCGAGGTCGAGACTCTGCCGTCTCGTATGCCGAGTCTGAGGGCGAATCCGACAGTTCCAGCGCTTCTGACGGTACTATCGGGGCCATGGCCGTGTGGGACGACGGCTGCAAGGCCCTAAGCTGCTCGTCGATGTTGGTATCCTCCGTCATATCATATCCTAGTTGAGATGGATGTCGCAGATGAGATGGGTTTCTGGAGAAGTGCGACATAGAGTGAGACATTGGAAGGACTAAAGGAAATGGTGAGTAATCATTAGATTTAACAATACGAACAAACGTGTTTTAAGTTGAGTTAAGGGTTTCTAAATGTACAGATTCAGAGGGAAAGTTAGTGATATTTATGATGTCAACTGATTTATATGGAGAAAATCAATTCATTTAGGTACTAGGGAAAATAGAGGTGGCTTAAGTGTGGATCAGCACCGATTTGTGGCTTACGGTTGATTGACTAACACATGAAGGCTCCGTCACCTGACGACATTGTATAGTAGATTTGGTGGTAGTTTCGTCAACGATAATACAGTAGTTCGTAGTTCAATATCCAGATATTCTGGTGGGGATACAGCACAACTGCACCACTCTTTACATTAAATATTCTGTCCCAATACTTTCCTATTCATTTACTCTTCTTCCATGAGATCCAAAGCCAACCTTGTAAACTAGTACAGATAAATGTCGCGTCTCTATCTAGGATGTACCCAAATAGGGTGTAAAACGTCTCCATACTGGATGCTGGAATTTTTTGGTCTAAATAGTCGTATTTACTCTAGGAATAATTGGTAAATCCCTACACACTGTCCTATTTTCCCAACAATAGTATCTATTCTGAACACTAGAATTAAAAGCTATGCAATATTTATGGATCGATGGAAACATTGAGGAGCTGCAATCAACCCTCCCCTGGGCTTTTTAGGTAAAAAGAGAGGTACCCTGAGCCTACAAATTTTCCGAATTTTAGTATCCATCAACATCCATTTACAGGTGATATTTACTCGGGATTTATCTGAAACAACTCTCAAAGCATGTGGCAATCATCATGTTCAAGAACTTGAAATGTTTATAGAAAACGATTTTGCGCCCAGAGAATAATATCTATACTTTTAGTCGTGGACTACTATTATACCAATTTTCCAACAGAGAGAGCATTGATAGCTACCACCCTCAAGAAGAGCCATAATAATTGAAAAGAGAGAAATAGGCTAAACCCGAAAACTACTACAGTAATAAGTTGACAGATAGATTGGAACACTCACCCTACAAGTGCTGCCATATAATAAATTAAAGAGACATTTGATACTCTACAAACAACTGCTCTAATAATAAAACAGCCAGATTACTCGTCCGTTATCCACATGAACTGCTTTAGTAACATGGAAAATTATTAGATGGTCTACCAGAAATAATACAGCAGATTATTGGATCTACCTACAACGAGTGCTATAATAATACATTAGATGGACAGATACTTGGCTATAAGTGACATAGTGTACAGATATGCAGAGAACGAATAACAAGTATGAAGGTTTGGAAGTATTCTCCAAATATTAATAAGTGGTGGATCATAAGCTTGGAATGGAATGACATCGAATTATGACAAGCTTTCCATAAAATTAGACACAGGAATCTATGATGATGTCAGCCTGTCGAGTGCTCACGACAACTTGGTCTCCTTCAACCGAGTGTGTGCATCCCTGACCTCGTCATCCTCGTCGTAATCGGTGTCCACCCACTCGCTGTCGGACTCGTCGCTGTGATCCTGCGGGTTCAGGTCCAAGCTTTGGAGCATGGCTGGCAAAAACGGCTTGGGTACGTCCTCAATCACCTCTTGTCTGTCGTAGTATATTTCCACGTACTCCTCGGGAACAAGCCCGTTTTCGCCAGACTCGGGGTCCTCGGCCACTAGCCAGCCCTGGCCATGTCTGTAGGAGATCCATATGAGCTGGCCTGCCGTGAGGCCTACCTCGTTGTCGTTTTCGGGCGTGAAGTCAAAGAGAGCAATCGCCTTGCGGTTGATCTCGTCGTTGGAAAAGGGCAGCTCGTCCTCTATCGCGTGGTGTGGGTCGTTATAATCATTAAAGTCGTTATTGCCGTTGTGTATGTCGTGGTCGTCGTCATACTCGTGTATGCTGTCAATCAGGTGCTGGTTCTTTGCGCCATACTTCAAGTGGTTTACTGGCGAGATGTACGGATGGAAGTCGCCGTATGCATCGTCCTCGTCAGACTCCAGCTCGGACTCCCGCAGATTCAACCCATGGACCTCAATTCCGTCGTAAAGTACCGGTTTGGCAAACTTGCCTGAGAACAACGGATGGTCTGGAGCGTATCCAAAGTCCTTGATGGTGGTGTTTGGCGGGAAAAGGCTGTAAAGGACGGGGGCAGGAGGTGCCGGAGGAGGCTTTCCAGGAGCCAAGTTGCTTGTGGATGGAAGCTGAGTGTCGGCTTGTTCTTGGGACATTATTGGTCACGAAGTAGAGCTTATTGTGTGGAGTTTCATGCGATTATTGGGAAGGACAAGGGAAGCTCCGGGGAGGATTCTTGGGGAAAGGTGTCTGCAGCAGCGACACGGGAGGTAGGGGAAGGACTGGAGAGGCTGGATTTGCTGCCAGGAGACCCCTTGTGGTGATGTTTTTTGTTGTTAGTGATTGCGCGGGCACGACCTGCGTAGGTCCACTGCGCCAGCGGTGGCGGCCGTTGCGGTGTACGCTAGTGGGAGCTTCAGCACCACGCGAGGAGTGCGCGGTGGTAGCGTAGTGCGGTCGCACGGTAGCACTGGCTAGTGCGCCACCGCACCAGGGCCGGGGTGCGCTATTGGTAACGGGTCTATTGGCCACCGCGGTGGTGCAAGCAAAGAAGGTACATTGAAGACTACTTCAAATCTTCAGATGTTGCATAGTAATGGTCAATTCTTGTAGGCAATAATCCCAAGACACTTGGGAGAATTACCACAAGTTTCGGACAGTTGGATGCTGCGCAAAATGAACCTGTTGAGATCGGAGCTCGCGAAGCAATTCGCAACTATCAAGAATGGCAAAAAGCATCCAGAAAAGGCTTCGAACCAAAAGAAAAGAGCTAAGTACTGTGACGAGAGTACTATTGGAAATTTATAGAAACAGAGAGACCGAAGAGAAAAGGAGTAGACGATGATTAGAGGCGTCGTTCAAAGATGCTTTTGCCAGTAATAAAGTCGCACAGCGTACTGGTGGTGGCTCGCTAGCACCGTCGGCAGTACTGATGCTACGAGCTCCTGGATCTCACAACTCCGCCAATATCCCGTCAGTAGCCCTAGATAGCTCTGAGCAGCCCTTAATAGCCAATTAGCTCTCTATAATTCCCTAACATCTCCCATTAGCCCTCATTCGCTCCCTCTGGTCCTACACCATCTCCCCCATCCTCACTCTGCTCCTCCATCGCCGTGTCGCACCCGCGACATCATTTTCTTCCATTTTTACTAACTAACCAACCAAAATGGACCCGTTGGAAGAACAGCAGCAAGAGCTCGAAGTGTTGGAGTCGATCTACCCTGACGAGCTCACCAAAGAGTCCGATGCCAAGTTCTCCATCCGCATCAAGTTGGACACCCCCAGCGAAAGGGTCCACGTGTTGGTGCTAGGCGTCAAATACCCGCCAGAATACCCAGAAGTGATCCCAGAATTGGACATCGAATTGGGCGCTGACGACGACGAGTCTGACGACGACTACGACGACGAATCCGACGACGACGACGCAGACACCCGTGCCGCCAAACAGGCACTCAACATGTCGGAAACCATCGAGTTTGGCAGGGACCAGTTCAAATTGCTCTTGGGCAAGTTGCAAGAGGAGGCAGAGATGCAGCTCGGCATCCCCATGGTGTTTGCATTGGCCAGTCAATTGAAGGAGGAGGCTGAGACGTTGTTCCAGCAGATTTTGGACGCCAAACAGAAAGACTACGACAGACAGTTGCTTGCGCGGGAGCAGGAGGAGCAGAAGAAGTTCAACGGTACGCCAGTGACCAAGGAGTCGTTCAGCACCTGGCGCAACCAGTTCCGCCAGGAGATCAACTTGGAGGCCCGTTTGGCGGAGAGGTTTGCTGCCATGCACCAGGGCAAGCTCACGGGACGAGAGATTTTCGAGAAGGGGTTGGCAGGCGACGAAGACGACGTGGACGACGTGGTGGAGGGGGTCAAGAAGGTGGTGGTTTGAGGGTGGAAATAGCGGTCTCGGGCTTTCCAATGGGGGATGCTCCGATGACCACTACTCCGCAATTCGCGAGAAACGGAGGTTTCGGGCCTGGCTGGATCACACACTTAGTCATGGGCTGAGGACGAGGCTCCTTCCGCTGGGTACAAACTACCGGAGTACAGTGAGTCATGGAGTGACGGTGTTTAAGCCACCCCCGTCTTTACCGGACCGATAGTACCACCGTTTGTCCGTGCGCGCACGGACACGGATCTCAGGGAGCTAAGCGGCGTTAGGCCGCGGTGAATCCGACCGTGGTAGTCCGATGCCCCGACATTACAGTGGCTTCATGGACCAGGCCATGGCAAGTCAGTGAGTTTAGCATGTTATACGCACTAGCAGTCACAAAACTTCAGCATGGAATTGGCAGTTTCCTCTACATCTTTGCTGTTCTATTAAATATATTAGCGTAATCTATAAGTCGTAAGTCATGAAGGGGTATGGGTGCTAAAAGATGTGCTCCATGGAGTAAATAGCGTTGTTTCTGGAGTGTGAGTGGGACTGGGCCGGCTGGTGCTCAAACAAGCTGGCAGGCACGCTGGCACCAGTTCTGGGGGTCTTGTGGGAAGCATCCACGACTTCGTCCAACGAGTTGTAGGCGCCAGCGCCATGTGCGGTGTGTGTGAAGTTGCGCTTGTGCTGGGAGTCCAATTCCTCTTCCTCCTCGTCGTCGGTCAACGACAACGTGCGGCAGAGCCCAGGCACCTCGTAGTCTTCGGACATGGGCGAGTGCTGCTCGTCGTCTTCATCGTCTTCGTCTTCTTCCTCAATCCTGGAAAGCGACAAGTTCATGCTGGGGAGCTCCTTGAAGCTGGACACCCGCACCACAGTGGCCTGTGCAATGGCGTCTTCTTCTTCATCCTCCTCGTCCGACGAGTAGTAGTAGTCGTCCTCGTCGCTGTCGCTGAAGTCGCTGTCGTCCGACTCGTGGTACTCGTAGTCGATCTCGTCGTCGTCGTCGCTGTCGGATCCGACTTCATATTCAGTCACAGATGTGGCTTCTTCACGGCGGGCGTTGGGCACGGAAAACGTCACCGATGTGTGTGCTGACGCACTCATCTCCTTCTCCTTCTTCAAGATGCTGCGCTTGTGCGTTTCTTCGCTGATGTGGTCCATGATGTTGTCTAGCATGTTGGCCTGCATCACCAAGTTGCGCAAGCTGGAGCGTGGGTTGGCGGCTTCTTTAGTGAGCTTGGTCCTTACCTTGGAGGCAAGGATGTACGATTGTGCAAAAGACATGTTACTCATTGGAAAGTGTGACAATGGCAGTGGTTATAATAATTGTAACCCTGGGGGCAACCGTTATTTATATATCGTTCCGATTAGTCAACTAAGCCAGACATCATCGGGTCTGACAAATAGTTTGCTGCACCTGCACAGTGGGCTCGGATCGCAAACACCGAGCCGTTCCTGTTCCGCGCTTAAACGGTTCGGCCGCGTAGGCCTCGGCGGATCAAACACGGGTATAAAGGAGCAACGGGCGAGGCCAGTTCCGGCTGGGGTGCGGGAATAAGAACGCAACCCCGGATCGACCTCAGAGGATCGGTTGCCCGCGGACTAGATGGTGGCTAGTGCGCGGGCCTGGCATGGGTCTGTGGTGGTGATGGTTGCTTGCTGGCATAACTGAGAGCAGTTTTTCACCAATTACTCAGCCGCGCGATTAGTCATACTGCTGACATATTCTGACCCACGGTGTTCGAGCAGGCCAGGAGGGCCAGAAGGGCGGCCTGTGGGCTTGTGGGACAGTGAGTGGTCTGAGGAGCTGGGATGGTGGTTCGTTCCCCAAATTGAGTTTCGGCCCGTCTGTGATCATCTGTTGACCTCAGACCCTTTCGATATTTCCTGGTGGATGTAGAAATAACTCTAACCCAGTTTCTCGGCCGACGCTCCCTTTTGGGATATCCCCGTTCGGTGTCATGCACCATCGACGCACCCGAGGTCACGTGCCGCCTGGGGTACGTCTGCTTCCAATTCAGCCGTCCAGGGTGGTGGGGCCAGCCAGGCCCCAATGGGCCAAATGCCTACTCTGCAGTCCCTCCCTACACCTGCGCTCCCTACACCACCTGATGCCGCAAACATACGACATCCCCATCATTCGATGGGCCCAGGCCTAGATCCGTCCTCCGCGTGGTGCATCGCGCATATGGGTTGCTTCTGCATCCATGACATAATCTGTAATCTGTCCCAGCACTAACCATGATTCGCACTAGCTCAAAGCAGCCATCAGATGGTCGCAACCATCGTCAGCCCATGGCAAGTGTTGCGGGGCTTATCGCGGCAGAGCAACTCCGACACCACCGAAAACCGCTCGGATCTAGCCCCCACCCTCGGTGCCGACGCATCTCCACACCTGTCACTCTACAGTTTAAAACCACACCCATGCATGCACCCTAGACACCTACAGGCCTCTTGACAGAATTGCGTAAATTGTCATACAAACATCACATCATCAGGTGGATGCGTGGATTTGCCTCAGCTTGGGCCACTTGGACCAGCTCGGATGATGAGGACGGACTTTTGTAATTGCTTGGAATGTTTATTATGTTATGTGTTATGATACATTTATGATACCACTAGTGCATTTAATCGAATAAACCGAAACCCATGTCGTCGTCGGATTCTTCCTTTTCTTCTTCAGCCTTTTCTTCGGCAGCTGGGGCGTCACCAGCGGCAGCAGCACCACCAGCTGGGGCAGCAGAGGCTGGAGCAGAGGCAGCGAAGGAGAACAACAATTCCTTCAAGTTCTTACCTTCCAAAGCCTTGGCGTAGACATCGGCCCAGACGTTTTCAACGGAGGCACCAGCAGCCTTGGTGATGGCCAACAAGTTGTCGGCGGAGATTTCGAGTTCAGCGTCAGCTAAGATTAAAGCAGCGTAGGAGACAGAAGCTTCAGTGGACATTTTTGCTATGGTGAACAAGGACTGGGAGGCAAGATGTTAGTTTAGAACTGCCTGGTTCCTCGCGGTGGGTTGGTGATGAAAAAAAAGATGAAAAATTACCCGGAACTAGGGCTCGCGCCCTGGGTGGCTGGGCACGTGACTCGGTATGGGTGCACAGAGCCATTGCAGGGTCCCAGAGGGCTTCGAGGGGGTACGGCTGGGTAGGGATCGGTGAAGGAATACGGAGTGTAGCGTTAGTGGTGGCTTTGTAGTAATTTTTGCCAAAAAAAAGTATGAATTCAAGCAATGGCTGAACCTTGCCGCAATATGATATGGTAGATGATGGTATAGGGTCGAATACGCTCAATAGGTAAGTCGGATACAGCTTACGAGCAGCTTACAGAGCACATGGATTTGAAGAATAACAAGAACTGGCTCTAAATAATTTTTATGTCTGAAAACACTAGAGTCTATTAGATCCTACGGTCGAACCCCTTCCACATTACTTCTGTTTGATCTGTTTCTGATACACTCCCCCTTAAGAAGCCTAGAAGCATCCGTACCTAGGGTTATCAATGACGGAAACTATCGGCTAGGTGGTTTTGTGCATATCTATCAGCCCTTCCGTTGCAGCCGTAGTGGTGCCTTGTTTGCATTTATGCAGACAACCAGCTCCGTATCAGTTCTGGAACGGATGGTGAAACGGCTTTACACCTCAGTGTATTTTCCCTATTTTTAGCCGTTTGGAACTGGTATACTGGCAAAGGAGGGCCGGTTTCATCTTGTTTTTACCGGTTTACTGCAGGGTTAGTAGCACCATCACAAGCACCGCAAGCATGGGCACTGGTAGGGGTCGTTCTAGATATTAACTGTTGGCTGCAGCGCAGCTAGGCAATTATTACTTCACGACATCGGAGCTATCGCATGATTGGCAGGATCCGAATAAACATTTCCCAGCTTGCAGATATCAACGTTGCTGAATGAATATCTAGGAGTATAGAATATAATCGCTATGTGGAGGCAATTTGTTTATTGCAGGTCTGTGCTGAACCCCTTGTTATCCTTTCTTAACCACTTACTCCGGGGTCAGAAATTGCACCCACATGGCCGCAAAAATTAGCAGTCTTCCGATAGTCAGTACAGTGTAAGGACCTCCAAAAGAGAGACATGAATATCTGAGAGGAAGCCATTTTCAAGAACAACTCTAATCATACAGTATTTTATGAGCAATCCGGCCACTAGCACTATGATTTTAGTACTCTTCTCACCGATTATATACTGTGTCAATTCACTATAACACGATAGAAGTGGGCAATTGATTCAATTCAGAACCTCTAAGTATTCAACTTTGGTCAATTTATTCGATGCTTTCTACTAGAATTCCCTTGAAGTGATTTATCCAGTCAAAGTTGTGGTAATGATCTTGTCATCCATATGTCCAATTTTAAGTCGATAAGCTATTAGAGTATCACAACTGTAGACCTCTTAGTACTCTATCCACAAGAGAGTCGTGAAGCTACCTCTATTGTATTTGATAGCTTGTTCCTTTGTCGCATTTCATAGCTATAATCAATCAGCTTTCTGGTAGTATTCTACGTTGAGTATTATTCTGACAGCACTCGGTTAAATTCCACTTACCGTCACGTTCTACAATTGTAGCAGGCAATTCATATTTACAAGACCTCGTACTATAGACACAATTAGTTGAAAAACTTAACCAAGTTGGATAACCATCCTCTGTATTCATTTTCTTCCTTGTTTTCACTGAAAGCAACAATGAAATCAGCCAAGTCTTCATTGAGACCCTTGGTGGATAAGTATCCTTCGAACTCAGTCTGGACAGACTCGTCCAAGTCAGAGAAACGTGGACCTTGGTACTGGAACTTGTCAGCAAACTCGCCCTCTTGGGCCACCTTGGAGGCCAAGAACTCCTTGATATTGTTCTTAGGAAGGACAAAGTCGATCATGAACGAGCTCTCGGTGTTCTGCAAGTACAAGTTGAACAACAACCCGGTGTTATTTTCGGACTTTTCAATCACAACCTTGACATTGCACAACATGGAGTCAAGCGCATCGGCTTCTTCTTCGAAGGTCTCGCCAAACTCCTCGCCCTCTGGAAGCTGAGGCATTGGCGAGTCGGTGACTTCGTCGATGTCGAAGAAAACTCTGACGATCTCTCCGTTGTCCAAAGTCTTCACCAACTCGACGTTGGAATTGCCCTCGCTGGCCACAACCTGGAAGCCAGACTGGTCGAGGAACTCTTGGTAGGTGGACTCCAAGTCGTTTGGAATGGCCTTGGAGATCTTCAACTCGGACTTCAACACTTCTTGCAACTTTTTACCGGAGTCGGCGTGTTGGACACGAGCTTGCGAGAACGCTCTGATGGCAGGAACAGCGACACGCACAGAGCATCTTCTGGAGACGGCAGCGACGGCGTTGGATTCAGCACGTAAGGCACGGGAAAGGATTCTTAAGGAGGACATGACAGGGTAGAGGTCTAAAATTTTTGTAGCCCCCGCAAGTTATAGGTGATGAACCTGCAAGGATGGGCCAACCTGTAATTGGTGGTGGTTTGTGCAGGTTAGAACGGTTGAGACAGTATAGGGATGTATATGGGTTGACGATTAGTAATGCGGTGGTCAGGTGCTTATGGAAATGAGCCCACGCTCTAGGGCGCTGTGTGATCCAGAACGTTCATTCATGTGCTCTTTCAGTCTGATCTGGTAGGTCTGTAGCTTGAAAACTAAAAATATCTGTCACAATTATTTGGGGCATGTTTAATATTCCAGATCATAATTCTATGGTTTTTCGATACCTGTTGGAGCTGATTCTTTCTGTTCTCGGTGTAATCTGGCTGCTTCAAGTATGAATTAGTGTGATCGCCTATGTATTTTTCGTGGATCATTCTCCTATACTGGTTCTATATTATAAGCTGGAGAACTATTAAACTGAGATCATATCTGCTCACGGACTAGTAGCGAGTAGTTGCTTAGCTCGGATTAATCGAAATTGTGTTCATGTATGTGATTTTACTCAGTAGACCCTATATTAATGTTTTTGATGTTTATAATATGATCTTAATTATCCGGCAAAGGAATACAAGGAATACGACTATAAGTCGGTTTCATTTTGGCTGAAATTTATACTTCAAGTGACTGATTAATGCTTACCATTGGTTATTGTTATGCTCGCTAGCATTTACATTGTTACGTCATTTTTACTTTCGGTTTAAGACCAGAAATTTCACGCTTAATAGATATAATCTAGTGCTTCAAAGAGTAAATTGATCAACATAACTATTGGAGCATCTTGATTTATTTCTATTCCAATTTACTTACGTATCTCCACTGGTGAATGCTGGAACAATGTTAAAAATCTGAAAGTATATTAGTGCTATTAATCAAATGGTGGCAGGCACCCGAAAGGATAGGCAACGATGTCAGCAACGCCGAAGAGTCAAGAACCTCTGGATTGCTGTACTATGCTGATGAGTAGAAAACTACTGTAAAACATGTCAAGAAAGACAGATAAGCTAATGTACAGGGGGATGAGTGGTCACATCAATAATGAATGCATGGTTGTGGTATCAGGAAAATTCCAAGGAGCTGAAGTACTCTTGAACAAATGCAGAGCTTCTTCTATATCTTCTTTCTTGGTATTTCTCAAAAATTGCCTTGTGATGAGTTTCTGCATTGCGACAGTTATCCAACAAAACTTCGGCCAAAGGTCTAAGCTGTGCCTCGGTATAACCGGAGTAGAACACGTGTAGTTCGGTCCATTCTCCCTTGTTGAGTATTCTTCTTGACAAATAGTGTGCTCCCGCAGCCAACCAACTTGGTTGAGACGCTACGAATCTCGAGTCCATGATTGTGATCTCCAAGAAGTATTTGGCCAATGTTCTCGTTTCGTAGTCGTAGTCGTCCGCCTTGGAGGTTCTTCTCAAGAAGGACATTGGTCCAGGCCATCCCATATCGAATTCCAAAACATCAATCATGAATCTTTCTGCTTTCAAAAAATCGTCCACAGAATAGGCATTGTCGGCCATGTAAGCAACTTCTTGGACAGTAGGACAATTGATTTCTTCGTATTTAGCGGCAATGAAAAGAGCCACGGCTCCCACCAACTGGAATCTGGATAATGATACCTTTCTCTTGGAGAGAAATCTATCTATGTAGTTGACTGTCAAGAAGAGAGTTTCAGGTAATAAATTGAATCTGGAGTGCACTTGGACCACCCAGTCAATTAAAACACTTCTCATCTCCCACTTCAACTCGTCTTGGTTGTCCATGTAGGTGGCGTCGGGCACCAACTTATTTTCCAACTCATGCATGTAATTGAAGATTTCTGGAGCATATTCAGCCACCATAGTGACATCGAAGGTATCTTCGTCGGTCTCGTCCAAGGTGACTCTGGAGTACTTGTTGATGACATACTGCAACTCGTTGAAAACCGATTTCGTCCATATGGGCTCCATGGGCTTGTGGATATCCACGGGCTTCGCATTCTCGTCGTCTTGTGCGGGAGACTGGTTCTCCTTGTCGGTGTAGGGAATTTCCTCGTCCGCGAAATCGGAATTGTTGAGATGGGCCGGTATTTCGGGACTGGCGCTGTGGTGGTGGGTCAACTGGTCGTAATGCTTTCTTATCAAAATATCCTCTGAATTGTTATGGTAGTTGTTGGCAATTGCAGCGGCATTGGCGCCTGCACCGTGTTTCTTCAATAAGATCTGGGGGTGCGACTCCTTCAACACCGTTTGGTCGTCCTCGATGTCCTCGTAGGCATCGTCATCGTCCTCGTCGTCATCCTCAGGCACAAACTGGGTCCTGGACTCCGGCTCTTCGTCGTCAGTTGCGTCGCTGTGGATGGCGATGTCCTGGCGCTGTTTCTGTCTCTGCAAAATGCGTTCGAGCCGGGGTTTTTTGAACTGGTGCTGGTACTGCTGCTTGTAGATCTGGACCTTGGGGTTGGTGGAGCCTGTCACGCTTGCTGACGCGTGTTTCGACACTGCCTGTTCGTTTTTGAGCTGGGTGACGTCTCCCAACACTTCTCGTTTATCGCTAGTGGCTGGTGGAGCCACCGCGTTTTTGGTGGCGTGTCTGACGATGTTCTCGTCGTTGACGACATTCGCCAGGGATGCCTGTTTGTACGACCTCATGGGGTATCAGAGGGTATCAGAGGGTATCAGGAGTGGGTGAAGGTGTGGAGGTGGGCGTGTAGAGTTTGTGGCTCTGTAACAGATTTGATTATTTGTCTGGTTTATGTGCAGTCCTGCGTAGTTGTAGAATTAACACGAGGAAGGAGGGAAGGAAGGGGAGGCTAATGGGCAGGAAACGAGCTGAAGGGGGGAGCAAACGTACTGAATGGGCTGAAACGACTGAAATGAGCTGGCTGGAGCTAAATGGAGCGGAAACAAGCGGAAATGGACGTGGGAAACAGGATGGTAGTATGGATGTTGTGATTCTCAGAATCAACCACTATTGGATGTCGATGCCGGCTGGCAGGGGTAGCGAGTGTATAAGTGAGTGCCGTGGAGACGGTGTGGGTGTTCTGGAGTGGGAGGTGTGGTCGACGTGGAAGTATGGATGTTCGGGTCGAAACGGGACACAGAAAACGGGAAACGCAGGGCCGTGGCGGTAGGAGGGGTGTAAACGAATGGATAGAAGTTAATTCTGGAGGACTTGAAGCCAGGCCTGGAGAGCTGTTGGTGGTGACAGAGAAAGAGGTTGTTTTGAAGACGCAAAGGCAGTCAATCAGCAAATGGTGGGCCAGATGGGGCAGGGCGTGCGCGGGCGAGATTCACAATTACAGGTAGGAGAGGAGCGCACCTGCAATCTAAACAAAAACACACAAACAAACAAACACCCTGCACCCGGCGCAAACACCGCTGCTGGCTGTGTTTGCGGGGGATGGACTAGAGCAGCGTGTCCGCACGGTGGCTGGGCTTCCTGGATCCCATTGGGACCTCCTGGGTGCCCTTGCGGCCACAGAGGACCTCGTCGGAGATTTCGGGCCGGGGCTAGAAGTTTCACCAGACGCCAAAAGCGCGACTGGCGCTAGTCGCAGGTCACGTGACCGCCAACGGGCAGGGCGCTTGCAGCGCCAGAGGTGAGCATACGCGCCAGTTGTATATGCAGGCGCCGCGCCCGGAATGTAAATATCGCACAAACCATACAATACATAGATCGTTGCGTAAAAAATACCTGACTGTGCCCTGGGAAACGAAGCACCAGGCACGAGAATCCTACGCTTGCGTGTGGTGCAGCAATGGATATCACAATCAAAAGCCAAAAATCCCCTGGTTTTTCCCCCAGCAATGAAGTAACGTTTTTCGCTGGGGAAAATCGTCAGATCGTCTGCGATGCCCTTCATCCGCCCCTAGTTTCATTTCAGTGCTCGCTAGTTTCAAATCGCCAGTCGCAGCCTCCGCCGTGTCTTCATGCACCTGGTCTTCTTTCTATATTATGTAACTTTTAGACTTGCTTTATTGTCGGCCCCGGCAAAATGCTCCTGCGGTAAAAGCTTGTCTGGCAACGCTCGCGCGGATGTGCAGGACGCAACTTCCCCAGTTTCCTGACACTCCCAAGTAAATGTCGTCCCTCTATTTACCGATTATTGTTCCACCCAATTTATAAGCGGTTTAGGAATACTGAAATTCAGATTCATTCAATTTATAGGCGTGACTATGTCAAAGGCAATTCGTGATCCCCAACGCACAGTGTTGCTCCCCCAATAATTTTATCTGCTTTGAACACTCATATTTACGTGAAGCGGATTTCCTCTGTATTCCACTACAGAGCTAAAATGGGAATTCGTGTCTCCAGTAACCATTTTCTGGTGATATTATCTTCAAAGCTACCCGATTGTCCAATTGGATAAATAGTTGGAGTATAATTTTTGACTTAACAAGCTTGCCACCGGTTTTTTATTTCCATGAAACTTAGTTTGGAACTTTGGAGTAACCCATCATCTTTCTTTAGCTGTAGAAGGATTTTGTATTCCGGATGCGAGCGAGTTTCAAATATCTACATTCTTGCAATGACACCGAGTATTGAGTGTTAAAAAACACTAACAAGAGGCTAGAGGGTTAAATGGATATGGATTGAAGACGTTAATTGATGCAAACATACTTTACAACAATCGTTGTGTTAGTCTTCGGTATCTTTAAATACCTCACAAATACGCTATTTTTGGGTTGCGTATATTTTAGTGTCTAGTAGAATAAATCTGGAGATGACCGGTAAATAATTACTAGTAGTAAGGATGTTTATCTACGAGCGCATGAATTTATGTCAATAAACTAATATTGAATCCTGGGTTTAAATTAGTTAGGTTTTTTGTTAAAATAACTGGAAATTTTATATTTTAAGTGATGAACCTTAATAAAATATTGAGGGGCACTATTTAACAATCTCAACCGGGCAAGTTCTTAGTTAGTAGGAAGGTTACTCTGGTTCCACCTGGAGTTAAACCAACATCTGAAAGCGATTACAGCATCTTCTGATATACTTTTATGTATTTTTATGATATTATACGTATTAGCTCTTCGAATAGTCATTTGGCAGAAGTGCGACATTTCCTTGGGAACAACTACAATTGTCCTGATCTATTCGTTTAATGGTGGTACACTATCGTAACTACTACACAATCATCGTCTGCCAGCAGACCTAGATATCGAACTCCACATCCCAGCCGTCCACACGTGACTCGTTCCAGTCGATTTCAATGGCAACGCATATTATGTCATCACCAGAGTGCATATGTGGCTTGGCTGTCGGTATCTGCCTCGATCTGGCCTCGTGGGTGTCTGGAGTCTGAAGAACGATGGGGCGTGGAGGCACCGAGATGCTGGTGGAAGGTTTCTGGTGATGAGGCTTGGTTGAGGTCACGGTACGGTACGACTCTTGGAGAAGTGTCCGAAGCTCGCGTAACAAGTACAAGCTGGTGCTGTGGGCATGGAGAACCTGTCGGGAACGGGCAGGCCTGCGGACAGTTTTGGTTTGGGGGGAGACGCACTTGGCGGGTCTGGGTCTCTTGCAATAAGAGAGGGCAAAGGGGGGCTCGAGCGACATGGGAGGAGTGTTGGGATGCTAGGCCAAGTGTGTGGGTGGATGATCCTTATATATGACTGTAAATGGTGGTGGTGATGGCAGACAGCCGGGGCACTACTCCCCCCCCACCGAACTAGTCCAACAATGCCGACAGAAACAATAGTGATAGACGCAGCTTGCTGCAGGCAGTATATGAGTTTGTGGTGCATGGTTAAAATGACTAAACAGCGTCTGCAGCTGGTGCGTACCGACTCTAGCTGGTGCACTCGTATCTGTATAGGGGTCGGGGCTCCAAGGTGGTGCTCCTGGATCGGGTGGAGTGGGGATGGCAGAGAAGCGGATCCCTGCGACTTGACGATATATTCTCAGGTGGCGGCTTAGACGAGTCCAGAGGGGCTGATTGTCTACATCTTCCATCACTGCCGGTTCAGGTACAACCTGTATGATCTTGGTTCATGTATGACGTGCTCGCACTACCCGATTTGTGTTTACTGCAACCGTTGCTTCTCCGTATAGTTAATTGCGATAAACTTTGGTGCGTTGCATTTTCGATTGCGCACCACATCCGCATCACTTCTCGTCTGTGACCCCTGAAATTTACATTCCTCCCTCCCTTCGTCAACCTTCACCCACCTTATTGTAGGCAAGACAATCGAACAAGCCGACTGACCCGGGCACGACCCGGATCGGAACAATTGCACTGGAGCCCAGCACAGTTCTAACTAGATCGTCAACGCTGGAGATGCCACCATGACCGATACCCTGCAATAATATTACCGTTCGCACTCTAAGTCTGCAGCACCAGTGGCTATTTTCTGTCTGCGCACCGCGCTAGCGTCAGCACCTGCCACCCAGCTGCTACACTGGCCGGTCTCTGCCTCGTGCTTGCGACACATTAACGTCCGCAGCAAGCCAGGAAACATCGCCATGGTTCGTGGCACCGCATGGAAGCTGTCCCAGCTCCAAACCCCGTCTTTGGTCACGATGGCGACCCTGGCGAGCTATTGTCTTGTATTCGTCGTCTCGCTTCAACAAGAGCTCTGCCCTCGATAAAGGGTTGTTCTCGCAACCCATTCCATAGGAACGTGCGCGATTGTCGCTATGCATTTTCGAAATGGCACCTACAATACTTGTCCTATTTTGGAAGCCAACAATAAAGTTGAAATTACCACCGCATCGAGGTTAAACGAGGGTACTTTAAGCTATTGTCCACTTGAAGCTCGGGCTTACCCCGGACCGATGTCGATTGCATCTGGGTGAATTTCCATGCAACTGGCGGATAATTTTCGGGCCTGCTTCCATAATGTATGCAAGTTTCGGTGCCACAGCCGGGCGGACCATGTCCCAGAACAAACCACGCAGCGGATTATTTTGGCACAGGCAAATCCGAGCACGCCTGTGCTGGTCCCAATTTCAGGCCGCTGGAGCCGCCAGCCACTGATGTACACCCGGACGTGGAAATGGATCTCGTATTCGCTAATTCCTGTTTATTTTCATGCAGACATGAGTAATTTTTTCACAAAACTCGATGAGGAACCTCGGCGAGATGGTGGACGTAGTAGAGGGAACGTATTAGATGCCAACTCAAGATGCGAGGACCGCGACAAGATTTGCTTGCGTGAAATCGTGGTTCTGTAAACGCATGTAAGCGAAATCCAATCTAAGACGAAAACCGATCACAGCCGATCGTATTCTTTCGGTTATTTTCTTCGATGGGACGCGCCAGCGGCTTAGCGTATAATTTAGGTTGCACGTCCATGGGCACGAAGATCAGCGGCCACACAGCACATCTAATCTATCAGTAATTCCATCACATGACGTGCAACCGCGTGTATCCATCAAATAAGCAATAAGCTTCCTGCACACGCAGGCAGAACGTCAAACACTCCAACGGGGGCAGAAAATACTGCAGTGATAGCAGTGTAGGGAATTCACTCAGACACAGCAAGAACATGGCCAGCACATTTCCAGGAAAAGTGGTCATTTCCACTCGACCTCCACGCCGTCCGTTTCGCTAACCCCAGAATCCGCAATGACACCTCCTGCATACATGCAAATGCCAAATCAGGAAGTCTAAACATTCACTGGATTCAACAAAGAACTTCCAGGCCATTTCATCCTTGGAATAATCAAGGCCACCCTTTCAGGACCACAGTAACTCGCATAATTCCTTGCCTGATCCGGCACGCTAACTCTCTGCTCTATCCGTTGAGTCCACTTTTGCCAGCGGCCCCAAACCTCGAAATCTCCACCAAGCTCTCGATCCCAAAGAGCATCCCCACCACGATTATGCCCTTGTGCCGAGGCTGCACCAGTTCCCAGCAGTAATAATCCACCACCATGGCCTCCTCCAACATCAGCGACGAATACGATGCCCTAGAGGTGATCGGAAAGGGCTCATTTGGAACGGTACGAAAGGTTCGCCAGCGCTCCGACGGCCAGCTCTTAGTCCGCAAGGAGATTGAGTACACCTCCATGAACGTACATGAACGCAACCAGTTGATCCTGGAGCTCCGAATCTTGCGGGAGCTTAACCATCCCAACATCGTCAAGTACTACCGTCACGACCATATCGTCGAGAGCAAGTGCATTCACATCTACATGGAGTTCTGTGACGGAGGTGACTTGGCTCAGGTCATCACCAACTTCCGCAAAAATAAGGAACAAGTCCCCGAAGAGTTTATCTGGCAGGTCCTAGTACAAACCCTCTTAGCATTGCACCGGTGCCACTACGGCATCGACGCCAAAAAAGTCAATCTTTTCTCCAGCACCTCCAAGGACGAGCCTCCGATCGACTCGGAGACCGTGGTGATCCACAGAGACATCAAGCCTGACAATATCTTCATGCTCAACGACGGAAAGTCCATCAAACTTGGCGATTTCGGATTGGCCAAAATGTTGACGTCCCAGAACGACTTCGCGAAAACTTACGTGGGGACTCCGTACTACATGTCGCCAGAAGTATTGGTGGATAATCCGTACTCGCCAGTGTGTGACATTTGGTCGTTGGGGTGTGTGTTGTACGAGCTCTGCACGCTCCAGCCGCCGTTCCAGGCCAAGACCCACCTCCAGCTCCAGGCCAAGATCAAGCGAGGAGTGATTCCTGAGTTGCCGGACACCTACTCCAACCAGCTCTGTAACATTATCCGTGAGTGCATCACGGTGGACGTAAATCTCAGACCATCGTGCTACGAGTTGTTGGAGACCCTTTCTATCAGGTTTTTGCGCAAGGAAATGGAGCTCAAGGAAATCAGTGCCAACCTCAACGAGTTCCAGAAACAGTTGTTGACCAAGAACGACGAGTTGAAGAAGAAGGAGAACTACCTCAACACCTTGGACCGCAAGGTGTTGCG
Organism: Suhomyces tanzawaensis NRRL Y-17324; assembly: GCF_001661415.1. Lineage (NCBI taxonomy): Eukaryota > Fungi > Ascomycota > Pichiomycetes > Serinales > Debaryomycetaceae > Suhomyces > Suhomyces tanzawaensis. Next base: position 406,105 of record NW_017963638.1, read on the forward strand.
CCAGCGAGAGGAGCTACAAGAAGAATACAATAATATCCAGAAAAAGTGCAACGCCCAAAAAAAGCAGTTGGAGGACGAGTTGGTGGAGGAATTCGAGTTGCGAAAACGCGCCATGGACTTGGAGGCCAAGGAGGTCCGGTTGGGGTACCAGCGTGAGTTCAAGATGGTGGTGGAACAAGAAGTCCAGCAGCGTTTGAAGGAGTATTTGAACAAGCAGCTGATGGACATCCACCGGAAAAAGTCCGACCCCACCCCTCCTAAAGCTGCATCCACGCCCCCACCCCCCATGGGGGTGGCAACCCCCCAAGCACGCACCTTTCTACATGAAGCGCCCAAGCCGCGAGGGCCGCGTGAGTTGGTGGAAGAGCCGTTGCGGCGGTCGCCGCTCAAGACCCGCAACGACGACTTCGAGTACTTCAAGGCGTCGCCAACCAGAGGCGTGAACAACTACAAGAAACGGGTAACGGACGAGCTCGAACGGTTGAGCTTGGAAAAGAGACACATTCCTGAGTATGAGGAGGTGTATATGCGCAAGCACCGGCATGCGCCGTAGGCATATGCTTGATGTCAATCGTGCATAATCATGGATGATAATTATCCGGTCGTCAATACGCGTAATTGATAGAAATGAATAGTTAATTAGATTAATCAGTCGAATGGGTGGTAATTGTCGGAACAGAATCGGTTTCTGGCAAATAAATAGTTAATTTGCAGTCAAATTAATCGTTATTGGTCAGTCGACCTGCGTAGAAATTGTCAGATATGAATAGCATAAACGAGCTGTTAATGACAGTCACAAATTAGTCAGTTGCACGCAGTCCATCAGGATATTTGAAATTGCCAGGATGAATAAGTAAGAGAATGTATCGCTAATTTTAGGTCAACCATGCGTAGCAATTGTCAGAAATGAACAGTTAAAATGTCAAACATGATTCGGTAATACGCGTAATAATTCACAAACGGCTACTAGTTGTCTGACCGAATAAGAGCTTTTTTTGAACTGTTTAGTTGCAGTAAACTTCGCGTAGTAACTGCCTGAATAAATAGTTGAGCAAGAGTCAAAATAATCGGCCAATTACGCGTAGTATTTGTCAGAATGAATAGTGGTTGTCACATAGTTCCGCCCAGTAAGGCACAAATACGAGTAGTTATCTCCCATTCATAGTCAGCCACTCCCACACTTCCACTCCCAGTCTATTTATGTAACAATACCTTGACTTCGCCGAATTCACGCACTTTTAGCAGCCAGGCGCAGGGCCCCTAGTTCCTGAGTATGCAAGAGGTTTTCCGAACATTTACCACTCATCAACAGGCACCTCATACACTGCATATGCTTGCTGCACCGACGCTATCCTCCTATCCCTATACCTCGCTTTCCCCTTCCTCTCCCTACTTTATTAGACTATTGCTGGCCCGTCCTGTCCCTATATCACCAGACTTATCCCGTCACGGATTTCTTTTTCACGCACTGCACGCCAAAAAGAACCGTCTGCGATTGTCGCGCGCCATCGGATGACAAAAAATCTATATATACTGCGACTGACACTGCACTGACCACAACAACCTAAAATCTCCCGCCATTCTCCGCTTCCCTACTCAAATCGGGCCTTAGCAGCTACTCCCAACCCTCATCATGGATAGCTTGATCACCCTCACCAATCGCATCGCGCCTCCACGCAACTTCACCCTGTTGTTGTCGTCTCCCGCCAAAGCACCGCTTATTCTGGTGTACCCAAAGCCCGACTTGATCAGCGGCATACCAGACGGGGTATTGGCGCTCATTGCGCCGGTTGCAGCGTACTGGACGTACGCCACCATATTCCATGTCATCGACGTGTACCAGTTGGCTGAGAAGTACCGCATCCACCCCAGCGAGGAGGAAGAGGCTCGCAACAAAGCACCACTCAGCGCCGTGCTCCAGGACGTGGTCATCCAGCACATCGTGCAAACCGTCATCGGCTACTTGGTGTACCAGCTCGACGGACCTCCCGTCACCGGCTACGAGGTGTACCAGATGTGGCGCATCAAGCACAACTTCCTTCCTGCGTTTGTGCCCGACATTGCAGTGTACTACGGGTACATGTACGGGTGGTCATTGGTGCGTATCTGCGTGGCGTTTGTGTTCATCGACTCGTGGCAGTACTGGTTGCACCGCTTGATGCACACCAACCGCTACTTGTATCGCCGGTTCCACTCGCGCCACCACCGCTTGTATGTGCCTTATGCATTCGGCGCACTCTACAACGACCCCGTCGAAGGTTTCTTGTTGGACACCGCCGGTACCGGCCTCGCCTCCATCCTATTGGGGTTATCTCCCCGTGAGTGCATTGTCTTGTACACCTTCGCCACATTGAAGACGGTAGACGACCACTGCGGCTACCGCTTGCCCTACGACTTGTTCCAGGTCATTTTCCCCAACAACTCCATCTACCACGACATCCACCACCAGAGCTGGGGAATCAAGCACAATTTTTCACAACCATTTTTCACGGTTTGGGACTATTTCTTCGGCACCCAGTACCAGTTCACCAAGGAGTACAAGGAGCAGCAGCAGCGTATCACGCTTGCCAAGTACAAGGAGTTTTTGGCTTCCAAGACAGCCAGAAAAACCGAGACCAAGAAGGAGATCTAACGAAGCTATGAGTAGAAGTAATTCCGGTAATAATAATGTATATAAGAGAAGGAGATACGTAGACTAATACAGATAATAATAATAATGATAGATGAGCCTAAAAAGGAGCTTTTAGTAGAAATAATACCTGCTAACAATAAAAGATGAGCTAGGAAGGCGCTATGAGTAGACCATTGTCTGACTAATTTTGAGATAGAATTCCTGGATAATTAGAAGGTAAATTTCTGGACAATTTAAAGGTTGATTTCTGGTAGGTAGTAAGTAATTCGGTAGAATTGTCTACTTATTCTGAGTAGAGTAGTAAGACTATTTCAGACCTAACGCGGCTACGAGCTGACAGCTAATAATCATGTATAAGTCAGAAGGCTGGATTTCTCTCATTTCGAATTTAAACACTCACTTTCTTAGTTACTTAAAGACCGAGCTCGCTCTTAGCAGAATGCCAGTAAATTCTTTAAGGATACCTGGTATTAGCCACCGAAAAGGAGCTATTACAATACTAACACAAGCATTATAATATATGATAGCCACAGGAAGGGAGCAAGTCCTATGAGTACTTAAAATCCATTATTGCAGGAATTAGGAGTATAAAGACTGCGACACTGGGAAGTTGACGACATTGACCATAACTCGATCCGATAGACCATTGACAGAAACAAGCAGCGTTGTTAGGAATTAAGTCAATAATCACCGAACGACAAACTGCTACCTTTAGGACCCAAAGAAACGACGTGACGAAGCTGGATGTGGTCCCAATGCTGGTTGTCCATGGCAATTTCACCTAATTAGGTGACAAAGAGGGGCAATTCCCATAGAAATTGGATTAAAACTTACATGAAAAATAGCCATAAATCCTTCTGAGTTCATGGTGTGCTCAGCGTGCCGCCAACACATGTAGTCAATAAAACGGATTCGATAAATGTGGCCTGCACCCAGTATCTTAATCACGTGTTTTATCACGTGAAGAGATCCCATATTTCTTCCGACCACCGTACTCGTTCTCTCCACCAACATGTCGAAGAAAGGCGACGACATATGGAAGAATGTCGACAAAATAGTACGTATACAACTCCTCTGCTCCCAGCCCTGCTAACCTCAGAATTCCGAGCTCTTCACCTTGACGTACGGGTCCATCGTGGCCCAGCTCTGTCGTGACTTCAACCACAACTACCACGAAGTCAACAACCAGTTGGACCAGATGGGATACAACATTGGTATCCGTTTGATCGAGGAGTTTTTGTCCCGAACGGGTGCTCAAAGATGTCAGTCATTCAAGGAGACTGTGGAGGTGATCACTAAGTTGGGATTCAGGGTGTTCTTGAACATCCAGCCAGCAGTCGAGAACTGGAGCAGCGATGGACGCAGCTGTTCCATTGTGTTGCCAGAGCCCAATCCTTTGAACGAGTTTGTGGAGATCCCACCCACCAAGGACTTGTGGTACTGCCAGATCTTATGTGGGATCTTGAGGGGCGCATTGCAGATGATCCAGTTGGACGTAGATGTGAACTTCGTCAAGGACACATTGAAAGGGGACGACAAGACGGAAATACGGTTGAAGTTGAACAAGATCTTGAAGGATGAGGTTCCTGCGGGCGAAGACTAGCCGCGGGACTGCAGTATTACGACGCTACTGCCGTCTGACCTAGAGTATCCTCTCCTGTGAAAGCATCTGAGCCACCGGCTAAGTCCTTGAGTACCTGGCATAATACACGAATAGAGGTGGGTGGTTTTGGCGGATTAAATAGACGACGGGTTCGACCAAGAGGATAAATGATTATCTAATTAACAATAAAAGAATAGTTAAAATGAATATTCAGCCTGAATAGCCCGCAAGGGTGAACTAAAAGACTTTGGGCGGTAGTAACATTGTAGAAGGTCGTTCAAATGCATAATACTAAAATCGAATACTTTACTTTCTGCCGTCTTTCAGGTCGATATTATATTGTAATTTGCAATTCTTGTAGACAGCGCGGGTCAATTGGCAATTGGGCCGAGTAATTCAAGTATATTGTGATTGCTACTACAATTGTAGAATTAATGCTAAAAAGATTGAAATCAAGAATAACGCTCAGGACACACTTTTTGGCAGGTACAATGTACTAAATATGTAATAAAAGCACCGAATGGCATACTTGTTAGCACGACTACAATCTATTATACAATTTATACAATTTCAGTATTGGCTCCCATTGCATCTTCAGATGTTGTCTTGACAGTTTTATGCATCTCTGGTCAGTGCGATTCGTAGAGAATCACCTGAGCCAATTGCAAAATTACCAAGTTGGGTCAATGGATCCACGTGAATTTGCCAAATTTACCAGACGGAGCCAAACCAGCATGCCAGAGCACTAGTAGGATCAGAATTCTATGGAGTATGTAGTGACCTAGCATGCTAATCCAATCACCGCAATTTTAAAGATATGAAAATGAATTTTTATTATGCCGATTCTTCTACATTCCTACTTTTTTCTCGAATATTCATGTGTAGTTTCTCGTGCCTATCCATGGGCTCATGTGGCCTGACAGCAACCATGATCCAGCACTCCATCACCATCCACGGCACATTCTGTGCTGGGACGTTCAGCACCAGCAGTGCTAGCGGAGCTCCGCAAGACAGCACCTTTGCGGACATCCAGCGCTGGATCCTCTTGCTGTAGAGTAGTATCTCAGTAGTCCTGTTGTAGCGAATGCTCCCACCACCGGGCTTATCGCGCGCTTATCGCAGGGTCCCCCCCTGCACGGCCTCGCTAACCCACCATTTCCTCGCTAACCCACCGCCCCACCCCGCTATTTTTCCCAAGATGGCGCCATCTCTCGCGCGTTCCCCTCCCTAGGCCCGTACTGGCGAGCTTATTTCTCCAACCCCTCCAGCGAGCAGAAAATCTGTGATCGCAAGCGCTTGATCACTACATTGCCCCTAGAATAAACCGCCACCAATTGCCCCCCAAACACCACCAATTGACATGTCTCACCAGTCGCCAGCAGCAGCCGCCAGGCTAGCGATTGTGCGCATCCTTCTGATCATCTCCTATGATCTTGTTTTGGGGTTCTTCAGCTTGGTGATCCACACCTTCTTCAGAGACATTAAGACTCGTGGCTCGTTCAACATCCCCAAGAGAGGGCCCGTGGTGTTCGTGATTGCACCCCACCACAACCAGTTCGTCGACGGTTTGGTGGTGATGTCCAAAGTGTGGGAGCACTCAGGTAGAAGAATCGCCTTTTTGATTGCAAACAAATCGTACAAACGGGGTGCAGTTGGCGCTTTTGCCCGCTTATGCAGTGCTATTCCCGTGGAGAGAGCCCAGGACATCTTGACTTCTGGCTCTGGCACCATCACCTTCGACGGTACCAGCGTGACTGGCTCTGGCACCAAGTTCACCCAGGAGTGCGAGATCAAGGGCTTGATTGGATTGCCCAACTCGATGGGCAACTCACCCATCGCCAGCATCGAGGACGACACCCACTTAACCTTGAAGGCACCGCTTTCGTCCATCAACCCCAAGCATCAGAGCAAAATCGAGCTTCTCTCCAAAGAAGGCACCTCGTTCAAGGTCGCTCCCCACATTGACAACAACATCGTCTTCCAGAACGTGTTTAGCCACTTGCAAAAAGGCAGGGTTTTGGGCATTTTCCCCGAGGGAGGCTCTCACGACCGTCCGGACTTGCTCCCATTGAAACCTGGGGTTGCGATTATGGCCTTGGGTGCAATTGCCTCGCAGTTGAAGGACGGTGTCGAGGACATCGAACCAGTCACGGTTGTTCCCGTGGGAATGAACTACTTCCATCCCAACAAATTTAGATCCAGAGTGGTCCTTGATTTCGGCAAACCCATCGAGGTGGGCGCGGAAATGGGCAAGAAATACAACGAGAACTCTCGAGATGCCGTGGGAAAGCTATTGGAAACCATTACTTTGGGATTGAAGGAGGTGACAGTTACGTGTCCCGACTACGAGACTCTCATAGCAGTACAGGCCGCCAGACGGTTGTATACCTCGCACTCCAGGTCTACCATTCCCTTGCCCATGGTGGTAGAGTTGAATCGTCGCTTGGTGAAAGGATACACGCTCTATGCCGAGGACCCAGACGTGAAAGAATTGAAAACGATGGTATCACAGTACGACCGTGAATTGACTCGGCTCGGGATCCGCGACCACCAGGTGGAGTCGCTAGACAGGGCCAACAGACTCAAGGTGTTTATTCTCTTCACAGAACGGTTGTTCAAGTTTGGGCTTTTCATGGGGTTGAGCTTGCCAGGAATATTCCTTTTCAGTCCGGTTTTCATCACTGCCAGGCGAATCTCGCGGAAGAAAGCCAAGGAAGCGTTGGCTGCGTCGGTGGTCAAGATCTCTGCCAAAGACGTGTTGAGCACTTGGAAGATCATGGTTGCTTTGGTGTTGGCACCAGCCCTTTACATCTTCTACTCGGTGATCGGAACCGTCTTGATTGTGCGGCTGGAAGTGGTCCCTAGCGACACTTGGGGCCTCAAAGTGCTCATCTTCTTATTCTGCTACGGGTGGGCAGTGTTGACCACATACGCATCGCTCAGAGTGGGCGAAATTGGCGTGGACTACTACAAGTCGTTGGCACCACTCTTCGTGTCGATTCTCAGTCACCACAGTCAGCAGTTCCACATCAAGCAGTTGAAGGAGACACGAGCCGAGCTCAGCGAGCGGGTCAACGAGTTCTGCGAAAAGTATGGCCCCGAGCTCTTTGACGACTACGGAATCGTGCAAGGGTTGGCGCACAAGCAACGCGAGCAGGACGATGAGTCTATTCGCAGCCAGATGTCGGAGGCATCGGATGATGCATTCAGTTTGAACAATTTGGGCGACGTTCCTATTTTCTCCAATTTGCTAGACACCGCGACTCGATTGTCCAGAAACTTGTACGATGAGGACGCGAACGTGAGCGAAGTTGGCGATGCTATCGAAGACAGTGACGGGCACCCAGAAGAAGCCAAGGCGTCTCTGTTGCGGCAGCGGATATTGCGCACCACCAAGAGTAGTTTGCAGAATAAGGATTAATTGACGAGTTATGAGCCGAGTCGCGGATGCACGTAGCGTAGACACATTGTACCTGCTTGTCGCAGTACCCGGCTGGTGCAGGGATGACACCTGCGCGGGTCGCGGTGGATGAAATTGTGCAGGCGAGGCTGACGGGTGGGCTAATTTCGGAGACGAACGCCAGCCGACGACCGTATTCGACGGGGCCTGGGGCCTGGGGCCCACCAGCACCCATTATTGATGTGAAGGGGCCTGGCGGTCTAGTCGCTCAGAGACAGTGTAAGCCCCCTGGAGCCATTGTCGTGGCAGTTGCAGCCAGCCGCGAAGCGTGCAACCTGAAATGTACCTGCCAGCGCCTCCGCGTTTGCGGTGCCCGCGCCAAACTATTGTCAGGCACCAGCGCGCACTAGTGGCAATGTTCGGAACCGGAGGCTGTACGAAAGATATATAAGAGGGCTATTCTCAGCTAAGTCAACTTCGGTAGAAGCCAGACTCACACTCCTTTTTCGTCTTCCTATCTCACCCCCACGCTCCTTTCCTCCTAGACCAACAACACCCTCCCTGCATCATGCTCGTGCTCCATATGCTCCATGTGCTCTGCATGCTCGTCGTGCTAGGCGTTTCCAGAGCCACCCCCATTCCCGCCAACCGGGTGCTTCAGGCGGCCGACGCAACTGCACCCACCGCCACATTTCCCACCATCATTCCCACATACACCCCCACCGCGCCTTTGTACAGACGAGAGCAGGAGATCAAAATCATGTTCAACAACAAGCGCGAGCTCGAGCAGGCCCGCCAGGTGCAAGTGACCAAGACCATCGGCGTCAGCGAAGCGACTGGCGGAGCCCGTGAGGGCGGAGCCGTCGAGTATCATTTGTTATAGCGCTGGCGCCATATAGAGTAATAGACATGCATTTGGACATCTGTAGCCGGCGAAACGCCGCGGCCAAAACCTGTGGGGAAGTGCGAGTGAAGCTTACAGCGGATACGTCGAAACCTTATCAGGGCCTGCATATGCACGGGCTATCGCTCGCAGCGGCACAGCCATCGCACCTCGGGCTTCTGGCCAGCAACCACTGCTACTACCACCGCCAGGCTACCTTCACCTCCACCAGGACCTTCCTCTGAGCCCCACCTCCACCTCCTCCCCGACTCCCGCAGACTCCTGCCGGATCCCGCCGTGACCCTGCCCGGCCCACACGGACGCAGCAGGCGCTGACACCACGCCTGTACGTCATGCCGGTCTCGTGACCCGATCCATGACCTCGCCTAGATTTCTTTTGTTTGCCACTGGCTGCATAGCGTAGCACACTTGCACCGGTCTATATATACTACCGTCCGGCCGCTGGATCGCCCCATCGGACTTTGTCTGTTTCTTTCCCACCACCACCCTCCATTTGCGCCATGAAAATCACCATCAGATTGTCCACCGAGGCGTCCTACTCCGTGACCGTCTCTGACGCCTGCACTGTGGACGAGCTCCTCCAGTTGGCTCGTGCCAGCTGTCCGGATGCCACCAAATTACCCGCCAGTTTCAAGCTCATACACAACGGAGAGCGGTTGGCGCCTGGCGACCAGCACATCCTGCATTGGATGGCGCCGGACGCCGACGCCACCGTCATCCTCATGAGCGAGGGCTGCGACAACCCCCTTGGAGCCACCGCTGGCGCAGGCGCTGCGGGCGTCTCCCACACCACGGCGCCAGCCAAGAAGCGCAAGGCCAGGTGTACGTTCCAGACGTGCAAGGCGTTGCCGTTGCGCAACGTCGGACTGTGCAGCTACTGTTCCGGCAAGTTCTGCGCCAAGCACCGCCTTTTGGAAGACCACATCTGCCAGGGCCTCCAGCACTGCAAGGACAATGCACACGAGAAGAACGCCATGAAGTTGCAGAGCGAGAAGACCATTGCCAGCAGAGTATAGGGGCTTTTAGATCTTTATTAACGATAATATACATCTCTAAGGAGGAGTGTAGACATGAGTGTACCGTGCGTGGTGCGTGAAGCACATAAAGTGCTGCACGGGTATATATGCTTCAATGTAGCGTGATACTGTTTGTATACGTGGTGCGTGAAGTACTTGAAGTGGGGCAATGTAGTGTCCTGCAAGTGTACCTGCCGTGAGTATATATACTTTAATGAAGCGTGCTGTCAGCTACACGTGCTGGAATAGCAGGCTAATGCCAACCATACGTGCTACTGTCAGCTATACGCCTAATCATCCTAGTGATTGTGGCTAAAAATTGTATACCGACTCACTGCCAGAGTCAGACGAATGCCCACAAGTCTTCAGAAACTCCTTCTGAAATCCTCCTAGCATTTTTCGACAGCACCAACAATTTTGCGGCAAGTCCGTCCTTCTACCTGATCACCAGCAAATCTATTGCATCAGAAAAGCTGAGATCAATCAATAGAATATTTCATCAGCTGCAAATAATAAGAATCGTCATCAGTTTTTGGTATGTTAATCCGGAGCTACATATAATAAGAATCGTCAGCATTAATATTTTATCAATTTTTGCAATGTTAATCCCTTCGTATTATCGTCCGCTGTCGTTGCTTTTAGTAGTTTTTTTTATTTGTAATCATTGCATCAGTCCTCTAGAGTTTATACCCAAATCAACGTTTATTGCCAACTGCATTAATCTTCTAGTAGCATCGTTTAGTCACCTAAATTATTCACCAAAATTATTCACCAGCTGTTATTCTTGTATTCGCTTCTGAATCCACGAACTACATAAATTTCTCCTAGTTCTTTACATTAATCACTTTATTGTAATTGCATTTGTTAACATCTTATATACGTTATTCCGTGGACTTCTGTCGCAGTTTATATTCCCACTTTCTGGACGGTATTCTGTATTCGCCACGATAGTATCCGTCTACAATACTGAACGATATCAACCAATTAATGCCCCTCTAGGCTCCAGGAGTAATGATAGATATTGTCCCCCACTTTTTATCACTATTAGCTCTGAAGCAAGTTCTCAAGTACCTCCTCGTACTGGCCATTGGTCACGTTGTTGGCCTTATTCAAGATGGCCTCAGCCTTCTTGTAGCTGGCCTCCTGCTCGTCACTGTCGAGCTCGTACAAGTTTCCCAACGAGATCAACGCCTCAGCAACATGCACCCACGACTCGGGGTCTTCCTTGTCCTGAGCCTCCTCCAAGTACTTGATGGCAGTCTGAATCAACTCCTGGGCTATTTTCTGAGCCTGTTCACGCGTCAAGCCTTCGAGCTCCGTCTCGTCTTGGTACTCGTCTTCATAGGTCAAGGTGGTAAATACTCCAGATGGGATCTCCGACTCCTGAAGGTACGACTGGCCAATTCTCTTGCAGATCTCTCTTCTCAACGGGTGCAAAGCGTGGTCTTCTTGTACAGCCTTGTTGGAGCTTGCCAAGTCGACGTTTTCCAAAAACTTGAGGATGTGGTCTCTCCACCATTGGTTGTATTTGTCGGTGTTCTGGATGGAGTACAACGGATGGGACTCCGACAACTCGGGAGCATCGTCGTCCTCGTCCTCATCGTCCTCGTCCTCGCCTTCCAACTGCTCCTTGCCGAAGTTGTCGACCATGTCCAACACGTCGTCGAGAGCCTCCAAGATCTCCAAGTTGTCCTGGTTGAACAACTCGTACTGCTTTAACTCGTCGGCACGTTTTTCCGCCAGCTCGTAGCTCTGCAACGCCTCGTCCAACAACTGGCCCAACGAGGGTTTTTCCTTGGCTATTTTGGACTCCAATGTCAATTGTGAAATGTGCTGAAGTGGGATTCTTTTGATCAAAATTCGGCTTTTGGTGAAAAGCAAGTCGATTGAGCCTGCTTCGTAATGCGACAATCCCAAGTCGACTCTCTCAAGTGCTGCGTCAAAGAACTCCTTGACTTTGGTGTTGTCCGTGGTATGGAAGTTGGCCAATTCCGCCAACGAGTTGGCATAGATCGAGTGAAAGTAGTCTGGAAGCTTGCTGGACTCCTTCTCGTTACGCAACAAGCGATCACACTCGTGGATGATACCGTTGACTACCAACTCGTTGTCCTTCTCCGAGTTGCAGTATGTGTTCCACAAGCCTTTCAACTGGCCCAACTCGTCGTTGGCGTCGATTTCCTCACTCAATTCGACTGTGAGCTCGTTGGACGCCTGTGGCTGAGCCTCCGCGTCGGGCTCTGTCTTCTGCTTCTTGGCCTTGGCGGCCTTGCCCAATCCTAAGTGTCTTTTGGCCATTGGTGGGTGAAAGTAGTATTGGAGATGGCCTGATAAGTCGATGAGGTATCAGGTGATATGGGTCACCTGATCAGTCATTTTTAGCCAGAACTTTGTCTGCAGGCTGTCTGCTACTAACTAGCTTCAATTTACAATTTACCCCATTGAAAGTTAAGGGTTTATCGAGTACGTTTGATTAAACAATGTTACGTGCTTAAGGCACACTTGCACCGATAGATCACAGCGATTAGAGGGCTCTTATAGAGAAATTTGTCTAATTTTCGCCAGTTTTGGGTTCTCGTAGAGTTTTATAGTCAATATATTGGACTGTCTTGAAGATGCGAAAGTGTCCTTGTCGTCCTTAAGTTTCCTTTTGGCAGTTATGGACTATTGAATTACCGATTGCATTTTACCATCACATGACATATCATCACATGACAGTATCATCACGTGCCACATCGTGCTATCAAACCCCGCGATTTCCTCACTCCCCCACACGTGACATGTGGTAATCAGCGATATCTACCAACTCTATATAGCTCCATCTCCTGCCGCTAGCATGTCCTCCACGCGACCTATGCCGAACCTTTTAGCATCATTCAACTGCAACGGCGAGTCTCACCTTATCGTGGGAGTTTCTAACGCCGCATCGCTCCGCATCACCTCCATTCTCGAGGCAGGTGCTCATCCCATCCTATTCACTGATAACTCACACACAGACAGCTATCCTGCTTCGATACGAACAAAAATCGAGGAAGGCGTGCTTCAGGCTGTGCATGTGCCAGGACCTATGGAAATAGGCGACATTTCGACCGCATTACGGACTCGTGGCCGCGATGAGGTGGATCACATCATCGACAAGGTGTTTGTGAGCTTGCCAATCGCTCAGCAGAAGTTGAAGGAGCAGATCTATGACGAGTGCAGGCGCATGCGCATTCCCATCAATACCTCGGACTCTCCGGACCTCTGCACCTTCACGTTGCTCTCGACATACACCTCTGGAGATTTCCAGATGGGAGTGAGTACCTCAGGAAAAGGGTGCAAGCTTGCGTCCAAAATCAAGAGAGAGTTGACGAACGCATTGCCCAGCAATATAGGAGAGATCTGCAACAAAATCGGCGAGCTTCGTGCGGTGATCCAGGCAGAAGACCAGGCAGAGCTCTCGAAAATCCACACTGACACCATTGGCGAGCACGACGACGACGCCATAAACACCAGCACGTTGAACGCGTTGGTCAAGGAGTTTGGCATGACCCAGGAGCAGCGCAAAACTCAGCGGACTCGCTGGTTGAGCCAGATCGTCGAGTACTTTCCTCTCAGCAAGTTGGCAGACCTCTCAATCGAGGATTTGACCCATGCCTACCACGAGCACAAGCACGAGGCTCCAGCTTCCGTCTCAGGAGCTGCCAAGGGCCAGATTTCATTGGTGGGCTCTGGTCCTGGCTCAGTTTCGCTTTTGACGTTGGGAGCTCTCCAGGCCATCCACAGCGCCGACTTGGTGCTTGCAGATAAGTTGGTACCGCAACAGGTACTTGACCTCATCCCTAAGAACCGCACGCGGTTGTTCATTGCCCGGAAATTTCCTGGAAATGCTGAAAAGGCCCAGGAAGAGCTTCTCAGCTTGGGACTCGAGGCAGTCACCAAGGGCGAAAAAGTGGTCCGTTTGAAGCAGGGTGATCCCTACATCTTTGGAAGAGGAGGAGAAGAGTACCGTTTCTTCCAGCAGCACGGGTTCACCCCAGTCGTGTTGCCAGGCATCACTTCTGCGCTCGCGGCCCCGGTTTTGGCCAATATTCCAGCCACCCACCGGGAAGTGGCGGACCAGGTGTTGATCTGTACCGGCACAGGACGCCGTGGAGTGTTACCCAACTTACCTGAGTTTGTACGGTCCAGAACAACCGTATTTTTGATGGCATTGCACCGAGTGGCCGATTTAATTCCCGAATTAATTGCCCAAAAAGGATGGGACCCCAAGCTCCCTGCTGCTATCATCGAACGAGGCTCGTGTCCCGACCAGCGGGTGATCAGAACTACCTTGGGCAAGGTGGCAGCAGCAGTGGAGGCTTGTGGATCGAGACCTCCCGGATTGCTTGTGACGGGACTTGCGTGCGAAGTGCTTACTTCCACGGATAAGGAGTGGGAGATTGAAGAGGGCTACGACAGTGGCCGCAACCTCGAGCTGTTCATCGAGATGGGCGTAGAGGCTGGGAAGGTGGACATTGGTGCGAGGCCAGTGGCAGTAGCATGATAGATTGAGGATCAGTTGTATATAAAACAATAGATTTAGAGAGTTGGAGTGGAGCTCGGTTATTATAATTAATAGATTCAGAGAGCTGAAAGGGTGCTCATTTATTAAGTATTAGTAGAGCAGGATTTGGAGCCGGAAATGGATCTCCTCAATTAAAATATTAATAGGTTCAGAGAGTGTAGAAATTAGTACTGGAATGGAAGCCAGTCATAAAGATATAATTCCAGAGGAGTTGTTGGTTGATCATTAATTGCATGGAGTCGTAAAAGCGCAAGAAGTGGTTAAGTATCTCTACGAAACATCCGTGCCTCACTGCATTGGCAAGGCATCCACTTCCATTTGCCAGTTATCAGTCAAATGAGTCACTGCTGCAGAATTTGGAAATTGGTAATTGACCATTGGGGCTCCTCCAATTGGCCCAGTGAGTATTCATTGCGAGTTTTTTGCCTATGCGTTCTAATGTAGGATGTATAGACGAACAAATGTAGGAGAAAAAGAACTACGGCGGAGAGAACGCACCAAGGGGTTGCGCCTGGCTTGTTGATAAGACCAATTGGATGAAGGTCAGAGGCAACCTTTAGGGGAACACTCTTCAGCCGATTTCTCATCCGAAATCCCAACTCGATATTTAGCTTATCTACAAGAGCAAGGAGCCAAATAACTATGAACATCAGAGATAAAATGAATAGTATGGAAGATTAAAAATAATTATTAGTCTATGAGAGAAAATCACTAGAATTGAAGATTACAAATAATTATGGACATCAGAGATTAAGCCAATAAATTACAATTAAACAGGAAGTTCGCAGCTTATCGTGGGGCTCCACGAACAATACCCCCAATGCACTATACCCATCTCTTGACTACTGTTTAATAGATTATTTGCATTGTAGATCTCCAATACCACCGCACGCTCTTTATATCCGGACTAGCCTTGATCTAGCATCTTCCAGTGCACCCTCTCTTCGTTTCCCGTAGAGTGCCTCATGTTGCAATCCTTCCACTACTCCCCCCACCAGTGGCTGCCCCTCACGTGCCGCACCGTTTACGATAAGCCACAGGCCCGTTATAAGTCAGCGATCCGCGGACCCTATCCGTATGATTTCCAGACTCCTCAAATCCCGTCCCAAATCTTCCATCAGAACCGCCACCAGAACAATGAGCAACAAGCTAGACCCGGAATCCTTGCACAACCCGTACTTCTACTACAAACCAGGCCAGAAAGATATCTGGTCGTTGATCAACGAGACAGCCGCCCAGGCCCAACAGGAACTGGGAAAGCCCATTGTCAACTTGGGCCAGGGGTTCTTCTCGTACAGCCCACCAGACTTTGCCATTGATGCCGTGACCGAGGCGTTGTCAAAGCCTCAGTTCAACCAGTACGCTCCCGCCAGAGGCAACCCCAACTTGATTGGCGAGGTGGCCAAGCTCTACTCCAAGGCGTTTGGCCGTGTGGTGGACCCCAGCGAGATCCAGATCACCACCGGCGCCAACGAGGGAATGTTCTCGGTGTTCTTCGGGTTCTTGACCCCAGGAGACGAGGCCATTGTGTTCGAGCCGTTCTTTGACCAGTACATCCCCAACATCGAGATGACGGGCGCCAAGGTCAAGTACGTGCAGTTGAAGTACCCCCAGAAGTTCAACAACGAGGTCGTTTCTGGAAACGACTGGACCATCGACTGGGAAGGCTTGGAAAACGCCATTACTGACAAAACAAAGTTGATTGTGTTGAACACACCCCACAACCCCATCGGGAAGGTGTTCACCCAAGACGAGTTGGTCAGATTGGGCGAGATTGTCATCAAAAACAACCTCATCTTGGTCAGTGATGAGGTCTACGATAACTTGTACTTCACACCCGACTTTCCCAGACCTGCCAATTTGGCTAAATTGCCGGAATTGGCACAGAGGACGTTCACTGTGGGTTCTGCCGGTAAGTCGTTTGCTGCCACAGGCTGGAGAATCGGATACATCCACGGTCCTGCCAATTTGCTCAAGTATGTCACTGCTGCCCATACCAGAATCTGTTTCAGCACTCCTGCCCCATTACAGGAGGCTGTGGCTCGTGGTTTGGTGGAGGCCGACAAAATCGACTACTTTGCCAATACCAGAAAGGACTACATTAAAAAGTACGAGATCTTCACCAAGGTGTTTGACGAATTGGGCTTGCCTTATACCACAGCTCAAGGTGCGTACTTTTTATTGGTGAACTTGGCCAAGCTCAAGATTCCCCAAGACTACACTTACCCAGAGCCCATTGCCAGCAAGACCTTGGACTTCAAGTTGGCCTACTGGTTGATCAAGGAAATCGGGGTTGTTGGTATTCCTCCCACTGAATTCTTGACGCCAGACCACAGAGAGGGCCACGGCTTGGAAAAGACGTTGAGATTTGCCGTCTGTAAAGACGATTCAGTCTTGGAAGAAGCCGTGCAGAGATTGAGAAAGTTGAAGGACTACTTGTAAGCAAAAATTGCAGTGAGGTCTAACTCGGAGCCCATTAGAACACAAGAACTTTTCACCCATTATGATAGAATGCATTATTTGACATTATTTACTGTCCGTAGTTTCGCCTCGAGTGTACTTCTTGAAGCAGAACTTCATCTCCCCAAAATCATCGTAGCCATCTTCGATCTCTTTTTCCTCCTCGATGTATCCATTTTCATCAAATAGTTTCCAGAGGGTTTCTCTTTCATTTTCGAACTTGGGCCGCAACGGCAATTGGATCAACACACGAGCGCTCTTGTCCCTGCTTAGGAACTGATTGATCATGTTGACAACCCAGTAGGGGTGTTTCGACGAGTATATCGGGTCACTGATGAGGATGGTGTGATATGTGATGTTTCCCATTTTTTGAACGAACGAGCTAGGATCAGTCCAGTCCAAGTCATGGACTTGTGAATGCAGAATATTGTTCAAGTCGACGTTAACCTTTAGATTGGGGGTAATTTCTGGCAAATCTGTCAAGGTGGTGTTGTGGCCAAGAATGGAGCTGACAATCCCCACCAACCCCGTTCCCGAGCCCAATTCGAGCACCTCGCCCAAGATATAGTCTTTGTCGTTGTTGACGAGCCTGTTGGCCAAAATCAACGACGAGCCCCAAGTCTTTAGCCCCAAATTATCGCTAGTCAACGAGGGTTCCTTCAATTTGATGTAGGGCCCACTTTCGCTGGAAAAGTACTTGTCCAAATTGGCAATGGCAATTTTTCTGACGATCTCTGGCTGTGCTGTACGCCCGCAATTTTCGCTTATTCTCAATGCCGTTTCTTTGTAGATCCGAGCCTTGATATCTTCGTCCTCAATCCACAGTAAGTCGTTGGAGATGATTCTGGTCAAATAGCCATTATACTCACCCTCGTATTGCTTGCGCAATGCCTCGCTCAAGTTGGGAATACACGCAACCTTGACCTTGGAATCGAACCTAGGACAGTTGATCTTGAGCCATTTCAAGCCCTCTTCGATGGTCGCTTCTTGCAAGCCTTTATCTTCGAATGCTTGTTTCACATCGATGGTCTCTGCCTCGTCAGTAATCGAGTTGTCGTTGGAGAAATTGTACACCTGGTTTGGTGCAAGCATACATAATATCGTGAGCAACGCTTCGCCATTGGGCTTGAGCTGGAGAAGAGGAAGATCAAGAATGTGCAATGGCTGGAGGTGCGAGTCGTCGTCGGAAATGAGGATGTCGTCGGTCATATCGACGACATCGACGACTTCGAGTACTTCATCCTGTTCGTTAGAAGCTTGTGGGGTAAACAACGAGAGCGGATCAAAATCCATCGGTGAAGGGCTAGAAATACCAGAAACCGATTTTTCATATAGGGTCACGTGATCCGTGATTTCCAGGCCTAGCAATTCATGGACGGTCCGTCTACGGCTGGTGCAGGCATAACTAGGAGGCCCTCTACAAGGCAGAAATGTACTCTTCAAGAGACTATTTGTTCCACTCCAGGACATCTTGACGCGCAAGTTGACAGCTTAGTGTCCGCAGAGAATTTCAAAGAGCCCTACTTTATCTGACAGTTTGATGTCAGAGACTTCAAATGTGACGTTTATATTAAATTAGTAACAGTAGAACGCATTCTAACTGCAGAGATACTTATAGGAATAATTTAACCAGTGATTATTCTAGCACAGCTAGACTCTCCTAAAAGTCAATGACTCTCCCGTTGTACGACCACTCGTCCCCGTGCTTCAAGGGGTCCTGCTTGGGGCCACCTCTTTCTCCAGTCTTGGGGTTCACATCACCCTCGAACTCGGGAATGGTCTTGAACAGGGCAAAGGTCCCAATGTCAGTGGCACTGGGTTCAAACTCCTTGGGGGTGAAGTCTCCACCCTTTTGCTCGAGTTGTTCGTTGTACTCTTCGATGGCGATCTGGGAGTTGGCAATCTTCTGCAACTTCTCGAACTCTTTTTGTTCTTCTTCTGGCAATTTTGGTGGGCCAGGAGTGTACTCGTTGAAGTTGGCATACAGTCTGATGGCCACCAATCTTGGGGCAAATGGCCTCAGCACCACAGGTCTGACGTTCTTTACTATGTGAGAAAGCATGCTGGCGTAAGGAGTGGAAGTTCCAGAATCGCTTTGTAAAACAAGATCATGCTCCGGATCGGCGCGCTGAGTCAGCAGTTACGTAACATATAATTGCTCCACAAGGAGACAAGCGTTGGCGCTGCATCCTTGCTTAAGCGACGGCATAGGGCTCGGTGAGGCGTTGCTTTACCCGAATGAATCTACAGCATGCAGTCTTTAATTACGTGACTTATTTTAATCTATAAAGTAATGTCCGAGAGTATATTAGTGCACATTAAGCCCATTTACCTAACAATGCCATTAAGCCAGCACCCCAACACATCACGAAATAAGCCCATAACATCTTTCTAAAGCCGTCCTTACCCTTGAACTCGCCAGAGTACAAGAACTCGTGGGCCATCAACTCAACAATACCGGTGTAGAACAAGATACCTGCGGAAATGGCATCGAAACAACCGTTGGTCAAAAGGGCTCTTCTGGAGCCTGGTGGGTACGACTCTCTGACACCCAAACCAATGGCAATGGAGATGGGAGTGGTCAAGGTGTAGGCAAGACAGAGGATCCAGGGGGTCCATCTCTTGGACTTTGGCCACGAAACAACCGCAATTCTGGAACCCAAACCCAAACCTTCGAACATCTGGTGGAACACCAACACGATGTAAAGGGAAACGAACTCGTCACCAGCAACAGCCAACGAAATACCGACGAAAACAGAGTGGAAAATCACGCCGAATTCCAAGACGAAAATGTTCAACAACTGACCGAAGTACTGTTCTTTGTCCTGTCTGGCAACGGGGGTGCCCAAGACCTCTGGGTCCTGGTGCTCCAACGCGTGCAGGAAGTGGCTGGGGTAAGGGTTGGCCACAGCAGTTTGCTTCTGCTTCTTGGTGGAGTCGTCCTCGGCGTCTTCGCCTTCTTCGTCCGACTCGTTCTTCTTGATGTAGGTGGACTCGTCTCCGAAGTGGGAGTGACCTCCTTGGCCATTGCCGTCAGAAAGGCCCAAAGCCTCCAACTTGGAGTCCACCACACGGTAGGCACACATTTCACAGAAGAACAAAAGGAAGAGCGTCATTAAACAGATGGCGTATGCCCATGGATACTCGGTGATGGGTCCAGTCAAACACTCACTGGACAATGCCTCGTCTGCTGGTTGCAACAAGTGGATGAACGCGGTGGCAATGATGACTCCAGAACCGAAGTACTTGGCGATGAAGAAACACCATGGTGGGAGTCTGATGAACGAGTATCTGGAGGAAAGCACGGGGAAGAACGTTCCAAAGCCGGAGGTGACCAAAATCACGAACACCGAGGAGATACGAGCACCCCAGTGCTCACCATTGTACTCGTTGTCGGCCTCGCAGGTGTCTCTCTTGACAAAGATGTCGTGGTAGAGGGCGTCAATCATAGTGTGAGGAGGAATAGTGTAATAATTACTGGGAGCTGGCGTCTATATATAATAGCTGAAATTAGAAAAACTTTTCCGGTCAATGAAGCGAGGGCCACTAAAGTAGCCAAAACGGGCCTAATGCCGAGCAAAAAGCTGCAGTAAGGGTGCGATATGACAGGGTCGGCTACAACCGCCTGACGGCCCAAAATGGGGACTATTACTGGCTGTTTGGGGCCGTGGAAAGTGGGATGAGTTTTGGGAGAGTAACCACTAAGGTCATATCTGGCGCGCGCACGTGCCGCTATTGTGTCCGGAATTCGCACTCCGAGGGCATTCCCGGCAGTTTGCACCCACGGCCCCAATTACCCTGGTGGTTAGCCGCCACACCTCAGTGGTTGTCCTGCAGATAGCCGGGAGATAACCACTATCGCAGCGGCTGCAACTCACCACTAGAACTTGCACACCCGCCACCCCACGGCACTATAGCGGGCAGCTACCCACATGACCACGCTAGTCGCCGACACGACACCCTCGTACAACACGAAGTTACGTAAGCTGGCTCCCGAGCCCTTGCCGATGACTACGGAAGCCACCGCCATTCCAGCCACCGTCAAGAACCCCAACAAGAAGTACAACGTGCCGTATACCTTGCCAAAACGGTCGGCAGCGCAGATCTGACCTGTGCACGCTGGAATGAGCGAGATGACTGCTGAAGTGGACATGCCAAACGTGGTAGCAAACACGAAGAGCCCAGCAACTCTGGCGCCAACAGGAAGCCATACTCCAAACACCAACACGGTGGTGATCACAGACGACACCAACATCACGTTGAAGCGCCCATAGGCGTCAGCCAAGATCCCAGCAGCCAACCGCGATGGAATGCCACTGACATTGACCACCGTCAACAACAAGTACGCGCTCTGCTCCAGGACATTTTTGTTCAAGGCGTAGAACGAGAAGTATGTCATGGTCGAAACCAGCACCAACTCGGCGAGCGCCACGGCAACAGTGAGAAGCACGAAGCGCGAGTCACGAAGAATCGACAAGTCGAGTGCGTTTCTAAAGAAGCGTGCCGTCTTTCTGGCAGAGGCCACCACACTGAATCGCGCTGGCGGGTGCTCTCCGGTCTCTCCAGCGTCACTTTCAGCCCGTTCTTTCACCAACACCACCGCCACCAGCATACACCCCATGCACACTAACGCCAAGATCCGCATGGCCCACTTGAACCCTGCTTCCTGGTACAAGCGCTGCAACATCACCGGAAACACAGACGCACCCACTAAACCGCCAATAGTGGCTATCAGACACGCCATGGCCCGTTTGCGCAAGAACCAGTGGCTGAGGGCCCCAATCAACGGTGACATCGATATGGAGGTCCCAAGCGCCGTCAAAATGCTGAACGAGAGGATGAACTGACCCACACTGGTGCTCTCTGCTGTCAACAAGAGTCCAGCTCCAATCGTGAGCATGCCTGCTACCAACGGCGGTTTTGCACCCAACAAGTCGAAAAGCTCACCGAAAAAAACGCCCCCAAAGTACATCACACCAAGGTGGATTGAGAAGATCCATGAGATGGTGGTGGGCTCCACGTGCTTGAGCTGGTGGGTGGTGATGTAGGTCTGGACTGCGCCCATGGAGTTGCCTATGCCGAAATCAGCGATGAGGCCCATGAACGACCCTAACAACACCACGTTCGCAGCCATTCCTCCGTCAGGAAACGCTTCGGGGTTAGGCTCCGATCCGTACATGACATGGACCTCTTCCTGGTCTTCCACCGGTCTTCTGGCTCTCAATTCCTGGCTGGACGAGATCCTGGTCGAAATGGGTCTCAACGGGATCTGTTCGACCCCAGGATTTTCTGGCACCAAGTTCTCGCCAACCGCATAGTTCTGGGCCTGCGAGAATTGGTCCTCTTGCTGGATTTCAGTACTTTGCATCATGATTCCAGAGAAGACTGAAGGATCCGTTTGACTCATCTGCGGGGTCGTGGGGGACCCTGGGTAACCGTTGAAGAATTAAGGTTAGGTTACGAGCCTGTCTAATCAACTGGTAGCAGACACTACCCATCACTGGGGAAGATAGTACAATGAATTTCTGGCAGTAAGCTTCGTAACTCTACTGGAAGTGTCATTATTTGTCTTTCCAAGGATAGTTCAACCTACCAGCAGCTATCTTACTTACCACTAAGACGTGACAATTTCACATTAACGTTTTATTAAATAATAAACTAGACTTGAATTGATGCCTATTGCACAGTCGGAATATGTCTCGTATCCTTTAGTATGATAATGTTATCCCATAAAATATAAACATTTCATTTTTCCTCTTATTATAATATATTTTATACTAGAATGTATAAACATCTTAGTTTCTGGTCAACATGTCCTTGTGCCGCAGCTATTTATTATAAGGCTGGTTCAAATCGAGGGACTACCTGGTCAACAGTTCCTGATGTAAGATGACAGCAAGCTGTGATAAATTGATAGTATCTGATAGATATTATTAGCTCCCTGCGTATGCATAAGATCCTAAGTATTTAACTTTTAAAGACATGCACTACATTCAGCCAGTTCCGTATCATGGCATGCATTCCTAACTATATACATATTTCCACCGTCGAGTCTCACTTCACTCTGTACAATGCTAATCCACTCACACCCTTCTTGGCAGCCTCCTGGATCTCTATGACTTCCTTATCCCTGGTGGTTCTTATGAACAACGACTCGGCAGGCTGCAATGGCTTGAGGAATCTCACAGGCAATCCAGACGCCAAAGCCTTGACTTCTTGTGTGGTCAAGTTGACCTTTCTGCCTGGCTTGGACACTAAAGATATGTCTCTGATCACAGGTTGGTTGCTACGGTACTTCAAGCCCAACCACAATCTTCTGGTAGATATGTTATCTGGGGTGACCTCGACAGGCTTCAAGTCGGGGCCGGTGGTGGAGCCTTTTTGGATCAGGGAGATGAATCCTTCCTTGTATAAACCCAAAGCCGCTTGGAGGTGTAATCGGCTAAACGGAACGGAAGTTGTGGCGATATTCACGTTGGTGCAGTTTTTCAAGTGGGCACAGAAATTGGCCAAGTGGACTAACGACATTTCTATGGCTGGTACGTATCAAATGGTCGACACTGTGCATCATGGACAGTCTCGAAAATTTTACGTCTCGAGCGGGTCGCGTCACGTGCACCCACCATCACCTGATCGGTTCACCAACCAGAAAATCTTCAATTCTTCAAACCCCGTTTGCAACGACAACATGTACAGCTTGTTGAAATCCAGTCTTGCTAGACAAGCCATTGGTGGATGTCAAAGAGGCGCACTTCCACAAGTGCTCCCTCGTGTGGCCAGAATGGGACAAATGGGATCGGTTGGAATCAGAACTTTCAAATCTGCCCCAAAAAAGAAAAGGGAAACTCCTATCAGATACCTTTTCTACATGTTCATCTTATCCAGTGGTATGCTTTACTTAGCTGGTAACAAAGTGGATAAGAAAAAGCCAAAGACTTCCTTCAACAGTGACAGAGAACTCGACGAATATGAAGAAATCACCGGTTTGAAGAGAAGACACAAGTTATTCAACCACGAAAGTAACGTCCAATACAAATTCTACATGATCCCCTTTGCCAATGATAATTCTGTGGATAAAGTGACCTCCGAGATTAAGAAGAGTGGTCAAGATAGACAGCTCAAAGTTCTCGATCCAAAGGAACTTATCGAAAAAGAAATTCAAGATGACACTAGAAAGTTCTCGTATCTTTTACAAGATCTTGAAAGACAAGGGAGACCTTTACCAAAAGGGTTGATCACAGCTTTGGTCAAACAGGAACTTCACTTTTTCTTGAACACCAGAGGCGGAATTTTTGACACCGATATCATAATCAAAAACTATCCACAAACAACAGATGAGGCCATAAGATTTGAAAACGATATCAGTGATGTAGCTAACTGTTATGTCACCGACATTCCAAGTGAAATTGATGATATCAAGACCAGGCAAATCAAGAATGTTTACGGGTATTTCGAAACTGTAGACAAGACCGAACAACTTAAATAATCCTGTAAATAATTTAGACCATGTAAATAATTCATAACCTCAATTTTACGATATACGCTAGTAAGCTATGCAAAGTGTAGAAAGTTTTTAGCTTTTATTAGATTCTTCGTGTTGAAAAATACCTTCTGGAACTTTAAATTCTATTTCTAATTCCCTTGCAAACATTAAATCGCTATCCAGATGGTCACCGGGCCTGCCAGCAGCATCACCAACGAAGAAACTCAGTGCTTTGTCTACTGATCCAAATGTATTCAAGAACTTCTCCATTTCGTTCCACATTCCTGTGCTAGGTTTCCTCATCCGTTCGTGTAACTCCTTTGGACTGGATTTTCCACTTGCTGGGCGTTTGGGGGATGCATAAACCAATACGTCTATTGAATCATCATCAAGCTTCTTTTTCAAGTCCTCGACTATTGCATTCACTCGTTGGACAAAATTGATGTATGATTTCTTTGATTTATCTGCAATTACACCTCCTTGATTTGTGAATATGACTAGCAAATAATCCTCTTTGAGTAATGTCTTTATTTCTGTGGTAACACTCGACTTTTCTCTGGAGCTTGGACTCCACCACTTCCAATCGTTCGGGCCTCTTGCAAATGACAGACCAAATTTTGTGTTTACCAACGTCCCATCTAGATCAAATGCAGCTATCTTGAACGACTTCCGATTTTCAAAGTACGATTTGGGAGGTAAATTGCTTATGAGGTGTGTTCCATCTATGGCCCATCTCTTGGAGAAGTCAGTTGTCTGTGGGTGTGTAGGCACAATCACATTCAAACCTTTATGGTTTTTAACCTCTATGGAATTGACTTTTGTACTGGTAGAAGTTGGTTTGGTAACTTTGCTAGCTGTCTGCAGCCCAGTTCGGAGCATTGACCTTATATCTTTGGACATTATGGATGTTCTGATTGTGGGGCACTTAGCTTTGATCGATAAATGCAGTCATGTGATGAGACAACAAAAAGTTGGATTGATGCCTATTCCGAAAAGCTCATCAAGATGTCTGACGATAAAATCAGCGTTGATCAATATGGAAGAAGGTCATGGAACGTAGAAGCCTATGCTAAGGAGTCAAAGCAAGGGAAGCGGGCCCTCAAGGAAGATACCCAGCACGCCAATTTCGATAGTTCCTCATCTCAGCTGTATATCGAACATCGAGATGAACTATTGAAGAAGCTGCTTTCTGCAGTCAAGACGTATAACATCATCAACCCCCTCAATTCGGGTACATCATTTGGAAACAACAAGAGGTTTGGTTTCTTTTGCCCCATATGTAATGTCTCCTTCAGAGACAATATGGCGTTGATCGACCATTTCAACTCCCCGCAACATGTGGGCAAATTAAGCTCCATAGGACTGGATGGCGACCTGAATGGTGAGTTATTGGAAGGAGGTATTCGCCGTGCCAGTTTGGCTGATGTCGTGAAAATGGTAGAACTGTTGGTGGCCAAACTGGTGAAATCTAAGACACAACCCGAGGAGCTCAGTTTCAAACAGAGAGTTGAAAGGCGAAGGTTGTTCGAGGAAAAGAAACGAGAAAAGAAACAGCAACGCAAGGCTAGGAAGATCAATCCGGAACAGCAAGACGATCCGATGGCGTCCATGATGGGCTTCTCTGGCTTTGGAACTACCAAAAAATAGCCAATCCAACAGCTACCCAAGAATAAAACACCCAGACTGTTGAAAACGAAAAAGAAGGGTTTAAAGAGCTTTTCCTGGGTCTAGTTTGATGGAGTTCTTCCGAGTTGGGTCGGAATGTGCCAGTCAGTTCTATTGGGCTAAATACGAGTGAAAACTCACAAGTGAAGCATTGCTAAATGCTTGTAGTGTCAATTTCAACTGCCTCCAGACGCCAAACTCCACTTCAGTCCCACGAAGGGTCCAAAGAAAACACATTATGGCTGATTGATAGATCGAGACAGGTCGAGCTATCACGTGAGACCATTTCTGGTCTAGCCAGGCATTAGGCCAGTCACGAATGTACAGGCTGGCCTTGTTCGGTGCAACCGTACCACAATAGTAGTCTATAGCTCCCATATTCATAAGGCTGGTACTTAGATATTTGCAGCACTATGGAATCTAACCTGTAATATTCCCGCGAGTGGGCGCTAACCAGTAACCCGACGCTAACTTGCAATTCGGGTGCGCCAAAAAAATTCTTCATCCAATAAAATTAGTTTGAAAGCAGTTTACATACAGTAAAGTCAACACAAGCTTAGGTTGATAGGAGTTTTTCAGCACGACAAGATTAAGTCGACCTATACCTTGCCAGTATGAGATTCACATTCAAATTTCCGTTAAGCGGATTGTTCAAGTATAAGGTTGGAAAGTTCAACTACCAAGTGGAACAGGAAATCCGGACCAAATTGGACTCATTGTCCTCCGTCACCAAGATCTACACCAACCCAGACGGCACCCCAAGAGTGCCTACCGACCAAGAGTTCAAGACCATTTCTGAATTACAGAATTTATACTACCAAAGAAACCACTCCGAATGGAACTTTATACTCCCAGGTATTCCAAGAGAACAATTGGAATTATTCAAAGACAACTCTCAAGACTTAAAGAACTTCCAGTTCGTCACCAAGGACGCAGGAAAGATTATTGACAAGATCCCTTACAAGGACGAAACCACCGGTGAATTGAAGTGGAAGATTGTGCGTGAAACCGAAAAGGCTGAAGGCTGGGAATTCCCATACTTCTACTTGGTGTTGCCAATATTCGCTTACGTGGCTTACTCTAAGTACACTGCTCAAATGAAGAGAAGAGAAACCGACGGTCCAGACTGGGCTGAAAAGGAATTAAGATTGAGAGCCATGGAAGACTACTTCCACGGTGACACCGAAAAGGCCAAGGAATTCTTGAGTAACGAAGGCAAGTCCAAGAGAGAACTTAGAGACAGAGATGATTTGGTTGTTGCCAGAATCTTGGCTGGAGACTACGACAAATTGGCACAATTGAAGAAGAAGTTGCCTGCTGATTTAATTCCAAAGGAAGAACCACACCCAATTCTTAAGATTTAATATCTTTCATACATTTAATTGTTCAAATAGAGCATTCATAGTCATTAAACGTAACTGTCATTCACATGTGGAGCAGACTGACTCACCAATACCCTGGTTACTGTAACTTCCGAACTGTAGTACTTCATGGAGAAACAACAATTTACGAGCAGTCCAACTGGAAGATGCTTCTAACTAGCAATTTACATAGCGGTCCAACTCACTACGGTTTATTGTCCTATAAATTACAATTCACCACATTCCTCGATGACAATCTCGGCAGTAGTTCTACCACTGTTGGAGCCGTAGCCTTCAATCTTCTTGACCACGTCATAACCCTCGATGACTTCACCGAAAACAGTGTGCTTACCGTTCAACCAGTCACATGGAACGGTGGTGATGAAGAATTGGGATCCGTTGGTGTTTGGACCAGCATTGGCCATGGACAAAAGACCAGGCTTGTCGTGGCTGATCTTGAAGTTTTCGTCTGGGAACTTCTTGCCGTAGATGGACTTACCTCCGTATCCCTTACCGGTTTCGAAGTCACCACCTTGCAACATGAAGTGTGGAATCACACGGTGGAAAATAGAGCCCTTGTATCCGAATCCCTTTTCTCCAGTACACAAAGCTCTGAAGTTTTCAGCGGTCTTTGGGACCACATCGTCGTACAATTCGAACTTGATTGGTTCTTGAGCGACACCATTGATGGAGGTCTTGAAGTAAACTTGGGTGCCCAAAGCTGGAGCAGTGGAGGAGAAGAATCTTTGAGCAGCAAAGACTGGCTTGGTGAATGTGACGGCGTTTCTGAACATTTTGATGGCAGA
Organism: Suhomyces tanzawaensis NRRL Y-17324; assembly: GCF_001661415.1. Classification (NCBI taxonomy): domain Eukaryota; kingdom Fungi; phylum Ascomycota; class Pichiomycetes; order Serinales; family Debaryomycetaceae; genus Suhomyces; species Suhomyces tanzawaensis. The sequence goes on from NW_017963638.1 coordinate 433,978, forward strand.
CAGTAGCGATTTAGTTGCCGTTGAAAAGTTTGATCCGATTGGTGGCTTACGTAATACAGACCCCACGCCTACGTAGAGGTAGTAATAGTGGAGTAAAGTATTAGTTGGGTGGCCTCTCAATAGAGCATTGTAGTACAGGTGTTACGTGGACTCAGTCCAGCCATGTCTCTACTAGAAGCATACATTAAAGCTAACAAACAGTACTTAGAAACTCAACAAGTCGAATTCACCATCATTCTTACCATTTGGCTTAGATTGACTGTTGCCGTTGGTGGTAGTGCTGGTAGTATTGGAACCAAAATCGCCAAAGTCTTGATCCCAATCGGAGGCTGGGGCAGCGTTTTGTTGTGGTTTTGCGGCTGGGGTAGTGGTCTTGGTCTTAGTCTTGGCCGAGGAGAATAATGAAGAGAAGGCATCGTTGGATGGCTTGGATGTGGCAGCAGGTGCTGAAGGGGTGGAGTTGACATTGTAGTTTGGAGCAGAATTGAAGTTTTGGGAGGCACCACCGAACTGGGGTTGTTGGACATGGTTTTGTTGTGGCTGGTTGAAGGAATTTCCAAATTGTTGTTGTTGTTGTTGTGGTGCTTGATATAAGTTGGCCAAGTTGTTGGAAAGGTTTGGCTTTTCTGGTTGCGATGGTGCTGCCTGGAAATCATCAAAGTCGTCGTCGTCGTCTTCTGCTGGTGCAGGGGCATTGTTATTAGAAGAGGATGCGCCATCGAATGAGACCAAATCTCCCAACAAGTCTTGCTCTGGCTTCTTTGGTTGAGGCTTGGATTTGGCAGAAGTGGCATTGACCTTGGAAGACCCAGTAGTAGGCTTGGAAGATCCGGCAGGAGCAACATCATATTCTTCAAAATTGTCATTCGATTTGCCGTTGCTGTATGCTGCTGCAGGGTCATCATAACGCTCACCGTAGACACCACCATCACCGTACACTCTATTTGTGAAGTCGTCATCGTCAATGCTGCCCCCAGTGGTGATTGAAGAAGCACCACCAAACGCACCCGAGGAAACACCACCGAATTTCTTGGAATTAGCCTTGGCCTTCTTACGTTCGGATCTGATCAACGAATCGTCGTTCAATAAAGCGATAAGGTTCTTGGATCTGTTTCTAACGTTGATTCCTTGATCTCTACCCTTGGAATCAATGTAGTGGAATGACTTCAACATCTGGATTAAGGACAGGTTTGCTCTGACATCATCAATGATTCTTTCGGATCCGTTCTTAATTAAGTATTCCAACAACTGCAACGACTTGTAGATCTGTCTCCATTCATTAGCTGCCTTTTCCGTGAATCTTCTGAAGATAAAACTGACGATCTCCTCTCTTTCACGATAGTTGTAGGTACCGGCAGCAATCTTGGCCATCAACGTGGTTGGAGCACCCCATGGCTCGTTATTGGTGGCTTCACGAACTTTCGATTCCATCTCCGTCAAGTTCATGGCAACTGGTTGTTAGTATGATGACATATCACTCGATTGATATCGAGAATTCTGGACTTCCGCTGGTCAAAACGTACCATTCTGTGCTTTCCGCACGTATGCCTTGACTTCGTAAAGATTGATGTTCTTTGCTGCGTCTTTCAAGAGATCCATGACTATGATTCGTAGTAATGTTGATAGTGAACAACTGAAATAATTGGACAGATGTTTAAATCACCCGTATTTGTATGCAGGAGTATGAGCTCAGAACTGAAACACGAGCAACAGCTAAACGGACTACCGGCAGGCTTTAGGATCAGAGGCTGGGAGTAGGCCACCGTACTGTCTTAAGGCTGGTAGGAAATGGCCTTAATTGCTTCCGGGGGATCTTCCTGTGGACACAGTTTATATTTTGGTCGTGCCTTATCTAAAACATCAATCCGGTAGGCCCGTTAACGAGCGGAAAGGGTAGGCAATTCTTTATTTTCAAGGACATCCAAGGTCACGTTCGAAATGGAGAGCAAGGATATCGTGAATTCTGCAATGCTTTAAACTGAGATTTCTTACTTTTCTCGAAATTTTTTAATTAGGTTTCTATTGCTAGAAACATGTGTTAAAATCTAGGCTTAGAAGGCATAAATCAACAATTTCGAACAGAGAGATCTGCCATCAGTTTCTCCAGGGATGCGAGTAAAGACACAATCATTCTTTTGTCCGATGTCTTTTAAAATTCTAGATATATTATAGCTCGTACTAAATTCTTCAATGAACTTCGCTCAGCATTCAAGAATATGCTGCAACTACAGTCAAAACCACGGATTCCAAGAAAGCGATCTAGCATTCACGCATACGTCTGGATGGAGTATAAATTTGCAACTACGTAGCTCGTTAACAAGACCATCAATTCATTACATTGATAGATATCATCAGTTCCATAGCTCGGTCTATCTTCAATTCTTGCTGCATTGCCTAGATGGGTCTAATAAGTGATATTCAGTGTACTACAGTTTTTATTGCCCAGGTGTATACTTCCTAAGGACTATAATACATAATATACAATGCTATGGACTCTATTGAATATGCAGCCAGCGAAGAATCACTGCTTTTTATATTTTGCTTTGATACCGGCAGTCAAGTCTCTCAATTGCTGTACACTTTTAGGCAAAGGCTTCTTGATGCCACCAAGCTTGGACCTACTGGGCGAACTGGATGGGGTGCTTTCTTCCAACACTCCCTTTCCAAACCCAGTCAAGGTAGACACATTATTGATCGAAGAAGCAGTAGAATTGAAGTTTGATAAGAAAGAGTTATTCCTGTGGATTGACGTCAAGTGTGGAATGATAGAACGGTTTTGGGCAATAGTATACTGACTGGAATCCATGGAGGCATTAATACCTCTCAAACTACTATTTGGACCTCTCTTATTGATAAAGGAGTTAGAGGAGGGTGTCAAATGATTATTTAAATAATCATACTTTTGAGACCTCTTTACCTTGTTAATCATCAGCGTTTCGTTGGCTTTAAATGTTTCATCAGTTATAGTCTTTTTAACTGGTTGAACTTTCTTTTCATTGAGGGATTTGATTTTGAGGAGCTTTTCTTGCTTCTTGAGGCCACGCTTGGAGAACTCTCCATTAAAGTTTTCCTTGAGATTGTCGAACCCTTCAACGAGTATTTCATTAATATTCTTCTCCTCGGTTGTCATATCGCATAGCACAACATTCTTAATATTCTCGTTCGTGGAAAGCCCCTTCAAATTCAATGCAGATTTTACTTCTTCAGTCCCCAAGCTTGCTTGCGTGATGTCCCAGTATAAAACTAAGATTTGCACTTTATAGTAACTGAACTTGTCGACCAAAGACACTATTTTGTTCAAAATCTTCTGGTCCTTATCCAACTTGTCCTGAACCGTTGGATACCTTGAGTCTTCGTTGGTCAAACCAGATTCAAAAACTATGAAACCAGTTCCAGCAAAAAATTCTTTCGTTAAATAATCATTCCCTGGTAAACTTTTAATGTTTAAAATCATCTTATCGTTCTTGACCACATTTTCGTAAATACGTTTATCAATATTAGTGTGTAATGACAATTTCGTGTTTAACCATTTCGAGTAAGGTGATGTCCAATTCTCAACAACCAAAAGAAGATCTATTTCTGCTGCCTTACTGATAATGTCCAATTTGACACTTTCTGAACAAGAGGTGACAAAATTTTGTAGATTGATTGGTGCCCAAAGCCTCTCAATCTCCCTTTGCCTTTCATCAATTGAAGGTACTGATGTGTTGCTGGTATTAAACATCTGTCTCCTTTTAGAGCTTGTAATAGAAGACGTTGAAATATTGGCACTAGACAGGCTTCGTTTTATTGTTGGTTTCTTGAAGGAAATAGAATTGAGTTCCTCTAACTTTTTCCTCTTAGTTTGTTGTCTTTGGATTGCTATTTGACCAGTATTCTTAATCTTTCTGATGGCATAAAGTTTTAAATTATGCTGGTATAAATTGTCTGCTTTAATTTCTAGTGTGCTCTTAAATATAATTTCTGATAAGAATGCATCATAAAGTTGGGACGCCAACGAACTTATTACCTGGCGTTTTTCCTGACGAACTTTATGAAAGTTGACCAATTTTGGTAACATTGAAGCTAGTTCCTCTTGTATACTTTTTGATATCAACTCGCTCACTATTGATTGGGCTGCTTTTTGGAAATGGGGAGAATCAGTGATTTTCTTTTTTGTGGGTGGTGGTGGAGATAAATGCTTTGGCGCAGTAGTCACTGTTCCTTTAAATTCTTCAATCTTTGGTATTACATTATCTGGTATAGTTAGGGACTTTGCCAGATTCACCTTATCTGTATTAGGCATCGTTTGTTGCTGGAAGCCAAACTGTTTTGGCTCAGGATTAATACTAGGCATCCTAGAATTCAGTAAATTTAATGCAGGTTGAGTCTGTGAAGACTTTGGTTCTTGTGTTGAAACCTTCGGTGTAAATGATACCGACTTAGGTAATTCTTGGAATTTGAATGCTGGTGTTGATGCAGATGAGGATGTTGGTGGTAAAGCTGACGAGACGGCTGGTTTGATTGAAGGCCCCAGATTAATTGACGGTTGTTGTTGTGTGCTAACCCCAAAAGACGGGGTGGTTGACCCGAAATTGGTTGGGGCAGTTGGCTTGAAAGTGGAAGACGAAGTCGAACCAAACGAGCTAGAAGGCATTGAACCAAAACTGTTGGTTGGCATCGACCCAAATGTGTCACTCTTCTGGATTGGCTCCTGACTCATAATGGGCAATGAAGCAGGAACATTGTGGGGAACTTGCACAAAAGTTGACCCAGTTTTACCCAGATTAATAAAGTCCTTTAGACTTCTGCCCCCAATCTTTGAATCTAGTTGGTGGGAGTATGCTTGGGCCAATTTGGGTTTATCGTGTATGGAGTTTAGCTTGTATTTCGTTTCGAGCTTCTCTTTATTGAACAAATCGATTAATACCTCACCATTGTCCTCAATAACATCAACCTCGTAATAGGTAACAAACTTTACCAACTTTTCAATAGAATCAAAACCTAAAAGATTCTTCAAACTCTCAGCTGGGTATGGCCGTCCTTTCGTGTGGAAACTTCTTGCCATAGATTTCAAGGCATAGAAGCGCACTTCGTTGAAATGGGTTTCCAACAAACAGGCCATCAACAATGGGGTTTCAGGACTGTAAATGATTTTAAAGAATTCTTCAAATAAATTCAAAGATCCAGGAGAATTATTGAACCCACCTCTCTCGAACAAATTATTTTGAGAAACGATATTTCTGAGTTTTAATGCTAATTGGACATGGGGATCCTTGAAAATGGCCATGGGTAATGCTTGAATTTCTTGGTCAAGCTCGGGGTTTCTAAGATGACTCAAGAGATAATATGAGCGGAATTCAGCTTCGTTAGGAGAATTTCCTCCTCCATGGTTTCTGATATCTTGATAAATTTCAATCAAAGTCTGCAATGCTTTATTAAACTGCTCGAGTTCTTGTTGTTGGGAGTATTCCTGGTGACTGTTTGCCATGATATGCAAGGATAGTAAGTGGATTCTCACAATTCTTTCGTTACAATCAATTGCTTCTGGACCAAACGAATTCTGATAGGTGAAATCTTGTCTTATAGATCTTGTTCTATCCCAAATGAATGAATGTGCTTCGGGGAGTTTCTCTATGATGTTGTCGACCAAGTAGTCCAAGGTTTTTTGCAAGATGTGTGGGGGCCTGACTTCAGATGGTAACGGTGGGGGCTGGCCCGCAGCTGGTCTGGAGAATGCCTTTACTGCTTTGGCACGGGAGATTTTGAATGTCGAGGGGTCCTTCTCCAATGCTTTGACGTTGTTTTCCAACGATCTTCTGACTCTCTCAAAGATGGGACACATGTCTTCACACGAACCTTGGAACAGTATGGCATCATTCAAGTCTTTGCGGATATCCATGGCATCCACCAAGCCGAGCTGTTCCATTTGTTTCCTCTCAAATTCACGCATTTTCTGGAACTCCTCGTATATTCCCTGGTAGTCCAGCCCACTGTTGGCTTGTTCCATGTTGAGCATTTTCTGTTGGTTCTGTTTGTCCCAAGCATTCACCACGAACGGAGGCGTGTACAAGAGACGTGACTGGTGGATAAGGTACTTGGGCACGGGACGGCGTGCTTTCTGTCTTGATGATTGGCGAAAGCCCAACGCTTGGGGATTGGCGTACACTGGGCCTCCTTGTTGGATATCTTGTGGGGAGTAGTTTTGGAGTTTCTCGGGGGCCTGGCGGCTCAATACTTTGGGAGGAGGAGGAGCAGGTTCATCTGAGGGGGGCGAGTCCGGTTTCTTGGGCCTTGGGGCGCTTCTGGACTGTGGTTTACCACCCTTGTGGCTCTTATCGCCGTTGTTCTTGCGGTGGCCCTGGCCGTTTGCAGACTTTCTGGAGTCGGAAAACGCAGCGGCGTTGCCGTTGATGTGCGGCACTCTCTTAGTGTCGGAGGCCATGAAGTGGGGATTCACTCCGAATGCCGACATGCTGAGCAGGAGAGAGTTACACTGGTTGTTTTAGAGGAGGCCTGGAAAATTTGGTGGTCTGTGGTCACGTGACTAGGCACATCTATAATAGCGTGGACAAGTTGTTCTGCTTAGTGTTTTTCTAACACACAAACGGTTCTCAAGTACTGCTCATGGAGGCCGTGGTTGGCAAAGCCTTTAGTGCTGGAAATCTTCGCAAATTTGCTTCTCTCAACGGAGTATCTATTTTATCTATGGTTCTTTTAATTGAATAGGTCTCCCCTTTGACAGCTACACGGCTATATAGTACACAACAAATCCCAGCACCAACTCTGGCGACAACAACGCCTCGGGAACACAGTAGAGCCGCAACCCCTGGTCCAACACCTCGTTGACGAACGCTTCCATGATATCTGATTCTCTCAATTGTAGTGCGATAAACGCACCTGCTCCCTCAGTCAATAACCGTCGCACTGTCCCCACAAAGAACGGAATGAGATACTCGTTGTAGACAGTATCACAGGCTATGATCAAGTCGGGAGCAGAGGCACCCACCGCAGACAAGTTGAAGTCGCCGTTCTCGGGATATTCCCAGTCGTATTCGATGACATCGACGCGTCCAGTCTGCTTCTTCTTGGGTCCCTCTGGTAGCTCTACCGTGGAGCTGGCCAAGCAGGTGCTGGCAACGTTCTCGACAAAGTTGTGCTTGAGGAGCTTCAAGATGTGCTTTTGGTCGGTGGCCACGTAGTGCTTACACAAAGGTGCCAATGCTGAAGCACAGATGGCGCCAATGCCCGAACCCAACTCAAGCACTCGGAGGCTGGGCTTCTGGCTGAACAACTCGTGCACGGGACACCTGTCGTGCGAGAGCACCCAGTCCACGAAGTGCACGCTCGCCTGCCAGCAAATAAACCCGGTGGAAGACGTTTCCTTGCCCGAAGACAAGCTTGTCAACGACTGTTTGATGGTCAAATCGTGGCCATTTTTGAGGGAGATCTCGAGAGTTTCATGAGTGCGGTTGATGTAGCCAAGATGCTGGTGCTCAGGTGGGGCCCGCAGGGTGTAGAGATCGTAAATGTGGTCTTCAACGTCGAGGATCTGCTCGAGCTGGGTGACGTCCACAACGTCCATTGGCGATGATCTGCAGAATTCGAGCGGTTTTGATAGTGCGAACAAAGGATCGGGAGTTACCAATATAGATAATGTCTTATCTCGCTCTCACTCCTTCTCGATAATTGGGAGCGTCAATCGAAAAGCCTTCTTGAGATTACAAGATGAAAGAGGAGTTTACAGGATGAAGCAAGAATTAAAACATGATAGGAAGAATTAAAGATGAAAGGAAGAGTTGTACAGAGGATGCTCGGTAGTAGGAGTTGTAGTGCTACGTACTTTTGACTCTGTGAGGACTGACAATACTAAAATCCATTCTTAATATTACACGCTGTATACGTTTAACTCATCAGTTCCGGTTCTAAGGCTAATAATTAAATTAATACCCACATCACTTGCCAGAGAATATCACTTGACATCTTCATACTGTACACCTTTCGAGCGTCTTAAATGCTCCGTGTTTGCAGAATAAATGGACTTTCTTCTTTAAATACTAAAAGATGTAATGTTGCTCAACCTCAATTTATCATGAGCTCTATACTGTCCGCCCAGGTAATATCACTGCGCAATACATTTTCAAGTATCAATGACGACGCACGGGCCAAATCTATACTTTTATCAAATACTAAATTAATTCCTTGGCCTTCAAGACTTCAGCAATTAAAATACCGGCACCAGCAGCACCGATGATGGTGTTGTGAGATAACACGACCATCTTGAAGTCCAACACAGGGTCTTCCCTCACTCTACCAACAGAAACCCCGTAACCGTTGTCTCTATTTCTGTCCAATCTTGGCTGAGGTCTGTCTTGTTCTTCGAGAACGTGGATGGTTTGCTTTGGACCAGAGTGACATCCCAATTTGGTGGCATCACAGACGTAGTCACGCAAAGCTTGCTTCACGTCTTCGACTGAAGGAGCAGGTCTGTTGGCAAATCTGAACGAGATACACTCGGTGTGGCCGTCGCTGACGGAAACACGGTTACATTGAGCACTAACCTTGATTTCATCGTCCGACAATGGAGCAAACTCGGTGCCCTCCTTATTTATGTTACCCAAGATCTTCTTGGTTTCCCACTCCATCTTGTCTTCTTCACCACCAATGTAAGGCACGATGTTATCCAACACATCGATTCCAGAGACACCAGGTGAAAACCCGGCTCCCGAGATGGCCTGCAAGGTGGTGGCAGTCAAGGCATCGATAGGACCGAACTTGTCGACCAATGGCTTCAATGGAGCCACCAATCCGGCAGTGGAACAGTTGGAGATACAGATAATGTAACCCTGCTTCTTGGTGCCAGCAGCCTTGGCAGCAGCGACCTTTTTCTCAATGACAGACAAGTGGTCGATGTTGACGATAGGAACGATTAAAGGCACATCTGGGCTTCTTCTGTAGTTTTTGGCGTTGGAGATAACCACCAAACCAGCATCCACGAACTCCTGCTCGATCTCACCAGCATAGTCTGCATCCAAGCCGGAAAACACAACATCACACTCGGCAAAGGCACCCTCAGCCTTGCACTCCTGGACCTTGATGGTCTTGGCGAATTCTGGCAACAAATCAGTCTGCTTCCAAGTCACAGCCTGTTGGTATTCCTTGCCAGCGGATCTGGCAGAAGCACCCAAGGCGTGGATCTCGAAGTCGGGGTGGTTAGCCAACAACAAGATGAAACGTTGGCCCACTGAACCAGTGGCCCCTAAAACACCAGCTTTCTTAATGGCCATTTTGCGGAAGAATAGTATAGTGTTCTGGTGGATGATTCATGGGTGTTTTTTCAGGCCCGGGAACGCTGGTTACGAGCGCGGAGCTATGACTCTTGTTGAGGCGAGCCAAGCTGAGGATGATAGGAGCGAACTATTGGGGAATGATGGATTATGGATGTTGCCACATCTAGTACAGGTTTAGCGGGAGTTTTTCTTTGTAGGACGATCCCAAGAGCATTGTAGTACGGATGTTTCCCTGAGCACAGCTTTTTTGGCCTTTTCAGATAAGTTATTTTCTCATATTCGGCATTGGTTCTTGACTATGCTTACTTAATTGGATGAACTGTCTCAAGCTCTACTTCCAAAACCATTCATCTGGCACTGTCGCGCTTGGGCAGGCCGAGCCCAATTAATACGACTGTGTAAAATGTAAGAGTATCATCATTAAGTACTCTTGAAGAGCTGTCCATTGTATTGGTACTCGTATGGGTGTAGCTGGGGTAGTATTTACTCATGTTTATGCCAGTTGAGTAGCTAGAGCCGCTTGAGTTGAAACGAAATTTCTGCTTGCTCTGTTCAATTCATTTAAAAAATGAAGAAATATATTAAATTTGGCTAAAACGTTTCTCATCTAGAAAAATATTGTTCAACATATTCTTCAAGCTAAACCATCAAGTTAATAGTAACCGACCCTTTTTACTGCCGTCGATTCACGATTCATAGTAATCTTTATTGCTAAATTCGATAATATATGCGCGTGTTGGCTCCAAGTGCTAAGCAAAAAATCATTTATTCGGACGAAGCACAGAGATCACCTACCAGACTAGGTCCGACTCTACGTAGCATAAACTCTAATGCTTATGCTCTGCTAGGGCCAGCTTTCTCCAGTTGCAACCCAAGTCTAATATTACATAATCGCCCAGTCCCCAGAGTGCATGTCGCATGTCGTGTGTCGCAGCCATGATACGCGTAGATTTTTCCACCATCCCACCACCAGTCCTACTCCCCAAGATGGTTAACACAGACTTTGAGAGAATCTACTTGAACCAATCCAAGAGCAACGGGCGTATGCGTATCGCCGACTCCGGCTTGGGGTGGAAGGCATCTGGCGCAAACAACGCCAACAGTGCCCCATTCTTGTTGCCTTCCGAAGAGTTGTTGGCAGTCCAATGGTCCAAAGGATCCAGAGGCTACGAGTTGAGGGTTCAGACCAAGAACAAGGGTGTGGTGATGTTGGATGGATTCGACGAGGAAGACTTCACGAAATTGAAACAGGAGTTGCAGAGAAATTTCCATTTGACTTTAGAACATAAAGAACACTCGTTGAGAGGATGGAATTGGGGTAAGACAGACTTGGCCAGAAACGAGTTGATTTTCCAGGTCAACAACAAGCCAAATTTTGAGATCCCCTACAGCTCTATTAGTAACTCCAACTTGACTGGTAAAAACGAGGTTGCCGTGGAGTTCAACTTGGACAACGGCCATCTTCAAGCTGGTGATGAGTTGGTCGAAATGAGATTCTACGTTCCTGGAACTGTCGAAGGCGAGACCAAGACTGTGAAGACCGAAGAAGGTGAAGAAAAGGCCGAAACCGAGGAGATTAGTGCTGCGTCTGTGTTTTATGAACAATTGAAGGATAAGGCCGATATTGGCCAAGTTGCCGGCGAGGCTATAGTGTCGTTCAGCGACGTTCTCTTCTTGACCCCAAGAGGCCGTTACGATATCGATATGTATCCTACATCTTTGAGATTACGTGGTAAGACCTACGATTACAAGATCCAATACAACCAAATCGAAAGAATCTTCTCGTTGCCAAAACCCGACGAAGCTCATCACTTGATTTTATTACAGATCGATCCTCCATTGAGACAAGGTCAGACCAGGTATCCTTTCTTAGCTTTGCAATTCTCCAAGGAAGAAGAACTCGAGTTGGAGTTGAACGTGTCCAACGAAGAGTACGAATCGAAGTACAAAGATAGATTACAAAAGACTTACGATGCCCCAGCGCACTTGGTCATGTCCCATTGTTTTAGAGGGTTGACTGAACGTAGATTGGTGGTGCCAGGTTCATTCCAGTCCAGATTCCTGCAACCAGGCATATCGTGTTCATTGAAAGCATCCGAAGGTTACTTGTATCCGTTGGACAGATGTTTCATCTTCGTGACCAAGCCTACTGTGTACATTCCATTCTCGGAAATCAGCAATATCACCATGTCCAGAACTGGCGGTGGTGTATCGGCGTCCAGAACGTTTGATTTGGAAATCAACTTAAGAAACTCCAACCAATCGCACATCTTTGGTAGTATCGATAGAGAGGAGCAGGAGAGCATCGAGAAGTACTGCTCAGAAAAGGGAATCAGAGTCAAGAACGAAGAAAAGATCGCCAAGGCGATGTTGGCCAAGGCCATGAACGAAGCAGGCGACGACGACGACGATGAGGATGTTGACATGGGAAGTGCAGCTGACGACGACGATGAGAGTGCCGACGACGACTTCAACTCCGGCTCCGAATCCGACGTTGCTGAAGAATTCGACTCCGATGCTGCAGCTTCTGATTCCGAGGATTCGGGTAAGGAGGAACAAGATGACAGACCGCCACAAAAGAAAGCCAAAAATTAGAGATTTTAGGTTAGTGTACAATAAGTAGTTCCTATATAGGTAAGTTGAATGCAACGTACCTGCGATTAGATTTGGTGGCCAGGAACAGCTGGTAACGGCTTGGTTCACGAATGGGCACCCGTTTTTCATCAAGAGAGAACACCTCTGGCTGGCGAGTACGTCATACCTGGAACAGGCATGACCTGCTGGCTGTGGGCCTCTGTAAGCGAGCACGGCTGATGGCAGCACCGTTTTAGCGTAGTCAGAAATTGTTTCTCAGCATGTTTTGACGTGCGCAGGCTGCACCCAATCTACCGGAAACGGCAAAGTAATTGTGTGATTACCAAATGGGGCAATGCCAGCAGATAAGCCTCCACTCCAAGTTGGTAGTCAATCCACACATACAATGCACCAGTTTCAGGCACCGCTGGCCCCTGACCTTAGTTGGTCTATAAAATATGCCCGTTAGCCCTGATGACTTCAAACATAGGTGTTTCCAGCAACAAACCAAGCACAGGAAGTTTTGGCATAAATATTGCGACAATCGGGGACAACTCCAAAACACCAATTGGTTACCACCCACCCTATCACCTTGTCAGATGACTACGCAACTCGATAGAGGCAGCGTGGTACCTCACATGGGAGAGGAGCTCAAAGACTATTTATTATATGCCAATTTCTCCCAGCAACTATTTCTGGCTTCCCACCTCAACCTCACAAATATGAACCAAGACGTTCCCCAACGGTCGCCCGCCCGCCAGTTCAACGTTACCAAGCAGGACCTCTTACTTGCCTCGCCCGCCCTGGACACCAGTTCCTTCGAATCCAAGCGTATGAGCAACTCATCGCTCTCGGACGAGTCCATATTCTCCCAGCATGACGAAGCTCCTGCACCCCCTCCCGACGAGTTTGGGTTGAGGTTGGACTTCGAGGACTGGGAGTCGTTGTTGGACGAAATACAAGTGGACCAACATGGCCGTTCCAGCGTGGTGTGCAAGATCGACGACGTGGTGACGATTTTGGGAGAGCACCAGGGGTCGCAGTTCCGTGCCAGCACCTCGCTGAAGGACCGCAGAACGAAGACGTTGTCTTACATCAATGTGGCGTAGCCGCAAGACGAATCAGGCCGATGGTGCCGGCGCCGTTCGCTACAGGGTATATTAATAATAGTTAATGTATTTATCGGATTTAGAGTAGATCGTAGATATCTGTCGGGGGTCTGTGTGGGCAGTCTCTAGAGGGAAGTTTTGAAGAGCAGTGCAGTGGTAGTTTCTATTCTTTTGGCGTGTCCAGCACTTCTTGTAGAGGGTCTAGACCAAAGGTCACTCGTACCACTTCCCTTGGCCACTTCCCTTGGCCTCTTAGCCAGCAGCCAGCCCCCACATTTCCGTCTTGCTCTCCACACTCCGCGCTCGTAACCAGTGGCAGATCTAATTAGTCACCCTTCAAAGTGGGGGCACCCGTCCAGGTGCCTGTTTGAGCCCCTATCACAGCAACACAGACATTATTGACCACTGACACCGGCGTCTGGCCCCGCCCACCAGACTCTTGCCCCAACTGTCAACTCCGAAGTCACTCCGATGTTCTTCCGCGGCGCGAACTTCTTGGTGGGGGATCCTCCGGTGTCCCCCAACCAATTTGCGAAAACTATACTGTTAAAATTCGCAGTAGATCACCAGATTAAACGCCAGTACTCCGATAGACTAGACCTCCACCACCAAGTAGCCTGTAACCATCTGGCTTTTCCCACATCGCCAGCCTAGCTTCGCATACACACACCACCCATTTGCGCCGCACACCACCATGTCGTCGCCTCTAGGCCTCATCATCTACGCGGCTGTCAAGCCCATCTTCAAGATCTATTTCATCATTGCATTGGGGTACTTCCTCGCCAAGCGCAACACGCTTTCAGTCACCACCTGTCGTGACATCTCGGACTTGGTGGTTACCGCCATCATGCCGTGCTTGATCTTCGAACAGATCATCACCAACCTCAAGAGCAGCGACATCAAGAACTTGGGGATCATTTTCTTCACCGGAACCCTTCTCTTCTCGGTGGGAATCACCCTCGCATACACCACCCACCTCGTCACCAGGAGCCCCAAGATCTGGCTCGGAGGTATCTTGTCGGTGGGGCTTTTCCCCAACATCTCAGACTTGCCCATCGCCTACTTGCAGACATTGTCCAAGGGCGACGTGGTGTTCTCAGCAGAAGAAGGCAACAAGGGAGTGGCCTACGTGTGCATCTTCCTCGCGGCCCAGGTGCTCATCCAGTTCTGTTTCGGTGGGTACCGGTTGGTGCAGTGGGACTTCCGCGAAGAGCTCAAGCCTAAACCCACAGATTTGGAGTTGACGTCCACCGAAGACGAAAAGACAAGCAAACAGACGCACGAGAACAAGCAGTCATCCGAGAGCACCACCGAAAACAACAACGATGACACCTCGATTGCCAGTACCATCGAAGACAGCGTTGAAGCTGGTGTCAACCGCTCGTTGGAGGACCTCCAGCACAATGAGTTCTTACGGGTGCACCAGTTAAACCGCTCCAGCTCCAACTCCAGGTCGCTCAGGTCGGGAGACGACGAGCTCAGACACAGGCGAGGGTCCATGGGGCTGATCAGCACCAACTTCTATTCGATTCACACCCAGCTCAGAACTACAGAGCTCAGAAAGCAAAAAACACAAGATATCCACGACGTCATCAACGAGTATTCGGAGTTCGACAACCTCAAGAACCGCGAGCTCCGCCAAATCCCCAGCGGCACCGTGGAATCCACCGCTGCTCCAGTATTGCCGGTGGAGGTGCCCTCCACCCATGAAAATACCCTCAAGTACAAGATTAAAAAGCAGTTGCGAGAGACCGGCAAGAACATGTTGCAACCCAACTCGGTGTCGTTGATTGTTTCGCTCGCAATCGCCATGTCTCCACCATTGAAGGCCCTCTTCGTGCCCACACACAACTTCCATCTTTCTCCTGCCCCAGACAACCAGCCTCCGTTGTCGTTCTTGATGGATCTTGCCAGCTACGTGGGTGCTGCCTCGGTACCTTTGGGACTCATTTTATTGGGAGCCACCATTTCCAGGTTGCAGGTGAAGAGCATGCCTCCGGGCTTCTGGAAGACCGCCGTCATGATCACCTGCTGTCGGTTAATTCTTCTTCCCATGATCGGGGTGGGCATCACCACTGGCCTCCACAAGGCTGGATGGTATGGCTCTGACCCCATTTTACGATTTGTCAGTGTGTTGGAGTTCGGGTTACCCAGCGCCACCTCGTTGGTGTACTTCACTGCATTCTACACCGATCCTCATACGGACGATCATCCTCAAATGGACTGTTTGGCGGTTTGTTTAATTGCCCAGTACTTGATTTTATACATCACGTTACCGTTCTTGGTGACCTTTACCTTCAAGGTGTCATTAGGCTATTAGTTATAGAGCATTTAATACTGTCACTGCCAGTGTAGAACGAGATTTTATGCTTGAAGATATTGTATTCTGCTGAGCGATCTCGTCCTTAGAATAGACACGAAAGTTAGTTTTGATAACAGAAAGGCTATGCTTTTCTCCAAGAAACCCTCATCTAATCTACAAGAAGTTAAATTTCTTCAGATTATTGCCAGAGCAGCCAATTTCCATGCATGCTAGCCACTTCAGGTGGCACGTAGCACCTCAATATACGGACAAACCGCAACTACAATGAACGTCGACTGAAAAATTCAAAAATTCAAAAATCGCAGATATTGAGAGATTTTAGGTCTCTAATAATCGTGCTCTTCCTGATTTCCGTAGATTGCTCCTCTTGACATGATATTACTCCTCCTGAGCTGTCCTGGTAGTATTAATTATTCCTCCTGAGCTGAAAATATTAGTTATTTCTCTTGACTTGTGCCCTTCATTAATTATTCCCCGACCATTCCTTCCGTTTGGCCCCTCCTTACTTCTCCCCACTCTATTCCTTCTTGTTCACCAAGTAATTGAACCGTCTACGTCACATGCTGCGCAACCATCGCGACATTGAGGCAGTGGTCGGCATCCGCATCGCATCACAGCCGTCTCACGACATTCCCCAGCAATCAAACGCGATCACGTGCAGCGGGCCCTGTCATTGACAGCAAGACACCAAACGATACTAATTTCAGTTGATCTTTTTCATCCTTACCACTAAGCGAACCTCCTCACCATGGCTTTATACTACAATCTCGTTTTCGGCTTATTGATCGTCGAAATGGTGTTTTTCACCATCTTGTCGTTACCTTACCCAAGGAACATCAGAAGAACCGTTTTGACTACGGTCTCCGCTCCGTTCAGAAACGAACAATTCCAGATCGCCATCAAGTGCATATTGGGATTCATATTGGTGTTGTTCATCGACTCCGTCAACAGAGTCTACTCTGTGACCAGTGAATTGAGAGCTGCCTCCCCAAGTGGCCACCAGACCACCGTCACTGGCATCATGAATGACAGAAGCGAGGTCCAGGCCAGACGGTTCTACGCCCAAAGAAATATGTACCTTTGCGGCTTCACCTTGTTCTTGACCCTCATCATCACCAGAACCTACTCCTTGGTGGCCGAATTGATTGCCACCAAGGACAAGTTGGACGCCAAGAAGGTTGAATCCGGCTCCACTGACGCTGCTGAAGACTCCGAAAAGATTGCTGCTTTGAAGAAGGAATTGGCTGCCAGAGACGAGGACTTGGAGATCTTGAAGGACCAAGCCAAGAACTTGACTAAGGACTACGACTCCGTTGCTACTGGTGTCGACAAGTCCGGCTTGTAGTCGGAGCAAACCGCGTAACTGATTTAATTGAATTGAATACTCCAACTGCCTCCTTTTTGTAGGCCAGGAGTATACATTAATATATATCAAATCTAAGTATTACTAAGTGTAATCATATTTATAGGGTGGCTAATACAAGCATCTTAAGCGACCAACGTATGCTACACCCCAACATGGATGTGTATATTTGTTATTGAGTCAATTGGCCCCGAAAATCACGAGTCTATCGTTACTCCTATGAATTGCTCGATGTACTCCTAACTTTCGTAGGCGTTACTCTTATGCTTGGGAGTGAAATTGAAACCATCGCCTGCCTTGCCCAAAAACATCTCGGTAATCTTGATCCAGTCCTTGTAGTCACCAGATCCGAGCAAAGTTTCCAACTCGTTTCTGCCCTTCCACTTAGGAGGTCTCTCGTTGATCTTTGGTGGCAATCTCTCCAAAATACCAATTGGAATGTATCTGTGGGTGAAACTCAAGAATTCACACATGAATCTTCTGGCCAAGCCAACACCATATTCATCGGAGCCCCAGTGCTCAATGGCGTAGTTGGAGAAGGTACGCAACATCTCCAATCTCTCGGTGGCCGATTTGTCCAAGTACTGCTGGCTATCAACTTCCTCGAAGATCCAAGGCTTGATAAGAGCACCTCTGGCAACCATGACAGAGTCGATTCCTGGAGTGTTGACTGCGTTGTGCCAGTCCTCGTGGGTGTAGACATCACCATTACCAACAAACCAGGTAGGCTGGGTATCGGTAGTGTCCTTGTTGTCTTCCTTTCTGTGGTTCCATTCTTCAACTGTCTTACCAACTTCACCAATGTAGGCCCAATCGGCTTCTCTGGTATATCTTTGCTGTCTTGAACGTCCATGCAAGGTGATGGCAGCGACGTCGTTCTCTCTCAACACCCTGTCAATCAAGGCTTTGGCAGTATTCTTGTTGTCTCTGGTACCGGTTCTCATTTTAACAGTGACGGGAATGTCTCCCGACAGAGCATTCATAGCCTTAAGGATTCTGAGCATTCTGGCTGGCTGGTCCATCAAAGCAGACCCTTGGCCTTGACGATACAATAAATCAATAGGACATCCACAATTCAAGTTAAGTTCAGAGACATGGGTGGTTTCCTTGTAGATAACTTCTGCGGACTTGGCAGCGGCCCAGTGCTTGGAGGTGGCAATTTGAACACCAAACCCTGGGTATTCACTGATATGTGCCTTTGGCAACGCCCACTCTGAGTTGGTAGCTTGCAACAATGGAACAGTCAAAGCCATTTCAGAGTAGGTGACATCGGCACCCAAAGTTTTCATCAAACGACGGTATGGCAAGTTACCCACCGTAGTCAATGGCGACACGATCTTTGCATTTTTGAGGTAAAGCTTCTTCTTTTCTCCAACCTTGTATGTGGCCTCGACGTAAGATGCCATGTTGGACTTGGTTTGCTCTTGAGCACTAGCGTTCTCTTCATCCTTCTTGTCATCTTTCTCTTCGGCATCCTTAGCATCCTTGGCTTCCTTGGCCTTAAGTATGTTTTCTTCGTTTTGAACTAAAGTGTCAATGTACTTGATGACTTCGTCGGAGTGACTGAAGTCGTACTTTTTCTTCTGCAACATGCTCTTGTTTTCTGGCTTGATCTTGTTCACCTCAAAGTTATCTTTCTTGGCTCTCTCCATCTGTTCCAAATCCTTGACAAGACGGTTGGTTTCCTTGTTGTAATGAGAACCCAACCATCTACACTTCAAACCGCATGGACAGTATCCGAGGGCCTTGAAAACAGGACAAACGCCCTCAACATCTTCAGGCTTACCTGCAAGATACTCTTCGATGTTATGCACATTACGACACTTATCACCACCAAATTGGCACTCTCTTGGGTTTTCTGGATCGATCAAAGTCGAGCATAGTCTGACCTCTTTAACCTGCTGTCTCAAGTCTCTGTTCTTGTTCTGGCCCCTTTTTCTCTTCTTATCAGCCTTTGGCTTTTGGCCGCCGTCTCTGTCTCCGCCTTCAGCCTCATCGTCGTCATAACTTGGGGCAATACTAGTTGCTTGAACAATAAATTCAGGCTTAATAGGAGCTATTCCCTTGGCAAAGTGGTCTGGTCTTTCGACGTGGGGTTTTTTGGCCTCGGTGGAGGGCTCAATAGCGTCGCCAGGCCTCTTATCGGGGGAGGTAGTCATTTTGTTGGCAAAAGTATTGTGCAAGATGTTGAAGAGATCGTAAAACCTGAAGCTAGCGATGATCACGTGACACTTTTTTCATCTCATCGGATTTTTATCCAGTGAATCTGGTGAGGTATCCATCAAACATGGTTGAAGCAGAAAAAAGAAGAAAGGTGGAAGAGACTGCCGTGAAGGGAGTATCCAAGCCCTCCAAGATCTTCAGCCCTTTCAGAGTCGTTGGAAATGTCTCCAATGAGGTTCCGTTCGCCATAGGAACTTTGGGTAGCACTTTCTACGCTGTGACTTCAGTGGGAAGAAGCTTCCAAATCTATGATATTGCCACATTGCACTTGTTGTTTGTATCGCAAACCCAAACTCCTTCCAAGATCACCTGCTTGTCGGCCAACTACCACTACGTCTACGCTGGTTATGGTAACCAGGTTGGTATCTTCAAGAGAGGTAAGTTGGAACATACCCTTGTCTGCGACACCAAGGAAACTGTCAACCACATTCTCGTCTTTGGTGACTTCTTGGTTGCCACTGTTGCTGACGGTGAAGTGTTTGTTTTCAAAAAGCCATCTGGGTCCAAGATTCCAAGCGAGTTCTACACCAAGATCCAAACCATCAACAGTTCTGTGGATGGAGCTATTGTTGGCTTGATCCACCCACCCACCTACTTGAACAAGATTGTTGTAGCCACCACCAGTGGCCTCTTCCTTTTCAATATCCGTACTGGAAAATTATTATACCGTTCCCCTGAGCACCAATTCATGGATGGAATCTCGTGTGTTGAACCTGCCCCGGTTTTGGATGTGATTGCCGTTGGTAGTCCAGTGGGCAATGTTCAATTGTACAACTTGAAGAAGGGTAAGGCTATTGGCCAAAAGATCGTGGTATCCACCCAAGACGTCTCTGCAAAGGTTGTTTCGTTGTCATTCAGAACTGATGGCTCGCCACACTTGGTCGCAGGCTTAAACACTGGTGACTTATTCTTCTACGATTTAGCCAAGAGGTCCCGTGTCCACATCTTGAGAAATGCTCACAAGGAGAGCCACGGTGGTATTGCCAACGTCCAGTTTTTAAACGGTCAACCAATTATTGTTACAAACGGAGGTGACAATCACTTGAAGGAATTTGTGTTTGATCCAACATTATCAACCACCAACTCGTCAGTTGTTTCTCCTCCTCGTCATTTGAGATCTAGAGGTGGACATTCTGCACCTCCAATCGCTATCGAATTTCCAAACGAAGAGAAGACTCACTTTTTGTACAGTGCCTCTAGAGATCGTTCTTTCTGGTCCTTCTCTTTGAGAAAGGATGCTCAAGCACAAGAAATGTCTCAAAGAGCCCAAAAGACTTTGAAGAGAAGAGCTGGCCCTGTTGGTTCCATGAGAGAGAAGTTCTCGGAAATTATTGCCATAACCTCTTCTCAATCCAGAGAAGGTGAATGGGAAAATATTTTGACTGCTCACAAAGACGAAACTTTTGCTAGAACCTGGGATTCTAGAAGTAAGAGAGTTGGTCGTCATCAGTTAAATACAGTCGATGGAGGAATCGTCAAGTCAGTCTGCATTTCTCAGTGTGGTAACTTCGGTTTCGTTGGCTCGTCAACTGGTGGAATTGGTGCGTACAACTTGCAATCTGGATTGCTTCGTAAGAAGTATATGTTGCACAAGAAGGCAGTTACTGGCTTGGCCATTGATGGCATGAACAGAAGAATGGTCAGCAGTGGCTTGGACGGTATACTTGGATTCTATGATTTCAATGAATCTAAGTACTTGGGCAAATTACAGTTGGATGCACCAATTACTTTCATGATTTACCATAGATCTTCCGATTTGATTGCTTGTGCATTGGATGACTTGAGTATTGTGGTTGTGGATGTAATCACTCAGAAGGTTGTCAGAGTTTTATTTGGCCACAGTAACCGTATCACCGGTATGGACTTTTCTCCAGACGGTAGATGGATTGTTTCCGTTGCCTTAGATTCCACCATCAGAACCTGGGATTTGCCAACTGGTGGATGTATCGATGGTGTAAGATTGCCAAATGTTGCTACATCTGTCAAGTTCTCTCCTCTTGGAGACTTGTTAGCCACCACGCATGTATCTGGTAACGGTGTCTCATTATGGACCAACAGATCTCAATTTAAGCCAATTTCTACTAGACATGTGGAAGAAGAAGACTTCTCAACCATTTTATTGCCAAACGTTTCGGGAGATGGCGGATCTACCTTGTTGGATGGTGCATTTGAGGAGGAAGACCAGGTAATTGACGTTGAACAATCTTACACTTCGGCAGAGCAAATTGACGAATCGTTGGTCACATTGTCCTTGGGTCCAAGATCCAAGTACAGCACCTTATTGCATTTGGATACCATCAAACAACGCAGTAAGCCCAAGGAGGCACCAAAGAAGTCGGAGAAAACCCCATTCTTCTTGTCCTTGTCAGGAGAAGCTGTTGGGGACAGAGCCTCTGTAGCTGAAGGCAAGGTTGCTGAAGAGCAGGGGGCCAACCAAGACGAGGATGACGAGACCAGCAAGTTGCACAGACTCAGAAAGGGTGACAATTATACCTTCGAGTCCAAGTTCACCCAGTTATTGAGAGAAGGTGCCGAGCTTGGCGACTTCTCGGAATTCTTGGCCTATCTTGTCCAGGCTTCTCCTGCTGTTGTGGACTTAGAGATCAGATCGATCAACGAGTTTCCACCTTTGACTGAAATGATCTCGTTCATCAAAGCCATGATCCAGGGTATGGAGTCCAAGACCAACTATGACTTGTACCAGGCGTTTTTTGCCATGTTCTTGAAGAATCACGCTGATATCATTGCCAACAACCCGAATGACGACGAATTGCAAATCTCGCTTCAAGTCTGGGCCCGTTTGAACGACGAGATCAAGGACGAGATGGACGCTTTGGTTAAATACTGTTCTGGGGTGATCAACTTTGTCAACGCCATCTAAGCGACCTGTACCATAATAGATATAGAGATACGGGGTGAGCCTCCGTTATGGCATTTGAGGTATAATAAAAATAGTAACATAAGAAATCGTATATATACTTAGAGCAAATGTAAAAGATGGTAGTGAACAAATTCGTTGTGACACTCGACAGTTTTTATCCCATACTTGTTGCGTTCAAACGGACTAAAGTGAAGTATACATGATAGTTCAAATGAGTTGAAAACGGTTGAATTGAGTAGACAGACTGCGAACTTAGCATCGTCCTGGCGGAGGTCCATTTCATAACACGAAATAAGTTGGCTCCTCTTGGCTCAAGGAACACTTAGCTGCAGAAATTCACTGCTTGAATCACTGCTTGAACTACTCTCATTTATCTAGTGATTACTGCGATGAATAAGATAAAATGCAAGCCGTTCGTTCAATACTAATCACGCAATTGTTGATAAAGGCATATGTGGGTCAAAGTTAGAAGAATAATTTCTCGAGTTACATTATATGATCCTATTCGTTCTCAACTAGTCATGTAACCTCGCTAGTGCTGTCGCAGCCATAGCATCGCAGCCGGTGCAAGTATCGCCCCCCACTATCAGTGCCAGCAGTAGAGCGACATCAATTATCCCATCACCTTCAGCTGATCAGATTCATTGTCTCTACACTCATAGTAGCCTCAGTTCTCGCCGTTGCTGGTGCCAGACGTCTTCCCGTAAACTCCCAACGGCGTGTCGTCAGGTCGCAAATTACCTGCACTATCGCGGAAACAATACTCTATCTACCACTCGGTACTAGCACAAGAAATACCATGAATATAGATATATTGGAGCCATTCCACAGGATACGGCTACCGCAGAGCTCCAGGGCGTCAGCCATACACTACTACAACAACAGGCTATACCAAGGACTCGCCAATGGAGACCTTTTGGTGTACTCGTCCCGGTCCAAAACACCCACTAGCGATAAATCCAATTCGTCGATAACCCTGAAACGATCGAAAGAAGCATCGTCCCAGTTCGACGAAAAGGACGGACACAAGCTCGAAATCCGCTTTTCCAATATCACCCGAGATAACTCTTCTATCGACAGAATCAGTCATATCTCGTTCTCCAACGAGCCCACCCGAACCATCCTCGCAATCACCCATTACGAAACAGTTAAGATCTATGAGATCGTGGGTAAGCACCTCAACTTGATCCAGGACCTCTCTGAAGTCAAATCTCACATCGACCCGCTCTACATCGAAGTCAATGAAAAGAGGCTCTTTTTGATGGGGTCCAAAAAGAAGATCAGCGTATATCAGATAGTCAACAAAACCAGAAACATCATCCAATTCCAGAAGTCGTCAGAGGTACCTTTGAAGGACAAGGTGCGCTCCTTGGACCCATATCCAGGAGACTCTTCCAAGGCATTGGTGGGACTCTTGAACAGTTTTTTACTCTTGAACTGTAACACATTACAGGTCTACGAATTGACGGTGGAAGAGACTATCCTGTACAACTTCAATCATAGCTCGTCATTTAGCTATTTTGGCTTATCCTCATCTGCCCCTTCGAGCTACGCCATACAAATTAGCAATAACGAGGTCTTGTTGGTAAAAGATACCCTGACACTTATTCTTAACATTCCAGAAAACCCTAATGATTCCCCCACATTCTCTGCATCACTGGTGAAAATTCCAGTGGCCCCATTCTTCATTTCATTCATCTCTCCACTCTACCTTCTTGTGGTTTACAACAAGAAGTTTGAAATTGTGGATTATGAAACGGGAGACTTGATTCAATCTTTCCAGCATCAAATCAATAGCTCTCAAATATTTGCTTGTGTCAACAATCACGATGTGTATATCACGTCTGGTTCTGAGATTTTACAGTTCAAAATACTAGACTACCAACGTCAGATAGACCAGTTTTTAAGTATTAGTGGGAAGGGCTCTTCATCTGGGGGAATAAAAGATCCCCATAATGATTTGAAGGTTATTGGATTGGAAAAAAGTATTTCCTTGGTAACCAAGATAGATACGAACAGCGCTTTCTTTGAAAATGAAGAAGAGACGAATGCAAAGAAAAAGCAGTTGGTGTTACGAGAATTTTACAAAAAGAAGGCTACTATTTTGTTTCAATCTTATTCGAAATACCATGAATCACTAGTTGAGATAAGTTCTGATTGGCTAGTTTTCTACAAAGATATATTGGCTTTATTTCCCGATTTTTTGAATGGGGAACTTAGAATATTTGATGTGATGGGTCAAGACTACTTAAGTGAGGAATCAGGAAGTGTGAAATCGCTCTCTCATAGTGTTATCAAAAGGATTTCCTTGTCAGACATTCAAAATTCAAAGATAAGTGTGACTACCGGTGATTCTGGTACTGACAACGAAGCCCAGAGTTCCAAATCTATTCCTAAACCTAGCAGTACATCCAATAAACCAAACCAAAATACTCAAGGCTTTTCAAAGTCACAGAATGTCAGAAAATTCATGAAGGCAGTTAATAATTTGATTATTTATTTGACTGATCAAAGAAGAATACTTTTAATATTCTTGACCGATCCACGAGCGACATTAAAGTGGAAGGGTATTGATATTACTCCGTATGATATCTATCCAACATTAAAACGGGAAAACTTTAAATCAGGTTTGACACATATTGCAGAGGTTATTGACACTACATTATTCTTGTGCTATTATCATACGAAACCGATGTTATTGGGTCCTTTATTGAGACTTCCTAACAATCATTGTAATTCTAAAATTGTCAATGAATGCTTATTGAAAAACTTGGAAGAACAAGATCAACAACCTAATTTTATCAAAGAATTACTTGACTTCTACTATGGAAGATTGCTACATCGGGATGCATTAGAAATGTTGTATCAGCTATCACATAGAGATGAAGGGAAACGGCTCGATATGAATGGGGATACTGAAGACTTTAATGATTTTATTAAGGGACCGGCCTTAACAATACAGTATCTCCAGAAGTTGACCAACGATGATATGGATTTAATTCTTCAATTCTCATACTGGGTGATTATGGAAGAGAACACTACAGAAGAAAGAATTCGCAATGGAAAGCTCGTGTTTATGAATGATTCCTATGAATGTGAGACATATGATAATACTGAGGTTTTGAATTTCTTTACCAATGTCTTGAAAATTGATTCATTAGCAATAAGTTACTTGGAGTGGTTGATTTTTGATAGTGACTTGATTGATGCACTCACTAAGAACAACACAATTGCCAAATTTCATACCAAGCTCTGTTTGTTGTATTTGAAGAAGTTGAAAGATCATATGGACAATACCATGGCCGAATTTTCTGCCACCTCCTACTACAGAAAGCTCTATGATTTTCTTGGTAAGACGGATCTTTATGAACCTTGGACTGTTCTCAAACACATTCCTAATACCGACGACAAGTTTTCAAGGTTTAAGATCTTTATCTACAAAAGATTGGGCGAGCACGAAAAATCCATAGATGTACTTTTCAATCAGTTAGATGATTTGGATGCTGCCATTGAATATTGTGCTGATATATATAACCAACCCCAAAGCAAGACAGTTGGGGAGGATTTGTTACAAAAGCTTTTGGAGGACCTTTTGGTGGAACAGGATGACAATATTGACTCCATTGAAAAGCTCTTGCTTCTGCAGGGTTCAAAGATGTCCATACTCAAGGTCATGACGTCCTTGCCGAACTCATTTCCGTTGAACAAGCTTGTGGGGTTCCTTACTCGCCATCTCAGAGAGACACAAGAGTCGTTGCACGACGGGCGAATCGTGTCGCAGTTGTACAAGGTCGGATCCTACAAGCTACAAGATAAAATCTGGTCCATTCAGAGCCAAGGCTATGCCATTGAGTCCTCCAACCAACTATGCGCCATTTGTGGCCGAAGAATTGGGTACGCAGTCTTGAGCGTGGACAAGAAGGACCAAATAGTGCACTATGGATGTGTCCAAAATGGCACCTGATGGGGTTCCATCCTGGTTATCGCCCTGCATATAGAACGCGCTTATATACACCACCGAGCCAACCATCAACTGAACGAACAATAATCTACGACTCAGTAATCGCCAACAGCTCATCTAACTCGCTGGACTCCACATAATTGCTCATCGGAGCTTTCTGCTGTACACTACTACTCTTGTCTTAGTTCTTCAGAGGTCAAGTGACACCCATACCACCTAATGTCATCTGGAAACGAGAACGCATCCCCGGCATCATTGGGGGCTTCTGGTGGTGATGGGAATGGCAATGGAATCAGATTGCCACCAATTTCGTTCCTATCCGTGCACCAAGGCTCACAGGCTCCTAATAGGCTTCCTCCTGCCTCAAATATCGGAATCTCCAGCTTTTTGAATGCTCCTAGCCCTCCGCAACAAAACTCACCACAGTCTCATGAAGATACGCCAGAAGGTGCAGAGAAGCGAGCAAAGATCGAGCCACGAGGATCTGAGCCATCTCGCTCAGCATCTCGCCAACCGTATCCGAACTCGAGCGGAAGCCCTGAGGCCGAAGACCAAACGAATGGGTCCAAGACGGGTCCTAATCCACACCATCACCATCACCACCACCATCATCACCACCACAATCCTTCTCACCATCACCATCACCATCACCACCACCACAAACTGCAAGCAAGCAGCGATGCAGCTTCCAAACAGACAGCGACCTCATCGCCTGCTGCGCAGAAGTCCCAAAGCCCCCCAAAGCCTGTCGTGGCTGGAAAGGAAGCACAGAGTCCCCAGCGTGCCATCAAGCAGGAAGAAAATCCGGAAAAGGATGGCTCCAAGACCCAGCTTGGATCACCCCAGCAGGCACATCCAGATGCGCTCCAGGTGCTGAAGACGGTGATACCGTTCCCACCAGTAGTGTTGAACACCGAGCCCATCAAGGAGTTGATCCAGGAGTACTTTCCGGCCAAGAGGTACCTCGGAACCATCGTGTACAGTCCCACCACCACCTGGGCCACGTTGCAGACGTCCCAGCTTTACGGACTCAAGCGAGAGCACGCCGAGCGGCTCGAAGAGACCAGGCGCGCGTTTGAAGAACGTGCCAGTGGTCCTCATGAACGGGCAAATGTCAGGTACATTCCATCTGTTCCTCCTCTTACCAGCGACTACATCAACAGTATCTTAGAGATCAAGATCCCGCGGTGGCACATCACCAAATTCCGTCACAGCTACGACGAGGAAGCCGTGGTCAAGAGGCAGTTGTGGGGCGGAGCCAGTGGGGTCTATACTGACGACTCCGACGTATTGAGCGTATTGGCACACTTGGGATTATTTGAAGGAAAACTCGATCTCCGCGAGTGGAATCCGCGCTGGAACGGCACCACGGTGAAAGCTGAGGCTGATGGCGATCTTGCGGTGCAGCTCTTGTTGTTGCCCAACTTGCCAGAGTACCATGGCTACTATGCACATGGCATCAATGCTCGGTCGTGGGTGGGAGTCAACAAGCACAGTGGGCTCTCGTTTGCGGTGTATGACGTCAAGTGGGAATCTCCCGGTAGCTACCTTCGCGACGCCGGAATTTTCAAGCGGTACCGTTGCGAGACCGCTGCAGATTCGCAGGCGCACGCCGAGCGCACCAGCGAGCAGCACGGATGGCAGTTCAGCTACAAGTACTACCGCCAGGTGAAGGCGAAGCATGCCTAGCCTCGATACAGCACAGCTGTAGCTAGGTGGATGAGCTGATGTGGCGGATCCAGTGGCGAAGACAGAGAGCTTCCCGAGGATGTGCCTAAGTTACTGCAGTGGACACTGGGACTCCTTGTCCCCACTGGCGCTAGTGCGAGAATACGTTGAATCCGTTATCGCACCGCACGAGACTTCTGCGCCGTACGAGAATCTCCCAGTGAGAATCTCCCAGTGACAATTCCGGTGCGACAATTCCGGTGCGACGAGAACCCCAAGGCCGACCTCCATACCATCCAGCGCGATGGCCGCCAGACGATGACTTAGGCTAATCGCACGCTGACGTACTGATCGCCACGCTGAATTACTAATCCTAGACTAAGTTGCTAATCGCCGACTAATCGGACGCTTACACTCATAATCCAACGACTATTGCCACGAGTCGTAGATCCCTGGCCGCAAGCAATCATACTAATATACTTGACTGATTTACTAAAAGTGTAGATTTCTAGGACTCCTATTTTACCTCTTGCATCCACTTATTTTACTCTTTCCGTCACTTCGCTCTGTGTGCCTTTTTATTTGGTAAACCTTTGCCCCACGATCCCTCCACCAGTGCTCCACCCGTATTCGTATTCTCCGTATCCCCGATCTTCTGTAAGTGCAGGATCCGAGCCATCCACCCACCACCACCACCACTACCACAACCTCCCACCGTACCTATCCTCCCTATTCACATCCTCCAAAGCACCTTTCACTTTCTCTTCCCAACTCCTCCTTCCTCTTCTTCTTCCTCTCCGTATTCTCCACCCGCCTCACACGATCACAGTCGTTCCCCACCACCATCACTACCATGCGAGTTTCTTTTTCTGCGATTGTAGTGCCGTTTTAGTTTGTGAGACTCCAGCACTTCT
Source organism: Suhomyces tanzawaensis NRRL Y-17324 (assembly GCF_001661415.1). NCBI lineage: Eukaryota > Fungi > Ascomycota > Pichiomycetes > Serinales > Debaryomycetaceae > Suhomyces > Suhomyces tanzawaensis. The sequence goes on from NW_017963638.1 coordinate 462,263, forward strand.
AGTCCAGATCCTTTTCTCTTCCCCCACCGCCTGTGTCGTGACTGCCAGTGTCACTGTTATGCCCCACGCTGAGCACCAAGCCCGTTAGACCCTCTCGCCCGCACATCCGTCGCTGCTGTTCCTGCTCTCTCCACAGTCGTTACCGCTGACCCTCCACCACAACCAGCCCAGCCACTGTCTGCTATTGCCGCTGGACCACACCACCACCAGACCGTCACCACCGTCTGCTCGGGACCTTCCTCCACCACTCGTCCCTCTTCTCCCATGGCTGAATCCACCAAAACTCTCCGAAACTCCCAGTCCATCCCGTCCATCCCGTCCATCCCGTCCATCAACTACCTCTCCAACAGATCGTCCCTAGGCAAATACCTCGCATCGCCCCAGACGTCCAGGCCGTCTCGAAAACCCGGTTTTTTGAAAAGAGTCTCGTCAGAGTGGAACCTCTTGGTCCACCGCATCAAATCGATCTCCAAGGACGTCTTCACCACCGACGAACTCGTGGAGGAGCTCTTTGTGGACTTGGACTCCGACGAAGCCTCCATGGAAAGAATATTGAAATCGTCCAACCGTGCCCTCAACCCCGCAGAAGAGTCATTTCTACAAGAGTACAAGAAATTCAAGAACCTCGATAAAATGGTCCAGCACCACCAGAACCACCAGAGCGCGGAAGTGAGGTCTTCCTCCACCGCAGTGTCCGATACTAAGACCAGGTCGACTTTATTGGATATCATACGACAAACTACAAGCAACAGCGAAACTGTCCATAGTGAAGATGAGGATCACGACAACGAGATATCATACCACGACCTTGATTTGTGCAAGTTAAGACAAGAGCTTGAGTTGCATCAGAACTCGGAGTCTACCGAGGCAAGCACTTTGAAAAGCAGCAATGAAAACCTCGGAACCACCCTTTGGGAGTACAGGAGACGCAAGTGGTTGCAGAACTCAGATCCCGAGAAAGTGCAGCAAAAGTTGAGCCAGCTGTCCATCGAGCACATACCCAAGGAATCCTACCACAAGATCTATAGTTTCCTCATAGACAAGGGAAGGTCATTGAAAAACGACAAGAAGATAAACCTTCTTGACTTGATCAATATCATCAACGCAGGCTGGATTGCCGAAGAAAAATGGGACAGGGCCGCCAGGGGGTTGCCATAAGTGACCCTATAGAGCTTAGACATTGGTCTGTTAGAACTTCGGCATTGGTAGTCCGATAGACCTTAGGCATTGTACGATAGACTTAGACTCCACAACTCCGGTCCTAGTCCTTTCCCACGACATTCCAGATGTCATTTGCGTGCATTCACGTCTCCCTCATGATGCTTCATATTGCTTTCACTTTTTAGCTAATTTTAATGTATTTTCTAATATTCGCAACTCCTGGTCGATCAATTCTGCTCGCGATTGGAAGTCATCAATAATGGTATTGGTCTTGTTCCCATTCAATTCCCCAGTAAATTTGTCGATCAATTTCTCCACCTTCCTTCGGGTGGACACTAACTCCCCGAAACTGGTTGCTATGCCTGTGTTCAACTGCTTGTCGATATCTGCGTCCAACTGATGAATTGTGGAGATCTTATCGATGAGCGATGATGGATCTTCTGTGGCAGAATTGCTGCGGACGAGAGCCTTTAGTGTTTCAGTAAGCTGTTTCTGGTGCGCCAACGAGTACTTGAGCTGCTTGCTCTGAGTCTCCTTGGACTGCTTGATGAGATCCGAGTGGGACGACATGGAGACATGTGGTGAGGATTGTGTGGATCAGCCTCTGATGGGGTAGTAGGTCACATGATTGATCCTGCGTGACTTACCCGTTATCTTCGTGTTATCATTCCACGACTTCGTCTACAACAGAAAGCCCCAACTAATTGTCATTCTTTGGCAGACATGGACTGAGAGAGCCACAGCCTACTGCTTCTTTGTCCATTCATCCATTCTTGGACCTAATTCTCTGTGATCTACCACCATATCTATCATTCTGACCACATGTCCGATCCATCTCCAATTTGCACCCCTACCCTATTCTTGAAGGTTCCTGGGTCGCCAGTGGAAACCAGCTTGCAAGAGTTCAACAAGGAGCTTGGCGAATCTACTGACTTTGATGATCTCGTTGATAAAACGTATGCTTTATTGACACAGCATCAATTGAACATTCAAGAGGCACTCGCGGTATGGGAGACCCGGTTAACCCTTCATTTATTTAACAACCAACTATCATACGCCAAAAAGGAGGCTATCAACTTGAATAATGCATTATATCTACAGGAGAATCCAAATCCAGCCCCCTTGCCTGGAGGCAACCGAAGCAGAGGAAATTCCGTGGGCTCGTCTACGCCTCCCTTGCAACCGATCTATCCATTGCCTAAGAACAAGGCGGCCACCATAGAATACGACTTGCTCGTACTACTCTTGAGGCTCAAGTCTATTCCCAACATGAATTTGATCAACGAGTTGTACAAGCTCAACTTTCAAATGAGACTCAAGTCGGACCTCGACGAGGACGTATTGCGGATGAAACTAATTAATTTGAGCTATGACATCATGGTGATACTCTCGGTTACCAAGAACCATGCCACGTTGTTGAATTACCTCCATGGATTACGGCTCGAATTGGAACGCATAGAGTCCAAAAGAGCCGCATCTGCAAAATCAGACGCTTATTCAACCTACCTCTCGAACGTCATCCTTGTTCAGATAATCATCGAGTCAATTGTGCATAAACAGAAGAAGACCCCATCGCTCGAGTTGATCATTGCAGCACAATACGGCGAGCTGTTCAAAAGAATTAACGAAGAGACCAAGAGATCACTAATTTATGTGCTCCGTCACATCCTGCCTACTATTACCGAGAACCAAATGGTTGCTTACGACAAGTCCGAATTGTCCTTGGACGATCTTATCGGCCTAGTGGCTGAGGATAAAATTTCGGTCAGAATAATATGCTCGATGTTGGGCTTATGGGACTTGTCCAATAATTATGGGTTTCAGTTGTCTGGCGAAACCGAAATTAGTTATGGACCTGTGGGGACAAGTCTGACGAACCAAGTCACCAACAATTGGTACAAGTATATAAACAAAGTGTATGGGTTAGAGTAAGGAATTGCATGCTGCAACATTGTCGATTGAGTAGGCTAGAGGTACCTTGGGGTGAACCAGCAGCTCCGTAACTACTGCCATAACTACTGCCATAACCTCCCCGGATGGGTCTTAGGGCACCAGCCCTGACTCTCTGGCCATTCGCACGTGATCATGTGGAGATTGTTTCCGGTATATAGTCCCACGCGCTAAGAACCTGCTTATCTAAGCTGCTCGCTGGGCCAATCCCCACCTAAATGGCCACTAACTACCCGCAATGGGAGTGCACAGGGAGAAAATTTTTCACCCACCCAGGAAAATCGTGAAAAAAATCTATACATCAAAAGCTGTGATAGTTTCTACTACTCCTCGTTAGATAATCATAATTCAAAATGGCTTTACAAGACGTTGTTACTCGTGAATACACCATCAACTTGCACAAGAGAGTATGTAGAGAATACTGAGAGAGAAAAGTTTAGTGATTGATAGTGAAGATAGTCATATGGAAGGAGGCATCGACCAAGAAAGAAGATTAAGGGATTGAAAGAGAAACAGGGCATCAAGCATTTCCAAGACATCAAGATTTCCAAGCACCAAAGAGCCCACCACACATGCCGAGTCCGTCTCCTATGTTGACCCACTTACTATCAATGCCTAGCCCTAACCCACCAGGTTTTACTGGCACAATACTAACATTCTAGTTGCACGGTGTCCACTTCAAGAAGAGAGCCCCAAAGGCCGTCAAGGAGATCAAGAAATTCGCCACTTTGCACATGGGTACCAGCGATGTCAGATTAGACCCAAAGTTAAACGTCCAATTGTGGTCCAGAGGTGTCCAAGGTGTCCAATACAGATTGAGATTGAGAATCTCTAGAAAGAGAAACGACGAAGAAAACGCCAAGGAAAAGTTGTTCGCCTTCGTTGAACCAGTCACCGTTCCAACCACCAAGGGTTTGCACACTGTTGTTGTTGAAGACGAAGCTTAAATTTAACTTCGTTCATCTCATAAATAGTTTGTATAATATGATACACATAATCCGTTACAGTTTGTAGAGAGGAAGAGCCTTGACGGCCGAGAGCCCTTAAAGGGGTCAGATAACACCCTGTGATGGCTCTAGATTTGACAGAAGTGCTAGCCTAGATTGTACCAGACACAGCTCGAATGGTTCTATCTGGAATGTGTATGGGTCTACGTGTGTTGATTACAAGTTTAGTTTTAGTTGAGCGCAATGGTTCTAGTTTGTTAGTACTGGTCCTTTAAACTGTTCATGTGCATACAATCAGTGTAACTATGACAAATACCAGATCACTGCAATAGAAGCTATGCTTCACCAAAACGGCGAAAACTTCCAAAAAAGCTCTTAGTTGGTAGAAAAAGAAGATTATCATCACTATATGACATGAACTTGTTATCGTATAGACTTACACTAATAGCATTTTAATGTCTGTTGGCTTATCAACTAGGGCAAATTTTTCGTCTTTTATACTCAAGGGCAAATTCCGGGTAACGCGAATTAGGGTAATGAGCTGTGAAGCACAAGAAAGAGCACATCGGTACCTGGAAAGAGAATAAAAGCTGCTGAAGTTTACAGCATGTAATCTAACTGGTCTACTCATTTCTGAATTCCCACTGGACAAGTTTCAACTTGCTTGCATAGAGGGTAGAATTCTTATTCATTCACACGATGCAAAATTCGGCTGCGAAAACGAGTGGTGGAATCGGTCCCAACATAACTTCAATAACAGTAGTTGATGGACAGGCTGGAAGGATTTTTGGTGTCTGTGGTCTAGAGCTCTTGTTGTAGATGTTTTTGTTAATAATTGCTAGCTGTGCTTCCAATGCTTGGAATTGAAGAAGCGTTCATTTTGGTTACTTTGGGTTGAAAATACATAAAGTATCGGTTCTAACAAGTAACCCTTCTCGAATTACTTCTGGTCCACTTCATAGTTACCTTCGCAAGTTTCCTCGGATCATGACACACCTACATGCTTCGACGAGTCTGATGCTATTCCTCTAGAATGCAAATTTTAAAAGAAGCTCGATAGACTACACGAGCAGGCCCAGTTGGTAATAAAAAGCATTGATGACTTTCGCCACTCTAACTCTTAGCTACATACTTGTCAATCCAATGAGTTCTCCCACGTGAATGAGTCGTTCTTCTGAAATCTACTGGGTCACCTTCATAAGCTTATGCCCCGCACGTGAGCTGTCCACTCACCCCACAAAATCTACCGAGGCCCAGTGGTGGAAATATATATACTCTCTACCGTCCAAGTGAAGAAGGCCAACAATGCCTTCTGCAATCGTCAACAACACCAGTCCAAGATCGATCTCGACTATTGCAAATGTCACTTTCATCAACAACAAGCTGATCGACAAGCATGATGTTTTGGAGATCTCTATTGATCTTTTCAATAAGATCTTTCCTGATCAACAGGGACACGAGTCCAAATTCGTGCTTATCAAGTTGATAGGTTCGCCAGATTTCTTCAAATCATTCAGAATTTTCAAAATCAACTCCATTGACTTCGAAAACCAGAAGAATACCATCAAATTCATCAACAATACCAACATCAATATTCAGTTCACAGAAGATCAGTTAACCCTCAATTCGGCTATAATTCAGTCAGTGTCAACTGAGGATATACCAAAATTATCTAGAGTGTACGTCTCAGTTCCAGGTGAAGTGTATTCTATTTTGAGTAACAAACCTCAAGACTCGACCAGAGCACAATTTTTGACTACGTTCTTAGCCCACAACGGTTCGGTGGCTAACGAAAGTGATTATATCCGTTTGATAAACGGTCAAATCAAACTATGTGAGCCTGTATCTCAGGGATTTATTGATTACGACACCAAAATTGTCTTGATCAAAGACAATGAATATCCACAGGGATATGGAGGGGTTAATAACTTTATCGAAGAAGTTGAAATTGAAAATGACGATGACGATGAAGAAATACCAAACGTGGAAGAGTTAGATATCTCTTCGTACTTAAGTTCAAGCCTTCAATTCAATGCAGGAAATGATTCCATCAAAAGCTCGGAGTTCAATGTCAGACCGTTACCTGAGCCAATTACTATCGAAGGATTGCCAAAAGAATGGGCAAAGGATGACACTGAAGCATTTGTATTTATGAACTCAAGTGACTTCATCAAGTTGGGCTTTCCCATTTTCAATGGGGATTTGTCTAAGCTCCATTTTGGTTCCAAGCTGGTCATTGTCAGAGTATTCACTCTAGCTGAGCCAAATAAAATATTCAAGTCTGGAAATGTATACTTGTCCCCAATCTTAATCATCAACCTCGATTTGAATCCAGAGTCTAGTATCACATTTGAGCCAATTTCCACGACATCTGCACAACAGTTATCCACTTATCTTCCAATAGCTGAATCGGCGATAATTTCGAGAATTTCCTCTCCAATAACCATGGATAAAACCTACCAGAAACATTTCTTTTCTAGTCTCAAGACTAGTTTGAGTAATTATTTCAAATGCGTTCAGAAGGGTGACTACTTCCCGGTTGTGATTGATTCGGTATTGGCAAAAACAATGTTCGATAATGCAACAGGTGAAGAGGATGGAGAGGACGAAAATGGAAGCAATGACGCTTTTGATGTCATTCCCACTGGGGACCCTGATGCAGTCGCCTGGTTTAAAATTGTGGATATAAAGGGAGTCAACGACGTGGGTACTGAACAGTTTATCATTGATCCAACTCAGACATTATTGGTTTCTTCTGGAGTCGAATTTGTTAGATTGCCAAAGAATGAATTTAGTCAATGGTATAATTATTTGAAACTTCCTCCAAGTTTCAATTTCAATAGCCATTTGGATAAAGGAGACTTCCCTTATGCTAAAGACTTGAAGAAAATCATTCAAACTTGCTTGAGCTCAAAGATAAATCTCAAAACCACGGTCATGCTTCAGTCATTGAGCAGAGGTATTGGAAAAACAAGTTTAATTAGAAACTTGTCTACAGAGTTAGGATTAAACTTGATAGAGTTGGATTGCTTTGATTTGATAAATCCCGGTCAAGAATTAAAAACCATCGGATTCTTGATGGGAAGAATAGATAAGATCATTGCCAATGCTACCTCTGATTCTTCTTGCTTCCATATAATTTACTTAAAGCACATCGAAAGTTTGTGCCCTCAAGTTGACACCAATGATCAAAATTCCAACATTCACACCTCCTTGTCATTGAAAATTGTTCAAACCTTGAATGACTACCTTACTCAGTACGGTAACATGATTGTTGTCATGAGTTGTAACGACTTTGACAAAGTAAATGATAATATCAAGCTGATGGTTAAATTCAACATCACTTTTAATGTTCCTAGTGAATCAGAAAGATTGCAAATCTTCAAGTTTTTAATCGGCAATGAAGTTGGCAAGAATGATTCTCCCTCATTTTCAACTACCGAGTCTTCAAAGGTAGAGTTCAACGGAAATTTCGATATTACTTCCTCCGTCTTTGTTCTCAGACAAGATATCAATTACAAAACTTTAGCCTTACAGTCAGCTGGTTTGACCCCAAGAGATTTGACTTCGATCATAAAGAAGTCCAAGACATTGGCCATAAAAAGATTAACAAAATTAGCAATGGATTCTGACATTACACTCAATAAATTAATCAAAATTGGTAATGGTGGCTTAATCAACTGGATTCCAGAAGATTTCAACCTAGCTATTAATGAAGCCAGAAATCAATTCAGTGATTCTATTGGTGCTCCGCGTATTCCCAACGTCAAATGGGAAGACATTGGTGGATTGGATCTTGTCAAAGATGAAATTTTGGATACCATTGATATGCCCTTGAAGCATCCGGAATTGTTCAACAATGGTTTGAAGAAAAGAAGTGGTATTTTGTTCTACGGGCCACCTGGTACTGGTAAGACGTTGTTGGCTAAGGCTATTGCCACCAACTTCTCGCTTAATTTCTTCAGTGTGAAGGGTCCAGAATTGTTAAATATGTATATTGGTGAATCAGAAGCTAATGTCCGTCGTGTGTTTCAACGTGCTAGGGATGCAAAGCCATGTGTTATTTTCTTTGATGAGTTGGATTCAGTTGCACCAAAGAGAGGTAATCAAGGTGATTCCGGAGGTGTTATGGATAGAATTGTTTCCCAATTGTTGGCCGAATTAGATGGTATGAGCGGTGGAGGTGATGGAGGTGATGGAGTGTTCGTTGTTGGGGCTACTAATAGGCCAGACTTGTTGGACGAAGCTTTGTTAAGACCTGGAAGATTTGACAAGATGTTGTATCTTGGTATTTCCGACACCAACGATAAGCAAACCAAAATCCTCGAGGCGTTGACCAGAAAGTTCAAGTTGCACGAGGATGTTGACTTGGCCAAAATCGCTGAGAAGTGTACCTTCACATTCACGGGTGCTGATTTCTATGCGTTATGTTCCGATTCGATGTTGAATGCCATGACTCGTGTGGCTAACGAAGTTGATGCAAAGATTAAGAAATTCAACGCTGATCTAGTCAATCAAGGCAAAGCAACCGTTTCTACAAGATGGTGGTTCGATAATGCTGCTACCGAGGAGGATATCAATGTGTTGGTCAAAATGGAAGATTTCCTCAAGGCACAACGCGAGTTGAGTCCTTCTGTCAGTGCCGAGGAATTGCAACACTACTTAAGAGTTCGGGAGAATTTCGAAGGTGGAAAGGAAAAGGCCAAGCAGGCGGAGACTAATGGTGTGAACAAGTAGTCACCAGGGGGATAATCACCTGAAATAAATACAGGATTGTTGGCCTCGTGGATTAGCGAAATATATATATACAATAAATATTCAACGTGCATCATCATAATCCGTAGACTGGCGGTATTTTGGGTTTAAGTTGGGGACATTACTCATTAGCTGGGATCCGCGGCATGCTAAGCATCCACTTGGATCTGGGTCTATTTAAACTGTTGAAGAATTGGCATGACAGTTTTTGGGTCTATCAAAACTGTAGTTGCAATGGGCTCGCCACCACCTATGACTTGTCGTTGCGGAACATGTAACTCTTCTCAAGCACATCCTTGGCCTGGTTGATCCGCTGCGAGAGATACTGGCTACCCTTCTTGTCGGGATGGTTCAACACCATGAGTTGACGGTACCGCTTACGTAAGAGGTTCTTGTTGAAGTTGACTATATCATCACCCTCGATGCCGAGCACCAACAACGCCTCCTGCTCTGTCATGGGGTCTGCAAACCCTCGGTTGGGATATCGCAGCTTCAAGAGCTTGTGGTGTCGAAACGAAGGGTCTTTGATGAGATGGCGGTGGCGCTCGAACTCTGTGGGGTCGTTGGGGTCGGAGAGGGTGATGTTGTTGAGGGTGGCTATCATCTGGGGAGTGAGGTGGATGTACTGACGGTATGCACCTAGGGCTGACTTGACGGTCAAGGCCACCATCGTGGCCCCCACGCCTATGATGATTGGAACTACCATGGTGATGAGTTGTGCCAGCACTTGAAAAACGAGCGTGATATTGCCATTTTTAGTGAGGCCTGTATGTGAAGGTAATGGCTGCGAGAGCTGATGGTTCCCAGGGTGGAAGCAAGAGGATTGCCAGGAAAACCTGTTGCAGTGCATCTGACTACCCCAAAGTAAATTGATCATTATTCCATCTTAAATGGTAAAGTCCAATCATTATAATGAATTTTTATACTTGAGGGAATTGCAACTGAGCTTTGGGGCTATTGCCGCAAATGAATGGATCTACGGCAATTACTCCTGTGAAATAAGGATCCCCAGAGTAGGGAAGTGAGAATGTTCAAACTGGGACTTCGCCTCAACAAACATGAGGGCGATATTTGGAGAAGTAAAACATCCTTACTACCAAAAATCCCAAGAAGGCTTCACCTACATTATGGTCACCTCAGGGATGGAACTTTGGTTATATAATTTATTCAAGTACGCCCGGTGCTAGAAATGCATCTCCAGCTGGCGGCATTCCAAACGTTACCAGTAGCCTTGTTTTACTAGCAGGAGGTAGAAAATTGGGATTCATTTGGAATTTTCTACCGCGTATAACGTCAATTCAATCGCACGAGAAGACACATTCATGATCTCATTTTTTGCACACCAAGTATCGGAAGCATTATTCGAAACATGAAAGGTCGGAAGCATTATTCAAGACATGAAAGGTCTGCATCGCTTAAAATTTTACGTCGAATCCAAAGTCATGAAGTATCGAATTGACAAAAAATCATGAGGTACAGAATTCAAGTAAGCCATCAATGCATCGGAGGAATAAAGTTATCTGGGATGCCGAAAGTACTGGCATCAAATATGTTACTAGCATCGCATCCTATGTCATTAGCGAATTGTCATAATTGTGCGAAATCAAAAAATGGCCACAACCATCACCCAGGTCCGCAACTCGCTATTTCATATATTCTCTACACTTGCAAAGTACCTTCCGTGTAGCTCATCGTAGCACTCTCTGGTGGTAAAATGTCCGCTACACATCTCTCATCGATAGGATTGGATGATTTTGTAGAATACCTCACCTTCGACCAATCTCGGTTACTCTACTCATCGGTGGCAGACGTTTCAGTACGGTATATCCCTCTTTCAATTGTCGGACCGGTAGATAGTTCTCGTGCGGAACGCACGGGCCCTGCAAACACCCGCTACTCCCACCGCCAGGGCCACGCGGGGACCACGCCTCCGGAGGCAGCTGCCCACGCAACGGCACTTACCGAAACGAGACTACAGTACGGTGGAACTCCCAGGCTAGCCGTAACTGGGACCAATTCCCCACCACTGTCAGAGCACCGTATACCGCTATACCGCTAGATTTCCATACCACTATCACCCCCACCACTATTCCAATCTACCACCAGACCACGGGCCCTCGGACACCCACAACTCCGAGCCCGCACCCCGATACCACTCGCACCTCCCACGTTATCCCTTCCAATTACTACATCCCCTCATCGTCACCTGATCTCGGGCGCGCCCCTCGCCTGGCTCCGAAGATGCCACCACCACCACCACCAATACACCACCAAAACCACTCGTAGCGGCCTCGATGGCTCCACCAGGCTCATCGCCCTCCTTCTCTCCTCCGTCCCCTCCCGAGCCAGCGGCCTTGCTGGCCCCCTCCACCCTCCAGTGGCCCTTCCTCCACTCCGGACACCCTCACCCCGAACAAAATTTTCAGTCCGATAACTGCATTGCTGGCGATGGCGCTCAGTAGTATAAATAGTGCCTCCCCTCAGTAGCGAATTGCACCAACTTTCAGTTGTATATTTTATAGCCGCTACTAATCATGTCCCACGCAGCATTATCCTGGTTGACCAAATTGGACATCTCCGAAACCCCCGACAAGGTCTTACGTCGTTCCTCCATCATCGGTACCATTGGTCCTAAGACCAACAGCGTGGAGATGTTGGTCAAGTTGAGAAAGGCCGGTTTGAACATCGTCAGAATGAACTTCTCGCACGGTTCCTACGAATACCACCAGTCGGTCATTGACAACGCCAAGAAGTCCGAAGAAGTGTATAAGGGCCGTCCTTTGGCCATTGCCTTGGACACCAAGGGTCCAGAAATCAGAACCGGTACCACCATCGACGACAAGGACTACCCAATTCCCTCCAACCACGAGATGATCTTCACCACCGACGAAGAGTACCTCAAGAAGTCCAACGACAAGATCATGTACATCGACTACAAGAACATCACCAAGGTCATTGAGGTCGGAAGAATCATCTACCTCGACGACGGTGTGTTGTCGTTTGAAGTCATCGAAATCCCTGACGAAAAGACCTTGAAGGTCAGATCTGTCAACGCCGGTAAGATCTGCTCCCACAAGGGTGTCAACTTGCCAGGTACCGATGTCGACTTGCCAGCTTTGTCCGAAAAGGACAAGGCTGACATCCGTTTCGGTGTCAAGAACGGTGTCCACATGATCTTTGCCTCTTTCATCAGATCCGGTGACGACATCAAGGAAATCAGAAAGGTCCTCGGTGAAGACGGTAAGGACATCCAGATCATCGCCAAGGTCGAAAACCAACAAGGTGTCAACAACTTCGATGACATCTTGGCCGAAACCGACGGTGTTATGGTTGCCAGAGGTGACTTGGGTATCGAAATCCCAGCTCCTCAAGTGTTCGTGGTCCAAAAGCAAATGATCGCTAAGTGTAACTTGGCCGCTAAGCCAGTTATCTGTGCCACCCAAATGTTGGAATCAATGACCTACAACCCAAGACCAACCAGAGCCGAAGTCTCTGATGTCGGTAACGCCATCTTGGACGGTGCTGACTGTGTCATGTTGTCTGGTGAAACCGCCAAGGGTAACTACCCAATCGAATCGGTCTCCATGATGCACAACACTGCCATCATTGCTGAAAAGGCCATTGCCTACCAACAATTGCACAACGAGATCAGATCCTTGGCCAAGAGACCAACTCCAACCACCGAGACCTGTGCCGTTGCTGCTGTCTCTGGTGCCTACGAACAAGACGCCAAGGCTATTGTTGTGTTGTCCACCTCCGGTTTGTCCGCCAGATTGGTCTCCAAGTACAAGCCTAACGTTCCAATCATGATGGTCACCAGAAACGAAAGATCCGCCAGATACTGTCACTTGTACAGAGGTGTGTATCCTTTCATCTACACCAAGGACAAGGTTGAAAACTGGCAAGAAGATGTTGAAAACAGATTGAGATGGGCTGTTTCCGAAGCCATTGACTTGGGTATCATCAGCAAGGGTGATTCCATTGTCACTGTTCAAGGTTGGACCAGGGGTTCCGGTCACTCTAACACCGTTAGAATTGTCCAAGCTTAAAACATAGACGTCTTAATTTAGTTCTTATATTGTGATAAAGGGTACGTTCGAGTGAACTACAAGGCTGGCATGTCCTACGACCATTACAAGCTGAATAAACAATAATTGTACATTAAATTGCCCCTTCGGGACTTGTAGTTGTACCAGTACTAGATAGTGCCCTGATGTTCCTGGCGTCTCTCCCTTTGGATCTGTCCCAGATGCACTGTCGTGGGTGGGTCCAACCGCAGGTCGTGCATGTCCTCACCATAAAAAACACCAAATATAACAGCAACTGGTGCACTGATGAGTTTGAACATGATGCGTCCTAACATGCCCATGCTCGCCAGACCGGTCAGGTCAGTACTCTCCAGAGGGGCATTCGCCTCCAAGAGATGCTTCAGCTCGCAAACCCCGGATGATGAAACCACCCACTTTGGGTACAAGACTATCAAAAGAGAAGATAAAGAGAAGATGGTTGGTGGTGTGTTCTCTTCGGTGGCCTCCAACTACGACTTGATGAACGACGTCATGTCCATGGGTGTGCACCGCTTGTGGAAGAACCATTTCATAAATCGTTTAGACGCTGGTATGAGACCCGGATCCAACCGTCCATTGGACTTTTTGGATGTTGCTGGTGGTACAGGTGATATTGCCTTTGGGTTGTTGGAACACGCCGAAAAGCGTTTCAACGACAGAGCATCCACCATGACAATTGCTGATATCAACCCTGACATGTTGAGAGAGGGTGAACTCAGATACCAAAGTACCAAGTGGAACGATGGATCTGACAGAGTTAATTTCTTGGTGCAGAATGGTGAAACTATGGACCAAATTGAAGACAACTCCAAGGACGTGTACACAATTGCTTTCGGTATTAGAAACTTTACCAATATTCAAGCTGGTTTGGATACTGCCTACAGAATCTTGAGACCCGGTGGTATTTTTGCCTGTCTTGAGTTCTCTCAAGTTGACAATGCCGCAATTGATTACATCTACCAAGCATATTCTTTCTCCTTATTACCATTGATGGGTCAGTTGATTGCCAATGATAGAGACTCTTACCAATATTTGGTTGAAAGTATTCGTAAGTTCCCTAAGCAAGAAGAATTCAAGGGAATGATCGAGAAGGCAGGATTCTATGTCCCAGAAAAAGGTTATGAAAACTTGACCTTTGGTGTTGCTAGCATCCACATTGGTGTTAAGTTGTAATCGGGATGGTCATCGTACATTTCTATTGTATATATTTTAGTACTATATGATACAAACAGATCTCGAATAAATCTAAAGAACTAATAGACTTCACTAATTGCCCTAGAAATATCCTCGGTCAAGTTTAATATTCTGATGAATCGGTCAATCTTAGTGCTATCAATATCCATTGTATCCGACGATTTCACTTCACTGAACGTACCATTCGAAATCTTCAAATTGAAAGCCAATTCCTCCGTATGGATTCTACCTTCAATTTGGAGTATCAAATCAAGCTGCTTAGATGTGAAATCCACGTATTGTAAGCTGACATTGAAAAACTGTTCTGTGTTGGTTGCACTATTATCTGCGTCTTCATCACGCATGAATGTATCAAGATCAACTTCATCTTTATTTATTGGTTGGATAGTTGTATAGGCTGCCGTCTCAGAAATTGCATTTAACCCAAGTATCTCCTCATCTGTAACGTCATAGGACAATTTCAACGATTCACGAAGTCTTTTCTTGGTGTCTTCTGTCATTTCGCCATCAGCAGGACCACCAATTTTTGAGCCTCTACGAGACTGTGAATGCACTTTCTTCTTGGATGCAGTAGGTTTAGTGTGTATCAACGTATTCAAGATGTTGGAAAGAACTAAAAAGTTTCTTATTCCCGGTATTATAGTGGCAATGTCAATGACCTTGTTGATGGCAAAGGCGTAAACGGGTATGAAATTAGATGACTGTATGTCATTATAGCACTTTAAGTGAACCTCATTACCAGAAACCTCTAGGCAGTGTTCTATACTTTTGCCACTATTGTATTTCTCGAAAATTGGTTTCAACTCATTGTCAGCACTCAGGACTTTAAAGTTGGATATACCCAAGTATTCAAGAAGATACGATGGCAAATATATGCTGTGGTTAAAATTCAAGTAAAGCAACCAATTGGAAGGTCCACTTGCAGAAGTGTAAGCAGAGCTGCTGCTATCAGGGGGTAATTCATCTATTTCAAATTTGTACTTCTTGACGTTTCCCAAGGAATCGGAAACACTCCACTCATTTTGCTTCGCATCTGACAAGTAATCGAATTGCTCAGAATCCGAAGCTTCAACACTTATGAGAGCAGTGTATTCTTTACCCAAAAGTAGTCCTGAGGAATTCTTTTGATACTCGTGGTTGATGTATCTATTGTCTCTCCAAAAATCAAGGAAGAGGCCGAGCTGAAGTGATTTTAAGTCATTGAGTTTGACCATTCCTATACTGTTAGCAAAACCTTCCTTGATGAGCCAAGAATTCTCGTCCTCCTGGCCCAGCACTCCTTCCAATTCGTTCAAGGTGTATAGTATAAGTCCTATTTGCTCGAGAACGACAAAAAGGTTCACATTAGAGGTGGACAACCTATCGACATTTGCCAAGTATCTCAAATTAAACGGAAATTTATTCAATCTTTCGGAGGTCAAGTTTTGCATTAGAATTGTTTCTGCCACAGACTTATCTTGACCTTTTATAGGCGATAAGAATTGTAGCAGGCTTTTTCTGGGGTCCAAATGAATAACAGTCACCCCGTCCACCTGTTTCTGCTCAACAATATGTGATCCTGTTTTTGGTTCTTGTGATGATGATTCGGCCTCCTCGACAGGCGCTACTCCTGAGGACAATGACAATCCCACAATCTCGTTGTCCTTGAGAAAGTCGATATCAATCAAGATCGACGTTCCTGCTATACTCAATCTTTGGGTCTTTAGTTTGTCTTGGTTCTTCGAGATGGAGTCGACTGTATATCCGAGTTTATCAATGAAGGTCTCCAACTTTAATTGCTGAGCCAACCTCTGTACTAATTCAATGGAAACTTTGCAGTTTTGTGAATAGTCGTAAAGTGATGCTATTGCTTCACTTAATGCTTCGTTGAACTTAGACATGGCGGACTAGATGGGTGTTGATGTGGAGCCTTGTGTTGATAATACTAGCCAGATCTACAGTTTGTCACGTGCCTCAAATGCGTGTGGAAAAAATTGAATCTACAACTGACTGAGATGGTACCAGCAGAAGACTAAGCGACATGACTTTGAATTCCGATATCCTCACGTTGATAGACCCTGTTGTGGCCAGCTTGAAGCGTCACCAAATTGAGGGGGACAAGAACTTAGCCCTTGTGATTTCGCAGCTTTTAATGAAAGTGATCTCAGCTGCCCGTTGGACCAATCCTTATGATCTAATCGACACCATCAGAGAAGTCGGTACTATTCTCGAGAAAGCACAACCACGTGAAATCATAGCTGGAAACATAGTGAGAAGAGTGTTGGCCTTGATCCGAGATGAAATTGAATCTGTGCATCAAGATGACTCAACCAACACCCCAATGATGTCTTCCATGTTCAGTTTGTTGTCCACCAACAGTAACATCAACCACAAGGAGTTGCACAACCAACTGAAAAAGCAAAGCAGTGACTTAAGGTCCATCATCATCCAAGGTATCCGAGATTTGGTGGATGAAATCTCCAATGTCGATGAAGGAATGGAAACGATGTCGGTGGATTTAATTCACGATAACGAAATCTTGTTGACCCCTACCCCTACTTCGTCCACCGTGTTGCAATTCTTGATCAAAGCCAGAGCCAAGAGAAAGTTCACCGTTTTGGTCACCGAAAACTATCCTAATGATATTAATGAAGCTCATAAATTCGTGAAAACTTTGGTGGACAACAAGGTGGAAACCATTTTGATACCAGATTCTACCACCTTTGCTGTCATGTCAAGAGTTGGTAAGGTCATCATTGGCTCTAACGCTGTGTTCGCCAACGGTGGAAGCATGACCAATTCCGGGGTAGCAAATGTTGTCGAGTGTGCTAAGGAAAATAAAACACCTGTGTTTGCAGTTGCTGGGTTATATAAATTATCACCATTATACCCTTTCAACCGTGATGATTTAATAGAAGTTGGTAACTCCGGTAAGGTTTTGAACTATGATGATTTCGATTTGATAGAAAACGTCGATGTCATTACCAACCCGTTAGATGACTACATTCCG
The DNA here is from genome assembly GCF_001661415.1 of Suhomyces tanzawaensis NRRL Y-17324. Lineage (NCBI taxonomy): Eukaryota > Fungi > Ascomycota > Pichiomycetes > Serinales > Debaryomycetaceae > Suhomyces > Suhomyces tanzawaensis. The sequence continues at coordinate 479,326 of NW_017963638.1, forward strand.
CCTGAACATATTGATATCTACATTACCAACATTGGAGGTTTCTCCCCATCATTTATTTACAGAATTGTTTTGGACAACTACAAGACTGAAGATAACAAGCTCGAATAGGCGAGACGAAAGCTATTGCATAGACTGTATACTAAATACACACACCTAATCTGGGTTGATTTATAAACTTCGAAATTTTGATTCTGTTGCTACCATCTTAATTGATTTGCGTACATCTCCTACTACTGCCTGACATGATCTGAGGCGATTTGCTAATGTGGATATCATTTCGAAAGGTATATCGAAGAATGTATCTTAAGGTGACGTTCAGGAATCTTAAATCAGAGTATTCTATTTCCCTATCCAAAAACGCACCTTTACGGCACATGATAGAATACCTGATACAATATACAGACAGAGCAGGATATACTCAGTCGTTGTATTTTTCAAGTCGACGTGAAGTATGGTTACTCTGATACTTCAACAGCAGGAAATTATCATTATTATTCTACATAATGCATGCTATCATTAAAAGTATTCGTTAAAGCTTTAATTACCGTATTTTGTATCTAGATGAGCCCCAAAGTATTGAATGAAAGTATTTTTGCCCTAGCCGTGAATGTAGGTAGCATCTATCTTAGTCAAGCTGGCACCCAAGTATAATCTCAATTTTCTTCTGTAAGCAGTAGGATTTTGAAGCTGTACTGGGTTACCTTCGAAATACACTGTGTCCAACTCTGGCAACTTTCCTAATTCCTTACCGATTTCCTCAAAGTTGTTGACTTTATTGTATGAACACCAGAAGTCGGTTAATTCTGTTAAATGACTCAAGTTTTCCAATTTGGTCAACTTATTCGAAGTGACATCCAAGACCTTGAGTTTGGTATTATTATCCAAGTTTTCAATCTTCTCTATCCCGTTATGCGACAAGTACAATTCTTCCAAATTCACTAACTTTTCCAAACCTTCGATTTTGGTAATTCTATTTGATTGGATCGATAAGACTTTCAAGTTTACTAAATTGTTCATGTTTTCAAACTTACTGATTCTGTTCTTACCTAACCATAATTGTTCCAATGAGATCAACTTGTCGAGAGTCTCACTTATGATTTCAATTTTATTTCCTCCCAATTCAAGATTCTTGATCTTGGTTAAAGTTTCAAGATTTTTGATTTCTTTGATACTATTCTGGACAAAATACAAATTTTCAAGCTCTGTCAATGTTTCTATGTTCTTGATGTTTTTGATTTTATTGAACGAGAGATCCAAGTTCTTCAATTTTGTTAAATGCTTGATACCACTAGATATATGATTAATACGATTGTCATACAAGTCAAGTTCCTCCATAGTATCTCCTGGCAATTCCTTAACTCCAGACATGCTAGTAAGTAAATTTTGTCTCAAACACAAAGACTCTAACTTTTGGAATCTGGATAAATTGAGGTCTTCCAATGAACTAATCTTGAGATGAATCAAGTCTATGTAGTCGGTATCAGGTTCATACCCTTTTGTTAAGTCTTGGTCTGCATCAATTTCTTGTACATTCAAATCAGGCAATACTGTTCCTGGATACTCCACAGGCAAAGGTTCATCTTTTGAGTCGCTAAGATCATCGTCATCATGTTCATCCTCAGATCCTGAGAAAACTTCATCAGCAATTGGCTCAACTTTAGGCTCTGGTTCGGAAACTGGCATCTTATGGTGGTATAAGGAGATGACTAACCCATCAAAGGAGTATAGATGACACGCACAACGTGATTGATTATCACGTGTCTATTCTGTTCATTCCACCAATAGGAGCACTTCATATTGGATTACTACACTCGATGAAACCATTGTTGTTAAAGCATTACGCTATCTAGTATCTGTTACTCTCTACATAAGTCTGATGGGGATGCATAGCAGTGAATTATCATAATCCATTATTATATACAATCTTTAAATATGATTCGAAACTAGGACCACCAGAATCACACCAATCTCAAGTCTTCTTCGTTAATCGTCAATTAGCTTACAACTTCTGTTCTTCTTCGAAAATGTAGTTGACGGCTTCACCGACAGTCTTGATTTCATCGGAGATCTTGTCTGGGATTTCCAAGTCGAATTCTTCTTCCAAGGCAACCAAGGCTTCAACGGTGTCTAAAGAGTCCAAGCCCAAGTCCTTTTGGAAAGAGGATTCCAATGTGATCTTAGATTCTTGCAAAGCAGCAACAGTCTTCAAAGCTTCGAAGGCACGAGTGGCAACTTCTTCTCTGGAGATTGGAGCAACAGCGTAGAAACGGACTGGCTTAACGAAGTGGGAAGCTAATGAGATTCTAGCAGCTGGGGCACGGGCAGCACGGACGGCGAACTTGAACATGTTGATGGTTGATACTGAAGTTGATTAGTATCAGATATTCATGAGACGGTTCTCGAAAAAATTTACTCCGCTTACGTAAGAATGTCTTTAGTATTACTAATACAATAAGAACCTATAGACTGAATTTTAAACTCCCTGAAGCAAGCAAGCTTTTGGACGTAAATACTGTGGCAGTACTCTGCTTGGCATTAATATGCATACTTGTTTTAGTATAGTTGGACAAATTTTTTATTGCAACCAAGTTACTTTATTTTTGTAGAGAAATTCAGAAATACTTGAAAAATGGCAAATTGTTTGATTATGAAGCTGCCCTAGAATAGAACGAGATATGGACTGCATACTGTAAAGCAAACTACTGCTCAAAGTTTTACGTAATCACTTATCTAATGGTGTGTACTAATATCTACCTGATACAATCGCATATATAAGAGGTTCAGACTATCTATTGCTTCATCACGCTTCTCCAGTTTAATGCGGTTCTCTTCTTTCCGAAGCTGAAACTGTCAATAGTGCTCTTATCAGAGCTGAGACCGGAAATCCCTGAGCCACTGGAAGCACTAGAACCTCTACTGGTTGTTCTGGTTAATCTAGATCCGGTAATGGATGGTGCAGTACCTGAGATACCACTAATGGATCTCTTGTCATTGATGGATTGTTGATAGTGAGAAACAGGCGCATGGTTGAGCGTTTCGTAATCAGTATTGATCTTTAACTTTTCAATGTCTTCTTTAAAGTTCTTCTTGTACAATTCAACCAAGACTTCATGAGATGCCTTCAAAGTGTTGGTGACCAATTTTCCGTGTAAGTGCAAGGCACGGTTCAAAATCATAGCCAAGTCATCGAAAGCCTTTCTCAATAATCTAATTTCATCAACGTAATCACCATTTCCATCGTACTTCGAATCAGTGAAAAACGTACGGTATTGACCAACACCACCATTGACTGGAGAGTCAACAGTACCTGCCAATTGTCTGGACAAATCGTTCAATAATGAGGTGTGATCCGTCTTCTCCTTGATGGCCATGTTAATCATACTTTCCAATTGAATCAAGTCATTGTTCTTGGTGACAATGGTTCTAATTGCATTATCCAAAGGTGACAACTTAATCACCTTGACAGACTTGATATCACTTCTGTTCATCAAGGTTGGGAAAGAAAGATGTGTTTCATAGGTGGTTTCCTCGGTCCACAAATCAAAGACAGAAGTGGATCCTGGAATCTTTTTCAAAGAGGTGAAGAATCTCAAATCCTTGTTTCTAGCGTATTGTCTAACACCGATCGAGGTGTTGAACAATTTATCCGAAATTTCATTGACTGGTTCCACAGTGCTAACATGTAAGTACCTTCCGGTTTGAACCTTATCTTTCAAATTTTTAGCTTCAACATCGTCGGAAATGATTCTAGCACCTGGGTACAATCTTAATAATCTCTCGTGAATAGAAGTGATATGTTCAAATGGTAAACCTTCATAGATTTGCTCTTTACCTCTAATGTTGGTTGGGAAACCAGCACCAATAAAGGAAACTCTGAAAAACGAAGGACTCAACTTATCACTGGATTCCAAGTCCAAGTAGAGCTTAGCCAATTTGTTGTGAACATAAGCAAAACTCTTCAAATCGTAAGTGTGATTGCTGTATGAATCAAGTAATTCGTTGTAGGTATCAGTAGCTCTTTCTAAACTGTTACCCTTAATGTAATTGGTTGCAATCATTTTATAGAGAGTTTCTTTTCTTTCAAATGATGATTGCTCTGGGAATTTTGGTCTGAAACTAGAAGGAATAATAGTATTGTGATCCCAAGTGTAGGTTGAGGCGAGTAATTCTAAACTCAATGCAGCTTGAATGTGATCATTTTTGCTGATGTTTTCCTCGTACATCGAGTTGATGAATGAGTGGAACAATTCAGGCTTGTTGGCATTCTTAAGATAGGCATTGATGTTAAGCTTGTGGAAAGTTCTATCATCGTCGAATTCTGGGCCAACTGGAACACTATTTAAATCGTTAAGAACGAACAAGAATCCGGAAACACTCTCAATGAAGTTGGTGATCATTCCATAAGCTTCATCTTCTCTATCCAATCTAATAGTCAACTTCATTCTTTCAATGAACATATCTTGTTCAACTAAGCTTGGCTTGTAGGAGTTTCTGTTGTAGATTTCATGCAATCCAACAAGACACTCCTTTTCAATGTCAACAATATTGTCACTAAGAATGTATTCTGAAATCATGATGGACCACAAGATTTTGACACTTACTGACTGACAGGCAGCGTTCTTTTGCAAAGCAAACAACATCAAGTCTTGGAGAATACCATAGTCTTGGTTAATAAACTCCACCTGATATCCACCAAATTTGTTAAGGTTGAATCTAATGATGTCTTCAGAAGTAGCATCCCAAGCCAAACTATCCCACGCTTCATTAACAAGGAAAGCTGCCCTGTCACGGACAGTACCTGTGATCTGGAAACAAGCCTTTCTTGGGACATCGGACAAGTGTTCGATAGAGACAGGAGCCAAGACAGCCAATCTCAACAAGGTTTTCAAGTAGTTACCCCAAAGAACTCTGTCAAATACTTCTGACTCAGAGATTGATGGAATATAATGGTTAATCAATAATGGCCTAATTAATTCCAACGAAGCCAAACAACCATCAATAATGACACCGTACAATGACAACCATTTGTCTTCTGGGAAGAATTTACCCTGTCTCATAAGTTTAACACCAGAAATAAGAGTGATCAAATCCTCATTTCTGAAGTCTGAAGCCAAGTACTTCGAAGGGTCGAAGAAGTCATTTGGAATATCCAAACTTAAGATCTTGCTGAATCCTTCACTTCCAGCAGTAGCCTTACCAATTCTAGCAATGAAACAGAAAATACTGGACAATTCTACCAAGATCTCGACCAAGACTTCATCATTAACAATTGGATCAATGGATGCTTCCTTGAATGGATATTCAGTAGGGAATAATTGGGTGAATGTTCTCTTTGGCTTGAAGAAATCATTACCTCTGGTGAACTTGTTATATTTGATAATTGTTCTGGAAATAGCAGGCAATAACTTAGTCAAGGAGTAGCACAAATCAATTTCTTCTTCTTTACCTTCGAGAACAATAGTCTTCCACAACAAAGTACACACCGAGTTTAAGACACTACAAGCCAATCTTGAAGCATCAATATCAGTTGGTCCCAATAAGACTTCCATAACCCATCCGACTGATTTAGAGATCAATAATCTCCTAGAAGCAGCATCTTCAACAATACTGGAGGAGAAAAGACGACGAATCAACAAGAGTTTACTGACAATAATCTTATGGTCCTTTTGGTTGGAAACAGAAGATTTCTTATTATTGAAGGCTTCTTCGTTTGCACCCAATCCTCTGATACCAATGGTATCAATGAAACTGACGATAAACTTGAGGAGATCCAAGACGTTAAGGTAAGATTGGAAAGTCAAGACATAATCAATAATATCCAAAATCAAAACTTGATCGTTGACCAATGAGTTAGATTGGATGGACAAGAAGAAAGCTCCAGATTTGAACAAAGAGCTAAGAGCTTTGAAGTAAGCGTCGAAATCACTAGAAGCATTGATCGAATGAACAGCCAACTTCATAACCAAAGCGACCACACGACATAAGGATCTTGACATGGAGTTCCAGTTGGATTCAGCTCTCGAAAAGATTTCAGACATCTTGTTGAGCAAGAAAATACCGATCAATGGAAGATTGCTGTATCTTTCAACAAAAGTGTCAATCAAATACAAGTATTGGTCTTGCTTACCGAAGACAATATCCAATAAGTGAACAATTGCCTTGAAGGTATTGTCATGAAGAATTTCAATACTTGAGGACAATCCTTGCTGGAAGGAATAATCAACAATGCTGTATAAGGAGCTCAATAATTCAGGGAAGTACTTGACCAATTGAGAAATGTCCAATTTACAGAATGAAACCAACGAGGCCGATAATTCATCGATACCCTTTGAGCCTGATCTGAAAAATCTTTCAAATTGGAAAATGTTGTCAATTGAAGAATCAGAATTGTAAATCTTACCAACATATTCAGTACTAAGATCGACTTGGGCCATTGGGATATTGTGAGTGGTCGAGATAATTTCAATTGTGTGAGTCTTTCGTTTGTTAAACTCAACTAACCTATTGCCAGACTTGTAAAGCAATTTACCCTCACCAGCCAAAACACCGTTGACATACAACGATAAGACAATGTGATCATCCTTTGGAAACTTCTTGGATGGATTCTTCAAAGAGACTCCATTGATCTTAATAATCTCACCAACAGATTCGTCGGGGAAGACAGAAACGAATTGCCAGTTTCTCTTTTCTTGTTGATTAGAGGCCTTGGCGAAAGTGATAAGTTCATTGTTTGGAGTACTCACCTCAAAGGTCAACAAATCATCCTTGGTGATACTGTTAAGTAAACTAACCTTACCCATAGCCAAATAAATTCTTTCATAGTTCTCAGCCAAAGGATCAAAGAAAATAGGCTTGATTCTTGAAATTGGTGCTGAGGTGCTAATAGGATTCTGGTTAACACCAGCGAATTGATGCTTAAACTCCTTAATGGAAACAATCAATTTTTCAGCTCTTGGATTGACAACAACACCATGAGAAGAACCAGAAATAATTCTATCAACCAATTCACCCCAACCATTGTTGACAACAGGATCTTGGTCCTCCATCTTTGGACCCTTTTTGTTGTTAACATAAGAACCGAACAATTTGATTGAGAATTGATGGGATTCTCCTGATTGCAAAGAACCCTGGTTTCTACTGAAAATTCTGGTAATATCGGTAACACCAGCAGCAACACCCTTCTTAACTCTCTTAACCAGAGGCACGTTGTTAGTTTTGACACTCAAATCAATCTCCTCAGTCAAAACAGCAACCAAATAAACTCTACTGTTCTCAATTTCACTCGAAGGAATGTTTCTAAACAAAGCAGCACTGATCTTCTCGACATGGACCAAATCATCAACGGAATTGGTGTGGACTGCAAAGGCCTCAGTCAATCTCTTACGATTGTTTCTAATGTACAAGTAAGCAATCATACCTGCGAAGCCTGGTGGCTGGTAAGCTGAACTACCAGAAACAGACTTGAAATCAACAAGAATGTGGGAAGGAGGCTCATGGTGTAACTTCTTGTTAGGAGCTGGCTCCAAAGAAAACTCCTCAATATGCTGGTGGGCGTTGATTGGGAAGTTGGAAGCCAAGGCACACAAAACTTGATTGAGAGCAATCTTCGAAGGGAAAGTTACTGAGTTAGCCAACAACTCACCGGAAGTAGTTTCTCTGGATAAGATGGCCTTGTAACCAGAGATATCGGTGTTGTGGTTGTCTAAATCGTAGGATTGTGCATTCAATCTTGCGGCTCTGGAAGCCAATTTTTTTGGGATTTTGTTTAATAAGAAAGTAGCAGTTTCCTTAGCGACTTGAGTTTCATCGATAGTCAATAAGTTATGGGTCAACTTGATTCTGGTTTCGTTCAAGTCGTAGTAAATACTAGACAACTTGTTGAACAATCTGAACTCACCAATCGAGTACAAGGCAAAAATATGGGAAGTCAACAAACCTAATGCATGTCTGATTTCACCAACTAAGTCTTCTCCCTGTTCGAAGTTGTCCATAGGCAACACAGGTGCTAAAGGTCTGGTGTCACCGACATTACCATCGATGGCAATCTTACGAGCCTTTTCGGAGTCTTGCAAGGTTGGAACAGCATCGATGTTGGTAATGTTGTTGAAATTCTTACTGACCTTGATATCGGTGATCGCAACTGGTTCAACAATCTTGAAGTACTTCAATGGAAAAACAACCACGTTGATGTTAACACCAGGCAACTCGTCCAAGTTGACAGAGGTGATGGTGAAATCGTTGGGAAAGGGCTTGGAAAGAGCATAACCTCTTGCCCATCTGTCATTCTTGGTTTCAAAAACGTAAATTTCATCACCAGGGTAGAGATTTTTCAAACTGCTGTTATGCAAGTTTGGGTGTTTCTCATACGGCAAAAAGGGCTTGATGATCTTTCCCCTTAAGAAGGATTCGGTAGGTGTCCAAGTCATTGAAAAAGAGTCTATGGTAAGGAGTAATTGGTGAAATCTACCAGGATTTAGATGGACAATTAGACGAGGGTCCGAATCGTAATTAACCCCGATTGGGAAACGGGTCGCCTGACTATGTGCAGGACTATAACGTACATCTTCGCCTGAGTTTATGCAAGCCTAGAGGATGAAACTGGATGAAATTAGCTACACAGATGTAAAATTAACGGATAGAATTAAAGTTACGAGAACTGGACATGTCCAGTAAATTTAAAGAGGTGGTATCTCGCAGGAATCTGTCATCCAGAGTGATTTCACGAGCCTTAATACGCGTATGCCAAAATCAAAAACTCTCTAACTTTCGGAGTGGAGCACCACTGTATTGACTTGTAATCCAAAGGCGCCACTAAGTTGCAAAATCTCGTTCGGATCATGCCAAAAATGATATCCACTTACTCATGACATCCTTGAAACTTCTGATATTATAGTCTCGTCCTCCGTCCCAAATGTACCTGTCCATCTCTGTTCTACCTGAGTCGAAGTCCAAGGTGTCCAAGCTCGGGATCCTAGTGCCCTTAAGTAACTTGTAGCCAAAATACAACACAGCGAACACAAGTAAGGTTCCGTAACTGGAAAAGAAGAACATGGTATTCCATTGGTCCTTCAAAAAGACAACAAAACCCATGGCTAGAATTATGGCAGCAGATCCGAAAAGACCAATGAATGCAGTGTATGGCTGAAATGGTGATTTATATGGGTACGACTTGTCGTCTCTATTGATGATATCTGGTCTTCTCTTCAACCCATAGTAGAATCGGATGTACGACAAACACATGGCAAACCATACCAAAACACCGGAAGACGCAATAAGACTTGTCAAGTTTTGAAAGACAACCGTGGCCAGCTCTGACACACAAATATACGACAACAATCCAAAACTAGCAGAGAATAATACTGCATTGTATGGAATACCTGATCTGCTGCAATGGGTCAAAAACTTGGGTGCCTTGCGCTGCAAGGCCAATGAATAAAGGGTTCTTGAACTGACATATAATTGTGCATTACCACAACTAACAGCAAAGAACACCAAAAATGCATTGACAGCCGAGCTCAAATCACATAATTTAGCACTTTGCAATGCGACAATCCACGGGCTTTGAGCTCCACTTGCAAATCCTGCGAACACAGTAGAATCACTATTGCAGTTAAGTCCCCCAGCGTACTGGATGGCATAATTGGTAGCGAATTGATCCAGCTCAACACCAGTCAAACCTGAATAATACCGCAACAATCTAGGATCACCAGAATAAATATTCAATGACACAACAAATGACGATAAGCAGTAGAAGATGATAATTCTCCAAAAGACTCTTTTGGTTGCGGAGGGTAAAGCCTTTCTAGGATTTTGTGCTTCACAAGCAGCTATACAGACAATTTCAGTTCCACTATAAGCGTATGCAACCACAACCACGGCTACCAAAAGCGACAAAAAGCGTCCTTCATTTCCACCCTGACCTTTATTTGGAGGATCAGTTCCACCATCACTAAGATTGAATGATGGCCGAAATAACCCAAAAAGAACGTTATGTGCAAAATCTGACTTGTTGTGATCCCAATATTTGAAGCCAATATAGTCTCTGTTGGGAAACCCACCAACATTCAAAACAATCATAATAACAATTACAACTAATGCAAAAGTCAACTTGATCAAACTCGAGATGTACTCGATCTCACCAAATACTCGAACATCAATCAAATTGATAAGAACGATACTTAGTAAAAATAATGTCACAAATCCTACCGAAGGAGCAGTGTCTGTAGTTATCTTGAGCGCAGGATAATAGGCGAGCATGATAACGCTTGCAACCACTTCACCTGCTAACCCAAATGCAAAACTAGCCCAATACAACCACCCTACTGCAAAACCAAAGGCATCATCAACAAATCTGGAGCTTAATCCGGAAACCCCATCTACCACAGAAATAAAAGTGACCATTTCACAGAACGAAACGATCGTTGTTAAGACAACAATACCACACAAAATAAAAGCGAGTAAAGTGCCGAACCCGCCGGCAATTGTAAATGCTTTTCCACTGTTCAAAAAGAGCCCAACACCAAGGGTGCCACCAAAGGAAATCATCTGTAAATGTCTCACCTTAAGCTTTCTCTGCAAAAAGTGATGATTCTTCTCTTCAGCAGATGTGATGGGCGAGGAATCGCTTACGGAATCTAGTTCGTTGCTATTGACCAAAGTTCCTGGATTCTTCTTGACATCTTTTCCAAACCAGTACTTGCCTCTATTTGATTTGGATTTCGATCGTAAGGATTCTCCGTCAGCTTTTGAACCTTTCGCAGGGGTGAAAAGTTTCCAATCTTTAGAAATCCATGAGGATTTGGGCTTCACAGATTTATTTTTGTCCGAAGGTTCACCAGTGAAGTTCTCGTCATTGTCAGCATAAAAATGTTGTGCCATGTCATTAGTGGCAACCACATCCAACACATTATCTTGTTGGGGGTTTCTGGAGGCAATTTTGTCGTAAATTAAGTCGTTGAGTTCTGTCTGTTTGACGTATCTGTTGAAATCGTCCAAGTTAGATAAGTCAAATACTGAGGATGCATGTGAAGTTGTTTTCATTAATTGAAGAGGGATATCAGTTTGGCTTTTCATGCTGCTGATGACCTGCTTGACCTGTTTCTGTTTTCGGTTATCCTTCTCCAATTTCTCGTAGGTTTTAAGGTACTTGAACCTCTCATCTTCTTCGGGTACATGTCCTATGAGCTCGCCATGTCCGCTGAACGCATTTGCCATTTTGCTGATGATCGAGGAGTTGAGCGAGAGACGATCGGCATCTTTTGATGCTTCAGGGTGTATCTGTAGACCAGGATCATACGCCAGTTTGAATAAGTTCTGTCTATCTGCCAAGTCTACTTCCTCGTGTGATGCTAAGTTGTGGAGGGTTTGTTGGTTGGGCTTCGACTGCTGGAAAATGTGCCGGAAGTTCTGCATGGACGAGGTGTTCGACACCATCGACTCTCTGACTCTGGTCACATCCAAGGGGTCTGTTGGGTGGAGGTTGTGGGGGCTGAGGTCCTCATCGCTATCTTCGCGGACGTCGTCGTCGGGTCCGAAGACACTGTGTCTGAAGTGGGGGTTGCTGTGATTCCGCGGGTTACCAAACAAGTCCTGACTGACGAGTGCCGCTGAGTTGGTCGAGATGGTGGACCAACGGTTTTCGTTGGACCCTGGTTGGGTCATGACTAATGGTAGGTAGGAAAGAAAGGCAAAGTCACGAAAGGGTCAAGTGAAAGTACATGAGATCCAACAAGCGATACGGGTGACAATTACTAAATGTTGGGGGCGGATGAATAATCAATATGATTTGGGCAGATAACAGGCTTTGGTACTATCTGGGAGCACAATGAGATCACCCGCGACTGCACACAGGCCATTGTCAATGACAGTGATAGAGACAATAGGGAAGAGGGAACCAAGGTAGATCAGCACGGGGAGGCACCATAGACGTGGGTGGATGTGCAATTACATCATTCCATTAGTGGGTCCATCACAGCGAACGGTGCTTTCAACGGTCAAGTGTCGATACAGTAGCGGTGAGAATTGAGGCGAGTTTCATAACTCCACAACCGGAACAATACGAGGTAGCTTGGTACGCATGTAGGGCGCCTAAACACTGCCGAATTCACCATGGCTTTGCCAATACTTCCAGAAATCGACATGGAGCGAAATTATTCTACCTAGCCGGAACCATAATATTTGCCATTATCGTTCGTTCACCTTGGCTGTGAAATCGACATGGATTAAAATCCCAGCATTGACCTCAGTTCAGGACACTCGACATTTTACCTATCCAGTATGACCTCACACTGGCGAGCTAAAATGTGCGTCAGAAGCCGGGTTGTGCAATGGCAGCGACACTGTGTGTTGGGGTGTGGGCAAGCCCATCAAGCCCCAGCACGAGTTCTCCAAAAATAGGGGTAACGTTGTAAAAGTCATCAGTGATGACGTTTCAGTTGTTACACTGAAAAGAACAGATACTACACTTGATCTAAGCCAAAAGGCAAAGAGATTTGGGGGAAGAAACTGGGTGGCAGGGGAACCCGCAGTATATATACCTCCGGCCAGGGTCCGGGTAACCCGCACTTCCCCCGCGATGCCCTCGCCCTGTTGCCACCCCGCCACCGGATTTTCGGTGCTGGAGCAACTAGCAGGCCCAGCCACGGCACACGACTATCTGGCTTCCAGGAAAATCTTTTTCCTTCCTCCCTTTTCCATGTCGCCTCAGGCGCGGTTCTTTTTTGTTCTCACCACTTCTTCCAGTTTCGCACGCGTTCTTTCTACCAGCCATGCGCCCGTGACTTACGTCATCTGACACCCGTGCTCATCTCATCCCTCCCCAGGCAAAATGGGGGGCCAGAAAATTTTCAGTATATAACCTTATCAGGATTCTATCTAGTCAGTGATAATTAAGCATTTGCAAGGCAAACACAAAAGACCAACTAGACATCCCATAGAATAATACCCAAAATGCCTTCCTTTACGAAATCGAGAAGATACTCTCCAAAGAACTTTGTTTCTCCATCGGACAGAAAGAACTCGAGAACCAACCAGAAATACAGAAAATACTACCAACAACAACCCTCCAACTTGGTATATGTGGAAGAGCCAGACAGCGATGCTGAGTCCACCTCCGAGTCCGAATCCGACTCAGAGTCTTCTGACGAAGAAGTCTACGAGTTCAACTTGAACAACAACGCTGACGAACAAGACATAGACGGTGAAATCTACTTTGACGCCTTCTCCGACGAGGAGGACGAAGCCGACTTGTACATTATCGACATGAACGACGAGTTGGAAAACGACGCTATTGACATGTTGGAAGCTGACGGCCAAGTCCACGACTTGAACGACCAGTTGATCAGATACTACGACTTCGAGTCTGAGTCTGAAGACTCCGATGCTTCCGAACAATCAGAAGACTCAGAAATGGAATCCGAATCCGACTCTGAGCTTGAAATCGAGCTTGAGTCCGCTTCCGACTCTTCTGAGTCCGAATCCGACTCTGAATCCGACTCCGACTCCGACTCATCTGAGTCCGACTCCGATGAAGAGATGGAAGCTCAAGATATCTTGGATATTGTTGACTTGAACGACCAGTTACAAGCACAAGCCTTGAAGCAAATCGCTGCTGGAAACTACGAAGAATCATCCGAATCCGACTCCTCTGAATCCGACTCTTCCGAATCCGACTCTGAATCCGACTCCAACGAGTCCGAATCCGAGCTTATCGAGTACTCCTCTAACCCTCGTGAGTTGAAGGATCAATTAGTGGTTGAAGCTATCAGACAAGCATTCGAAGAAGACTTAGTCAGTGATGACGAAATCATCTTGTCTGAAGATGAAGACTCAGAATTAGGATCTGAACCAGAATACTTTGAAATTGAATCTGATATCGACCTTGAGTCCGAAGATGACTACGATGCTGGCAATCCTGAACACTACGAGTTTGATGACGACTCATCCGACTCCGATTCCGACTCTGAAGGTTACACTATTTACAGACACAGATTCGACTTACCAGAGCACGACAGCGACGACTATTCCACTGATGAAGAACTCGTTCCTTCCGATGAAGATGACCTCTATAACGAAGTTGGCTTGTTGCGTGCTAACGATTCTGATGATGAAGTTGAAATTATTGACTTGTCCAAGGACTTGGAAAACTCCAAGGACTGTGAGTTGGTTGAATTGGATGAAAGCACCTACAAGTTGACCTTGAGATTCCCATCCCTCATCAAGGAAGAGTTGAAGATTGATTTCTTGAAGAACCAAAACGAATTGATCATTAGAGGAAAGTTCAACTTCAACGATATTGAAGAATCCGACGATGAATCTGGGGATGAATCTGATGACGAACAAGAAGTTGTTGCTGAAGCTGTTCTCGTTGAAGCTGATGAAGATGAAGAGAATGACCAAGACTACGAAGTCCAAGAAGAAGAAGATGCTGATGAACCATTGGAATTCTCTGGCTTCGAGGGTCAAGCTGAAAGTGACAAGGCTGAAAGGGACCCATCTGGTTCCGAATCCGAATCCGAATCTGACTCCGACTCCGAATCCTCTTCTTCTGAATCCGATTCCGAGCTGTCTGACTCCGACTCTTCTGATTCTGAGAGCGACTCTTCTGATTCCGAAACTGAAGAAATCCAAGAAGATGCCGAGTCGCTTATCAAGGAATTCGCTAACCACGAAATCAGCTTTGAGAAGCACTTCCAATTCGACAAGATAATCAAGTTTGACCAAATCAAGGCTTCTTTCGTTAACGACGATGAATTAGAACTCATTATTCCAAATGAGTCTTCTCCAGTTAACAAGGCCGACAACATCTACTCCATTGCTATTGCTGCTCAATCTCAAGAAGACGAATCCTCCACTGAGGAGATCGAAGAGTCTGCAGCAAAGGAAGTTGAAGATGTTGCCATGGAGGCTTAAAATATGAAATTCAAAAATGAAAAATGAAAATGAAAAATGAAAATGAAAACTCCAAAACCACAAAAAAAGTCACTAGAACTTACCATTTAGGTCTAACCTTGACGGTACCTTCATCCTTGTATTATATAGTATTTATCAATTAATAGATTTCAGTTCACTTTGAACACTTGAGAATAACACCAGTAGTTGTACAAGCTCCTAGAGCTCTGAATTTATACTTTTCTTACTATTATACTGATTTATTTGTCTAGCTCAGTTCTCCTCGCCTAGATTATCAATTTTCGTAGGAAGATCTTTTTGCAGCAAACAACCATGACTTCCCCCGTTGATCCCCAATTCAGCTCAAGTTTACACAGTTTAACGTTGGAAAACGAGGACCCTTACGAGTACGTAACGCCCGATATCTACCAATCTGTTTTTTTACGGGATCAGGAGGTCTGGATTCAGAAAATACCAACATGCAATCGTTTCTCTACTAGTTTGGCCACTGAGACCAGTTTGTTGAAACACATTCCTGCAACAGAACTCAATACCTGGAATATTATTCACTACCAGCTTTTGAGGAAGTTACTCCTAGCATTGGGACTGGGCTGTGTGAGGTTCTCTGTTTTCAAGCGAAAATGGCGAGACTGGGCTCATTTTGGCAACCTCTTTTGGACCAAATTGGTCCATGATGCCAAATTGAATCAAAAAGTTCTGGAGAACCCACTCGCTATTGTCAGGCTAATCCTAGACTTTGTTTACTTTGCATATGCTGTATTAATACTAGTTTACCCTCTGGTGGTCATGATGATAAACAAAAGTGTTCATGGGTTTGCACCGCAGGACCTTCCTAGGATACCTTTTGTATCGACTCCTACTTCGATAGCCCTAATTTTATCTACAGAACTCAACAAAATTGCACCACCTCCACCAGTTCCTCAACCATACTTGGATGCGGACAGAAATATTCAAGTTCCCAACATGAGAAAACTCAAGACAGTACTATCACTTCGAAATGAATATTTGACGCTGTACTGTGTTCATACAGCCGCCGAAAAAGTACGGCTACTATCTTGTATTTCTAAGTTTGTTGTTTGGGGCTCAATACTTACAAAAACTAGTTCATTGACGGTTTACGAACAATATGGATTACTTTGGAAACAAACAGGAGCTGCATCCGGTCCAGATTTCAGAGTAATTGGAGACGCGATCCTATTTGAATTAGACAATGTCATAAAAACCCATCCCCGAGTACCAAATATTACATTGATAGATCCAATTTCAGGTACTAGGCATATATTGTTCAAGACAGGAAAAGTCGAGTTGAAGGTTTATTTTTGTGATTATCGAAGTAGGAAACTAAGTGGGAATATAGAACACCTTCCAGAAACTGCCGATTTAACTATTGTCCCGCGAAGTGGCTTAGGCTACCATATGGTGACAAATGGCTACATATGTGCACCTTCTAGACGAGTTGGCTCATTCTACTACGGTATGGAATCTTTTACTTTTAAATTGTTTTTGAATTCGCTCAACTATTTTGCAATAACTGGTGCAAATACATCTTTGGAAAACTAAAACCTGACAACTTTCCAACTACATCCACCCTTTACAAGATCACGACCTCAATAATGACTAGGGCCAACTATGACAGTTGTACGCATTCGCCTTTGGTCACTATTCTAGAAAAATATTATGGACTTGAATTCCCGTGGATCTTATCGCTTATGTATACTATATTTATTTTGCTCACACTTTTTTGCTATTGAATGCGGCTGTTAACTTTACTTGATTGATTGAAGTTAATTTTGATAACTATTGGCTACTCAGAACTCCTATTCATCTGCTATCAGCACCCATTCACACGTCCCTTATCATAGTGTTGACTCTTAACAAAGACTATCCATAGCAGTGCCTACAATGATGTTGAGACATGGGCTTTGCGCAACGTCATTCAGAAGTATAAGGTCCATGAAATGTATACCCCAAGCGAGTCGAATATCTAGACTTCAACGTCTACCTCAAAGCATGCATCGTTCGATCCACTCAAGCAGGGTATTGAATAAAGTGGAGGACAGTGCTAAAGAGCAAACTACGAAGGAAATAGCTACAGACAAAGTAACGGGGTCTTCCAAGGCAGAGGAAGCTACGCCATCAAGCGAAGATTCAGACCAGTCTGGTTCCTCAACAGATGTTCCACACCCAGATGAATTCCTCACCACAGCATTTGACAACTTGGAACCTTACATGGACACATACAGCGTATATACACAGCTAAAGAATTCTGGATTCACGAGTGAACAAGCAGATAGCATCATAGATTTGCTTTTAGTTCAACTCAACTCAAAGCTATCCAAGCTCCCCACGAAGTACTCACAATTATTCGAATTGGAGAACGAGAGGTACTTATTTGAAAGTGCACAACAAGAGTTACGAGTGGATATAACCAGATCTCGAGAACAACACATCAACGAGTTAATAAGTTTGATCAACATTCTTCAAAGAGACTTCCATATCATTTCAGATGAGCTCAATAGTGACTTCATACAGATGAAAAACGATTCCCAGGTTGCTATCAATGACCAGAAGTCAGAAAACACGCTTCTGTCCAAAAGAATCATTCTCAAAATCCAGGAAACGAACCACAAGATTACTACAGAGTTGAACTCGGCCATGAGATCGGAAATTGAAAGTTTAAGATGGAACTTGTCCAGATGGGGGTTGATAGCTATCTTGATATCTGTTTTCTCAGGGTGCAGTTTGTTCTATGCACAAAAAGCCAAGACAGCGAGAGAGGAGCATCACAAGAACGAATTCGTCCCATTGGTAATCTACGAGCCTAGCGAGTATGATGAAGATGACTATCATACTGATTTAGACAAGAGTTTAATTAGTTAGACGTCGGTAAAAAAATGCGAACTAAAGCACACTTCTTTTTCCAACATGTCTAGTTGTGATCCAAATACATGCAAGCCCCAGGCATGTGCCATCCAAGACTGCTTACAGGCCAACGGGTATAACGAATCCAAATGTTCCAAATTGATCGACCAGTTGTATCTTTGTTGCAAGAACTTCTACGAACAGAACGGCAGCGATGCCCAGAGTGTTTGCTGTCCTAAGTTCAACCTCCTTCAGTTGAAGCTCAAACAACGGGAGTTGGGCAAGATAGATGCTGAGTTGATCCCAACCAGACGGGGATAAGAATACTAGAATGCTACACGAAGGCATGTACGTTTAGAACCGCGTAGTCAATCCAACTATCAGAAAGACTCGACAAATATGGCTGGTAAAAACAGTTGGTCTAAGGCTTACCCGAGCACGAAAAAACCACAGAGTGGTTATAGATTATATGTAGAGGAAATATCACACAATCCGTGACTCTAATGGGCGCCTAAATTAAAGACATTGTATGAAGAAGAAAAGTAAAACTGGCCTATATTTGTGCGCTTATATAGTGGAAAAAGCGAGTGTCCGGGTAACCCGCCCACCCAGGGCCTTCTATCTATGTACATGGTGGTGGGTCAGACTAGCGTTGTACGGTGACTGCTCCTGGCTAGGACGAGTCCTCGTCGATGCTGGTTTTCTTTTCACGCTTGTCGTAGTCGTGTGCGCTAGGGATGTAAGACTTCAAGGCTAGGGGTTAGTATGGTGGCGAAACTGGCTGGGTTGGAACATATACGTACGAGAAGAATCGTCGATCCACAACGTTTGTCCACTGACATTCTTCATTGAATTGTCGACCTTGACGCTGCGTTCAAACTCTTTGACTGCCTCGTCAATCTCTAACGGGTCTACGCCTAGATCCACGAGCTGCTTCCGCAACATGGCGATGTGTACACTCATTTTGAAGCTGCGACGAGCATGGTCTCTGCGTTCTTGCACGATCTGGAGGTCCCGTTGCTTACGGGCATTGAGGAAGTTTGCCTGCTGGACCTGGAGGGCCTTTTGGGTGATTGCAGATGTTTCCTTGTTGAGTGACTCGAGTTTGGTGCGGGTGGTGTAGTTATCGATGGCAATGTATGCGAGCACGTACATGGCAATCAAGCTGGTAATTTCCTTGATGTTGCTTCCACGATCCGACTGCTGATGCTTGGATTCCGAGCCATTGGCGGTGTTGTTCTGTGCGGTGAGAGGAGCTGCCATTGGTGCAGTGTAACTATAATCCTGGGGTGGTTGTGTCTCACCATATGGCCGGGGTACGGAGTGGGGGTCCGAGAAATGCGTAGGAGGGTGTGTTTGAGTGCTTAAGGGCCTCCAGGAGACCATGGAGACTTGAGATCTCCATAAGACCGAAGACGTCCGGATGAGTTTGATGGCAGACAGTAGCATTGGGGCGATTAGAGGATTAGAGGTGTTGGTCCGTTCTTGTCAATTTATGAGATGTATGCAGGCACTCAATCAGCAAATGGATCAGATAGAAATCGCGATGGCATAAACAGAGAGATGCCCACGAAGTGGATCCTGGTACTAGTATATCAGTAATGATGACAATATTTTACAGATGAAGTAGTCAGAGAAATAGAAATTGCTGTGTTAGCAGCATAGATATAGCCATTCCACTGCAATATTTGACTACATTAGTCCACTGCTTTGCGATGACGGGCAGCAGTGATATTTGAATACATTAGTCCACTCTACTCGGTGAGAAGACAAGCAGTGATTTCTCCAATTACGCTAGTTCGATTATATGGTGATGTACATTAAGCTATAATAACAGACGGAACGTTTAGTGTCTTCTGGATTCAGCAATGACTTGGTTCATTTCTTCAACCTTTCTCAAGGCTCTCTTGTGGGTACCTAATCTCTTCTTGGCCAACTTCTTAGCTCTCTTTTCACCGGCGTTTCTGATCAATTCAATCAATCTTCTTTCGTATGGGGCAAGACCAGCGACTTCCTTGACAATGCTTCTGACGAAAGAGGTTCTCTTGGAAAGAGCACCCTTTCTGTAAGAAATCTTTGGGGCGACTTCCTTGGCAACGGTCTTGTGACCTTTGTTTAATCCAACAGCAATACCTAGAATGTTAGTACTTGAATGTCGAGCTGAGGGTCCTTTAGATAGACTGTGACGGGGAAACATCCTCCCATACTGAATGCTTTGGTGCTCTTCTCGAAGTCGATTTCTCGTGAAAATTCTAGCTCTTCTCCCACTATGCAAGCGTTATTCGTTTCTTGTCTAATTTTCGTGGTTTCTTGGACTATCTGTTTCTCAAGTATAGATTGGGGCCATCCATCACGGGGGATCTTGTCTTCTGGACTCATTCGTTCATTAGCTTGGCTATTACATACCTGATCTAGCCATTATGTATGTTATTCCTATTTGGTTGATAGTAGAAAGAACCGAAAAGATATATACTCACTGAAAAATTTTCCCTGGGTGGTTGGTACGATGGGACAGTATCCACAGGGCCAGTGCGTGCGGCGGAGAACCTGGTCACGTGCGCGCCTTTGGCGCTGCGAAGAACGTGCCGGCACCAAAGACCTGTGTGCATCTACCGAGATACGGTGTCACGTGTCGGTGTGACTGCTTTTTGCCTATAGTTAACTTGTAGTTATATTCTATATACATGGGCTAGAGGCTTATATATGCAGCAGAAACGGTTCCGATGGGCCTGTGAGGACATCACACAGTGATGGCGGAAAAGTCGTAGTTGTAGCTGGCCAACTTGTCGACCAACTCACCAGAGGTCAAGTAGCTGTGGTTTCTTCTGAACTCACTAGCAGACACGGGGGTGTAGCTGTCTCTGACGACCAATGGGTAGAGCTCCTTCAAGAGCTTGTTCTTGCCGACGGTAATCTGCTTGCCATCAGAGTGGATGTAGTACACTTGACGCGTGTTTCCCGATGCATCCTCCACCTTGGGCAACTCATTGAACTCACGCTTCTTGAGCACCTCGTAACGCAATCTCCATCCCTTCAATCCGATGGTCTTGACTCTGGCTGGCTTGTCCTTGGTCAAGTAGTTGTCCAATCCACCTTCTTTGGTGATGGTCTTCAACACCTTGGTCAGCACCTTGGTCTGGATGGCACGGTTCAATGTTTCCGACCACAACTTGGCCTTTTGGATGTTTGGCAAGTGGACACGAAGGTTCTTGTTTCCGGACTCCGAGCTGGTCTTGGAACGCTTTCTCTGGAGACCTCCGTACAACCCACGGTTCTGTCTCTTGAAGAACATGGTTTCGTATGCATAGTCGGGATACTGCTTCTGCTTGGAGGGGATGCTCAAGCCCTTGGTGATTTCTTGGCCTGCCTTGTATTCGGTGGTGTCCACGGGCTTGACGTACTTGAGGATCTTGTAGAACTTGTCTTGCTTTCTGCGGGGCGTTTCTTGCCATAAGTTGGCGTACAGGGAGAACCCTCTTATTATGGTCATGGGGGATGCTCTGGTGGCCGAGAGCATGGATGCCACGCCTCCAAACACGGTTGTGGGCAACATGGTTGTAGGTGGTGATATGGGTGGTTGGTTTCAATTGAGTTGAAAAATTTCACCAGAGTGTGTGCAGTACGCGAAACTACAAGGTGGGAGTGTACAAGAGAGGTCCACGCGGGTGGGGGACGAAGGTGGTGGAGGGAGGACGAAGGTGGTGGGCAGCCCCGAAGCGGCATTAAGGTTTGACGGAGAGGCTGGCGACATGTGGCCTGGTGGTGTGGGCCCATCTGGAGGACGGGAGTATCACATGACAGAGGCCATGTGATGGGTGCGATAACAGTGGTGGATTCCGCTCGGACACTGGTAGGAGGACGCACGTCCATCTCGGGAAACCCCACTGCCATTTGTGTCTGTTGTGCTCGTTGGAGTTTCCCCATTGGTGGGACCTGCAGCGGTGACAGTGGCGGATGTGGCTAATATAGGGCATCGATGAGGCACGGGCCAGAGGCTGGCTGCATGTCGCAGGCAAAAATGTCTGAAGCATCTGGATCTCGATAGCTGGCGCAGACAAAAAGATAACCATTGCAGTAGTAGAGAGTAGAGAGGGAGAGAGGGTGGGGAGTGGCTAGAAAGAGTCCAGAGTGTGTGTGGGAGTGTATGGCGTAGCGATGTAGACGGCACCTGGCCTGGGTGCATTGCCCTTGGCGGACCCCTCGGGCTTGCTCCCGGCTTGCTCC
Source organism: Suhomyces tanzawaensis NRRL Y-17324 (assembly GCF_001661415.1). Classification (NCBI taxonomy): domain Eukaryota; kingdom Fungi; phylum Ascomycota; class Pichiomycetes; order Serinales; family Debaryomycetaceae; genus Suhomyces; species Suhomyces tanzawaensis. Next base: position 501,322 of record NW_017963638.1, read on the forward strand.
GTCTGGCCCAGTCCCTGCCCAGACATTAGTGCTTAGTGCATGCCTGAGTAATCACTACCCACAGACAAGGACACCCACGCAGAGTACGTCAGCAGGCAGTGTCGGGAAGAGAACCAGGCACTGCAATTGCCACTCCTGCCCCTCCCCCTCCCTGCCACTGATCCCCCCTCCCTTCTTGTAGCCTCATCCTGCTCGCCCTACTGGTAGCCTCACCCCCCAGCTTATCCCTCACCTTTTTTCTGTCTGTTTTCGAGATCATCTCAAAGGCGAACAGATTATCCCTAATCTACATCGCGTACTCTTCTTCCTGACACCCCCAGTCTCCCAGCGGATTCCCACCGCCATCTATTCGCATCGCCTCCCTCCACCACCTCCTCCACCCACCCACTTTTGCACCTCCACTGCCGCCCCATCCCGCTCCTCGTGCCTCCCCAGCTCGGCAAGTCAGCCCTCCAGCCCTCCCTTCTCGTCCAGCCCTCCAGCGCTTATTTATTTGATACACTATAGACATGGCTGACTTTGCTAAGTCCATCTTTGGTTTCGGAGGCTTCAAAAACAGAGACCCGTCGCCCCAGCCTGGCCACTCTCGACCACAGGGCCTGCAAGCGCCGCCCTCCTCCCACCACCACCACCAGTCACACCCCCAGGCGCCTCCCTCTGCATCCTCCCTCTCTGCATCCTCTCCCGACTACCCGCTCGTCCCAGCATCCTCCCACGACCAGTACTCACAGCAGTACCCGTTGGCAGATGACATCGACAACCAAAACAAGTTCTTCCCCAAGGGCTTGGGCCATGTCACGCCCACCACGGCGGTGTCGGACCATTCCATGGCCTACGGCACCACCTCCACCGCCAACACCTCCACCAACCTGGAGGCGTTCTTGAACCAGACGTTCAAAACAAACGAGTTTGCCCACAAGCAGCACCAGCAGTTCGACAAGTTCTACCCGCCACAGAACCAGCCACAACCACCAGCCCAGTTCCTCGGAGCCGCCCACCCCGTCCAGGCGTACGCCTCCGACGGCCAGCTGCCGCTCATCATCACCACCGACGAGACAGGCCAGAACATCAACACCCAGTCCCGCAACAGCCAGCCCAAGGGCAAGTTGAAGTTGACCATCTTGGAGACCAGAGACGTGGATGCAGCCCAGCCTTACATCGTGTGCACGTTTGAAAGCTCGGAGTTTGTCACCAACGCCCCCAGCTCCTACGGCAAGTCCCCCTCCAACTCGCCATTCAATGGCCACAAACAACAGCCCCCATTAAACGGCAACTTGAACGCACATTTGCACAACTCCAACCATCCTGCGTCTCGTGCCCTTCCCATGAAGAACTCCAACCGTCCTGCCATGTACCAGCGGCAATCGTCGACCCAGCACCTCCAGTTGTATTCGGAGCCTTCCAACCCCGTCATCAACCACGAGGCCTTTTTCGATGTGGTGGGCTCCAAGTCGGAGTTAGATATTTCGGTCTATGATGCCGCAAGAGACGATTCCTTCTTGGGCCACGCCAGAATCTTTCCTTCCACCATTGCCAATAAGAAGTCACAGGGCGAGTGGTTGCCATTGAAGGCTAGGGTTGTTGGCGAACGCGTGTCCTCGGGCGCTGTTAAGATCAGTTGGGAATATACCTCGTTGGACAACAAAAAATCGTATGGTCCGGATGATTTCGAGGTCTTACGTCTTTTGGGTAAGGGTACTTTCGGTCAAGTTTTCCAAGTCAAGAAGAATGACACTGATAGAATTTATGCCATGAAGGTGCTTTCCAAGAAAGTCATTGTCAAAAAGAAAGAAATTGCTCACACCATAGGGGAACGTAATATTTTGGTTCGTACATCAGCAGCAGCCTCTCCGTTCATTGTTGGTCTCAAGTTCTCTTTCCAAACACCAACGGACTTGTATTTGGTTACTGATTATATGTCTGGAGGTGAATTATTCTGGCACTTACAAAAGGAAGGAAGATTCGCCGAAGACAGAGCCAAATTCTATATTGCAGAATTAGTTTTGGCCTTGGAACACTTACACGACAACGATATTGTCTATCGTGACTTGAAGCCAGAAAACATCTTGTTAGATGCTAATGGTCACATTGCTCTCTGTGATTTCGGTTTGTCTAAGGCAAACTTGAACAATGACGGTACAACCAACACATTTTGTGGTACCACGGAATACTTAGCCCCAGAAGTTTTGCTTGATGAATCTGGATATACCAAGATGGTTGATTTCTGGTCGTTGGGTGTGCTCATTTTTGAGATGTGTTGTGGCTGGTCGCCATTCTACGCTGACAATACTCAACAGATGTACAAAAACATCGCCTTTGGCAAGGTCAGATTTCCAAAGGAGGTATTGAGTCCCGAAGGTAGATCTTTCGTGAAGGGTTTGTTGAACAGAAACCCAAAGCATAGACTAGGGGCCACAAATGATGCAAGGGAATTGAGAGCTCACCCATTTTTCAGTGACATTGATTGGAACTTATTGAAAGCCAAGAGCATTCCTCCTCCATTCAAGCCACACTTGACTTCCGAAACCGATACCTCTAATTTCGATCCCGAGTTCACCTCTGAGTCTACTTCGGTGTTGAAGAAGCAAATGGAAATGGCATCGACCCCTTTGTCTCCAGGAATCCAAGCTAACTTTAAGGGATTCACATATGTGGATGACTCTGCCATGGAAGATCACTTTGGTAAGTCTCACAGAATGAATACCTTCAAAAACCCTGGCTCATTTATTCCAGGAAACCCCAACTTACCACCGGATGAGGATGTTATAGATGATGACCAAATCGACGAAGAAGATGAAATGGAAACAGACGAGGATCATCATATGGATGACGAAGAGTTTGTTAATGGAAGGTTTGACTTATAGTGGTTCATCCGTGGTTTACGAGATACGATCGGTTTACCGGTGCTGAAAGACTAGAGCAAGGCTCCTTGTTTTAATTTCATTTATTTAAGTATTGTATTACTTTTCCATATTACAGGCAAGAATATCTATCTTATCTACCTTTATTTCTTAGAGTTTATTTACTTACCTTATATACTAATTGATTCTTTATGTCAAGTCGTGCGCGCGTCCAGTTTTTTGTACTTACCAAAACACGTTAGTCGCTGTTTATTAGGAGAACACGGCGTAGCTGTACGAGATAGACCAACATATAGACCCAAGCCATCAACAGTGCCCAAAGACTCCCCCCGCAAAGTGACTCATTAAACCAAAATGGCTCATCCAGGAAGGCCCAAGGGTCGTACCAATAAGCGAACTCAGCAAACACAATCCCAATCGCAATCTCATTCACACTCTCATACTCCAGCACCAGCCCATGTCCAAGCTCAACTACAAGCACAACAGCAAGCTCAAGCCCAGGCACAGGCCCATGCGCGTGCGCAGCAACAGGCACAGCAACAAGCGCAACATACGAGGATGAAAGAAGAGCCAGGAGTTCAGCTTCATGATGATGCCGATTTGATATCGTTCAGGACAGATGCGTTGAACAGATTTATAACTAACCAGGAATACATGGAGAATGTGACATCCAAGCTTGTGCACACATCCAAAATCATTCCTCCTGGCTTGTTTCAAACCTTGAATGCTACCAGTTCGGAAGACTACGACAAACTGAACCCAGAAGACATTTATTTTGGAGACAGCGGATTCATGAAGTATAAGGAAAGGAAGTTGTTGGAAGAGCTTGAAAGATTGAAAAGTGAAGATGACCCCCAGTTTGTCAAATACATACCCAATTCCCCAGAATACATCTACCAGCGAGAACAGACAGATAAGTTAAATGATATCCAATCTCGCTTGAATGACAAGGAGTCGTTACAGGAACTCGAGTCCGAGCTCAACAAGACCCTCCTTGAGTATCAACAAAAATTCCATAGGAAATACGATCTTACCCCTAATATCAAAAAATACTCGGTAGAGATCAAGAAAATATCAAGCCAGGAGGTTGATTCAGCCCCAGAGAACTACAATCCAAAGTCAATCAACACTTTTATCAACATGCCCAATGCGGGAAATGCCCAGATGTCGATGAATGGTCAAATACAAGGCCATCCCAACATGCATCAGCACATGAATGCCAATGCGCCTAATCATTTCAATGGGGGCTTCATGAACCAGTTTGACCAGGGCCCAGCTATGAATTTCAATGCCAATGGCCAGGATTTCAATATGTCGATGGTCAAGAACGGGAACCACGATGGAACGGGGCCTCTCAAGGCCCATCCAAACCCCCAGAATATGAATATTCCACAGCCAAATATGCACGCGGTCAACCACGACGCCCGCAACCCCATCGACGACGATATGAACGACTTGTTCAAAGGCGATGACCAGGAGTTGGACCAAGGCCAGGCGATGGTGGAGGACGATATGGGCGACTTGATAAATTTCGACGGTAATGACGACATGATGGGGGGCTCAGCCTTTGACCAGGACTTTTTGAGTCAGATTGACCATAGTATGGAGTGATGTATTATATGTAATAAACGGACCCTGTCCACCACGGTAGCTTGTCCGCGCACGTGACCGTCCATGTGCCGGTGGCAGACGCGATAAAAACAGACGTCAAATCATGCCAACAGTAGTGAGTTCATTGGCTGATGGGCAAGCCTGTTATAAGTTAAATCAGTAAACAACAGCCTCGAGCATTTATTGGGGTATTTTCCTTCGGATCTTTGAACAGGCAGCTCTTGGTGCACACACACCAACATCACCCACCCACATCCAACCAAGCTCCATGGATCAATCACATCAACCGGAGTTGATCGGCTCTCCCGCCAGACAACGAATACTCAAGCAGCAACAGCAAAGCCAGCAGCTCGCTCGAACTAGAATAAGGAAGCAAAAGTTGAAGTTTACCTTCATCGGATACCTTATTGTGCTAGTGTTTTTGGCGATTGTGCAATTCATAGGAATAGGGTTTTTTACACAAGGATTCTTGCTTTCAAGACAGGTTTTACCAAACATCTCGGAATGCACCAATGACCAGCTAAACACGTGTCATCCAGCCCGTTTCGAAAAGGCGGTGGTGTTGGTTATTGATGCGTTGAGATTCGACTTTGCCATTCCCGTGGAAGGGTCGGAAGAATACTACCACAACAACTTTCCGATATTGCACAAGCTAGCCCAGAAGGACAACGCGGTTTTGCTCAAGTTCATGGCAGACCCTCCAACCACCACTTTGCAAAGATTGAAGGGGTTAACAACCGGCTCGTTGCCCACATTTATAGACGCAGGGTCTAACTTTGACGGTGATGCCATTGATGAAGATAATTGGCTTTTACAGTTGCATAGAAGAAATCAAAGCATAGCATTCATGGGCGACGATACATGGTACGCATTATTTAACGAGTACGTCAATCCAGAGTTGAACTTCCCTTATCCTTCATTAAACGTGTGGGACTTGGACACCGTGGATAATGGTGTTATCGAGCATTTATTCCCATTGATTCAAAAGGAGAACCGCACTCAGTGGGATGTGTTGATTGGCCACTTTTTAGGGGTCGATCATGTTGGCCATAGATATGGACCCAGACACTTCTCCATGAAAGAGAAACTTAATCAAATGAATCAAGTCATCGAAGATACAATCAAGCAGATAGATGATAAAACTTTGCTCATAGTAATGGGCGACCATGGAATGGATTCAACCGGAAACCATGGTGGTGATTCCCTTGATGAATTAGAGTCTACTTTATTCTTGTACTCCAAGAACAAACGTTTCAACAAAAAGTCCAATGATCACTACAATGTCTCAGAGCTTGGTAAAAACTATAGATCAGTGAATCAAATCGATTTAGTTTCAACTATTTCTTTGTTGCTTGGATTGCCAATTCCATATAATAACTTAGGTTTCCCGATAGACGAGGCCTTTTCAAATGATCACGAGCTCAATCAAGTTATATTTAAAGCAGCACAACAAATCCAAAGTTTCCGTGATGCGACACCAAACTTGTCTCCAATTATTAACGAGAAATACAGACTTTTCATGCTGGATTATTCTGTGAATTCAGAAAACAAAAAGCAATGGGAACATCTAATTCAATCGGCAAAAGACTATCAGTATGAGAGTTTGGAAGAATGCAAGAGGTTGTGGGCCAGATTTGATCTCAAGATGATCTCTTTCGGGATCATTATCATTTTCTTATCGCTTACATTCACATTAACCTATGCTAGATCAATTCCCTCTGTTAGGGTACTGACTATGTCCTTTGAGTTCATCGGATCGGTGATTGCGATGTCATTATTAGGCTTGGTGTTAAGTTTTTCCATGTTTGTTGTGTTAAAACCGACCGACTTCAATTTGAAAAGATGTTTAGGATTAGGTGCTTCGTTGGGAATAATCATCGGCTTCTGGGCACCCATAATGGATCGCTTCAGCCTTAATTGGTTGTGGCACCAAGTCCGTGATTTTTTCATTTACAACTTTAACTCATGGTCGTTCCTTGGGTTGATATTTGTAAGTCTTCATTGTTTGATATTTGCCTCAAACTCCTATGTTGTCTGGGAAGATCAAATGGTTCTGTTTTTGATCATCACTTTTGGTTTCTGTTGTATATTCGGATCATTGGTAAATACCTCCTTACCAAGGACTCAAAGAATTTTATGCATTCTGCATGCCATTACTTTCACAGTGCTTTCAAGAGTTGCATCTAGTATCACGCTTTGCAGAGAAGAACAGAGACCATACTGCGAGCCCACATTTAAGAGCAGTTGGTGGTCCATCGTTTTACTTCATGTGAGTTCCTATACTTTGCCCACCATCGTAAAATCATTTTACGAACTTTCGGATTCATACCATTCTGCCGCTCCATTATGGATAGGTACGGGAGTCAAGTTCTTGATGTTTATGAATGCAATCTACTGGACTGTCGAGTACGTTCAGAATAGTGAGTATTTCCTCGCATCTAACTTTAATCTTAGTGAACCTTTATTAAAATCTTTGAAATTGGCAATTGCAAGATTAGTTTTATTTATTTCTTTGATCCTTGCCAATTTCAGCTGGTCCAGGGGCCCCTTGTGTGTTAAACTTGATATTAAAGAAGAGGTTTCACAAGACTCTGAGAACCCAAGCCAACCGCAGAAGACTGCGACTATTTTGGGCTATGGCAATGTCTACGGGTCGTCTTATTTCCTCTTGGTACTCAATTTTGCGATTGCAATCATGTTAGTGACCAAACCAATTGGAGTTATATCACTCAACATTCTTATTGTTCAAATTCTTTCACTTTTGGAATTATTTGATGCATTGGACATCCGCAAGAATTTAATTGCTCCAGTTGTGTTTGGATTATTGGGATACCAACATTTCTTTAGTACTGGGCACCAGGCTACCATTCCTTCAATTCAGTGGGAAATTGGTTTCATGACAACTGAAAGCATTGTGTTCCCCTTCACTCATATTAACATCGTTCTCAACACCTTTGGATCCTTCTTCATTATCTGTTTGGCAATCCCCTTGATCACTTTGTGGAAAATTGCACCATCATCCAAACCCATAACAGTTTTATCACAGATTGTGACCAACGTTACCACCCTTATTACTTACCAGATCTTTACCAGTTTATCCTCGTTAATTTTTGCTGCTCATTTCAGAAGACACTTGATGGTATGGAAAATCTTTGCCCCACGATTCATGTTGAGTGGGATGTTATTGATCGTCTTCAATGTGTTTCTTATTTTGATTACCTTGTGGTTTGGTACGGGTAAAATTGTGACACAAGTGAACAGGATCTTCGGCAAGTGATATATTTATTGGACATTTGACATTATAGAATATGTTATAGAGCATCATTGTAGGTTCTGCGAGGGACTGTAGTCAGTAATGCCTATGGATACACATCGACACGACGGAGGAGGTGCTAAACCTTGCCGAGACGGATACTGTCCTGTGTCACGCGAGCTTATTACATGACCTACCTCTAGACTAGATTGGTGATTGCAAAATGTCGTCCTGACCGACATTGGAATCATGCGACATAGATACCAGATATGGTGCTCCGAAGACTAGACCAGTTTTAGAAAGAACCACTCTTAAGGTATATTTACATAGATATCATACGGTGCCCATGCTTCACCGACTATACTGGTTGGCGCTAACATGGCTCATCCTACCTTCAGTCACATGCCATCAGTTCAACTCCTCTTTCACGCCAGATCACATACATTACCTCCAAAATGAGACAAAGGAACTTTTCAAGTTCGGATGGAACGCCTACATACAGCACGGTTTTCCAGCAGACGAGGTCAGGCCTCTCACTTGTGAAAGCTACGGTCCAGACTATAATGACGTGGACAATACTATCCGCAACGATGCAATGGGAAACGTATCGCTGACAGTCTTGGACAATCTTGACTCGCTCATCATCCTTGAGCAATGGGACGAGTTGGAGGACATGCTTACCTACTTGAAGAGCAATATGGATCTATTCGAACAGGATACCGTCGTCCAGGTGTTCGAGCTGTCGATCAGATCACTAGGCGGATTATTGAGTGCACATTTGTTGCTATCCGATACACCTCATGCTTCTCATCACAACGGCAGATTCCACCAATTGTCGAAGGATTATGACGGATTCTTGCTAGACTTAGCCCACGACCTAGGAAAACGTCTCATTCCTACCTACAAGACCTCGACTCATGTGCCAGTACCAAGAGTAAACCTAGCAAGGGGAATTAAGGGCGTACCTTCAAAACTACAGAAAGATGCATGCACAGCAGGAGCAACAACACCGGTGTTGGAGTTTACGCTATTGTCCAAATTGACTGGAGATCCCCAGTTCGAGTACTACTCTCAATTAACCTTCTGGAAGCTTTGGTCCTCCAAGCTGGCCCTCAATTTATTGCCGATGACTATTGATCCACTATCGAATCTGTGGAAGGATGCATTGACTGGGATAGGTGCATCGATCGATTCGTTTTACGAATATTCCGCAAAGGCTGCCATTATTTTCGACGACGACTACATGTGGTCGGTATTCAAAACTTCTTACAAGGCATTGTTGATTCACCTGGCTCAAGGCGGAGGCTATAGAGATGGGTCCATGATCTTTTCAAACGTGGGCATTAACGATGGGATTGTCTTCAGCGATTGGATTGACTCGTTGGGTGCGTTCTGGGCGGGTTTGCAAGTCTTGACTGGACAGGTCACGGATGCAATTAAAACACATATCGTATATCTCAAGATTTGGAATTACTTTGAACTGATTCCAGAGAGATGGGTTTACACCCATGGCGATAATATCAATGTCACTTCTAACGATTCAATCAGACTAGAGTGGTACCCATTGAGACCCGAGTTTATCGAGTCCACTTATTATTTGTACCGTGCAACCAGAGACCCCATGTACTTGCAGGTAGGTGAAAGAATCCTTAACCTTTATAAGACTAAGTTTAAAGCCAAATGTGGGTTCAGTGGTATTCAAGATATTAGAACAGGTGCAAGACAAAACAGAATGGAAACCTTCGTTTTGGGAGAGACATTGAAATATTTGTACCTCTTGTTTGACACAAAGGATGAGAATTTCTTGCACTCAAAATCCATGAATGGAAAGAACTGGATATTTTCAACAGAAGCACACCCTTTGTGGTATCACAAAGGATTAAAATCAAAATCTCAAAAGGAGCTTGTTAAGGAGGATATTATCAAAGTAAAAAAGCGTCCATTTCGCTCGATGCTTTCGAAAGTCCAGAGACACAATTTAAATCTTTTAGACTCGGATGACAAATCATTTTATAGAAACATTTCATTGCCTTTGGTTGCAGATTTTGCCCTTCCTCAGAGCCAGAACTACATCAAAAAAATTGATCCCTTCCAGCAAAAGTTTGACACCTGTGAAATCAATCCATTTCAAAAATTGATTGATTCCAAGAACAGCTTTATGATCTCTGGATATTATGCTTGGGACTACTTGTTTGAATCAGATTACAGCTATGAAAAGTCACTCAAAAAGCCTCACTACCTTTCAAATTCCAGTTTAGATGGGAGCTACGTTGAGTTAACAAAGTCATTTTATGACAAGTATACCATGTTTTCTAATAAAGACGAAAGGGAACATTTTTTGCAGTGTCCTAGACCGAAGACCAGCGAAGAGTTTACGGTCATGATTGGAGATATCAGCGGAATCACCCAAGTTGAGGTCTCCAAATTAGTTTACAACGAGAGTGTTTCCCGGAACGATAGCGATCTACTCTTGCTTGAAAAAGATTTGTGGGTTCCTGAATTGCAATCGTTAAAAGTGACATTTGAGAGGCTCAACGTCGGAAAAGTGGATTCAGACAACGAACTCTTACAACAAGACTATATCGAGTCGTTGTATCTTGAGAAGTATGGGACAACCGGTGAGTGTGCAGTGACTGAACGGTACAATAACCAGCAAGAGGAATCGGCATTGAGAATCAATAAACTTAACGGGGTTAGTGTATATCCTGGTTCTATTGTGTGGACTTTACCATTTGAAGTCCAGGGAAAGAATCCAGTGGCATCCATCAGCAGCAACGGAAGAGTCATACTACAAGGAGAAGTGATAGAAAACTTAATGGTGTGGTATGGCGATTAGGATGGAAGTACTGGGTAAACGCAAGAGGATTATAGTCGTGGAAGGTTAAACGAACAAGCCTGATCCACAGAGCATATTTTAACAGAAAAAGAGACCACAGAATAGAGCATACTATAATAGAATTATAGGAGACCAGACAAGACTGATTAACAGAGCATATTATAATAGAATATAGGACTTGGTCCAAATACCCAGTCCAATTATACTTAATTCGAGTAATAATCTAGACTCATACCACATGCTAGTAGTCCCTCAGACGAGGATTTGTACCGTGAATACACACCCACCCCTCACAGCTTGTACCGCAAATCTGGAGTAGCTGCAGTGACAGGTACCGGAAATATTTGATTCCATCAGTCCCTTCTGAAAGGATGGAAATATTTCGTTCTAGAAACCTAAATCCGCCTCGCTAACGCTCGTGCGGGCGTTGGCCCAATGAGTAATGGATTGACACATCCGTCACCAGATCACCTCCACCAAACCGTTATTGACTCATTCTAGCACGTAAAACACCGATTAGTGGCTTCGCTTGCAGCAGCCCTACGACGTGGCGTCTCTCCTTCGACACGGCTTTGTCTGTAATGTTTCCAAACCTGTCACTGACTCATTTTCCGCTACTGGTGCGCCCTGTTTTATAGTGCAGCCTGTTCCGGCGACTCAAAGTTCATCGTTGACATTTCTTTGTTGCACTAGAGTATTGCAGTAGGAAACAACATGAAGTCGTTGCAGAGAATACTAGCTTCAAGACCCTTGAGATACCCCCAGGTCAGATACCTGTCTGGGCTCGCCAGGTTGGACGCTTCCAAAACCATCATCGAGAAAACCACCAGCCCCATAGCCAAGCTTCCTAAAGACCAGTTGGTATTTGGACAGTCGTTCACAGACCACATGGTGGAGATCGAGTGGGACGCCAAGAAGGGGTGGGCCGCCCCCAGAATCTCGCCTTACAAGAACCTCAGTCTTGATCCAGCCACCATTGTGTTCCACTACGGGTTCGAGTTGTTCGAAGGCTTGAAGGCCTACAAGGACTCCAACGGCAACATCAGAACGTTCAGAAGCGACAAGAACATGTTGAGAATGAACCAGTCGGCCGAGAGAATCGCCCTCCCCAACTTCGATGGTGAGGAGTTGATGAAGGTCATCGACAAGTTCCTCGTGTTGGACCAGGCATTCGTGCCTGAAGGTGCTGGCTACTCGTTGTACTTGAGACCCACCATGATCGGTACCTCGGTAGGCTTGGGTGTGGGAACTCCCGACAAGGCGTTGATCTTCGTCATAGCATCGCCAGTTGGTCCCTACTACTCCACTGGCTTCAAGCCAGTGGCCTTGGAAGCCACCGACTATGCGGTTAGAGCCTGGCCCGGTGGTGTTGGAAACAAGAAGTTGGGTGCAAACTATGCTCCTTGTATCCAGCCGCAAACCCAGGCGGCCTCCAGAGGCTACCAGCAGAACTTGTGGTTGTTTGGCGAAGAAGGCTACATCACTGAAGTGGGCACCATGAACGCATTCTTTGTGTTCCAAAACGAAGACGGCAAGAAGGAATTGGCCACTGCTCCATTGGACGGAACCATCTTGGAAGGTGTCACCAGAGACAGTGTGTTACAGTTGGCCAGAGAAAGATTGCCAGCCGACGAATGGATCATCAGCGAAAGAAAGTTCACCATTGGCGAGGTCAAGGAAAGAGCGGCCAAGGGCCAATTGGTGGAAGCTTTTGGTGCTGGTACTGCTGCTGTTGTTTCGCCCATTGATAGAATCGGATGGAAGGGTGAAGACATCGCAGTGCCTGTGGCGGCAGGAAACTCCGGTGAATTGACTGCCCAGGTTGCTGAGTGGATCAGACAGATCCAATACGGTGAAACCTCCTACAAGGACTGGTCTAGAGTCGCCAAATGATCAGCTGTAGATTCTATATACTATATACTATATACTTAGACTTGTGGAATATTTATTCAGATCTCACGATATCAGGCAACTTCATGATTTCGCCCAAGACGTAGTCTCTTTCGTCAATCGTGGTGGAGTCGCTTTGAATATCAAACGTATCAAAGAACGCTATGAAGTTTTTCTTATTCTTGATGAGCACATCCAACACCTTTTGCGACTTCTTAGGTTTGGCAACAAAAAACTTGAAGATGTGGAAGGCTTCGATTTGCAAATTCTTCAGCTTATCACTCAAGAGAATCATCATCAATTTCAAGTTGTTGGTGTCATCAAAGTATTGGTTTAAAAATGCTTGGTTTTGTCTTCGTAAAACCAACTCCGATAGCAACTTGACACTTTGTCTCTTGGTAACATAATTGTTTGACTGAATCAATTTGTTTATGCTGGAAGTGAAATTATCATAATTTCTTGCCAAAAACTCGCTTACCAACTTTTTGTGGTTAGTCAATAGATCATGCAATGTTATGAATGCGTCCGTAGCTATTTCGAAAATCGAAATCTGTACATATTTGAAGAAGTTCCAGAATAAACTGGAATGCAAAACAAACTTATTGATTGATTCAAATTTGATACAATCTCTCAAGATTTGGCCACAAATCAAGCCTATTTCCGACGATTCTGGGCCCCTAATCAATAGCCCTAGAATCTCCGGTTTCTGATTTAGGATGTATTCAACGGTGGGAGACTTACTCCCTATTTGTCGTCGCAATAGTGTCAGAAACAATATGACCACATCTTTCCTCGAGTCGAAATCAAGTTTTTTCAAATTGACCATAAGATTGTAAAGGCAATCGGTAGAGTATATTTCCAACGCCAATTGTGAGATTTGATCCGGTTGGGGTTCGTTCTCATCATCTCCGTGTAGTATAACCTTGACCTGTTTCAAGAACCGTGAGCATTCGTCTTGATACTTCTTGTTACTATCACTGTTGTAGTCAAGTTTCAGTACTTGCTCATTCAAGGCTTTGATGAGTTCGGGGGGGTTTTTCGGGTTCCGTTTGAATAGAAAAGTCATGACTACCTAAGAAATGAATATATTTGAAGTTGTTTATGCTCTCAATCAGGCAGGATATCCGTATACAGTTTCTTGTAAAATCAGCTCAGCGGTTATTTACCACTCCGTAGATCTGACTAAATGCGTTCGAACCTCACGGCTAAAATTCAGACTAACGACCCTGTAGGTAAATTCCAAAGGTTAATGCCACTCGGGTGAGAGGCTGGGTGTATCCAATGGGAGGTGCAATTGAACTAAGAATGAGCTATTCGGTGGTTCTACTCGATCTGTGTATTTCTGGAATTGTTTGTGCTTATGTAATGATGCTGCGGGCACAATTGGGGATGAGACGGGTGATAAGCTGGAAAGGCTATAATTCCCAGCCGGCTGTTGGAAAAGAAGGCCGGGGCTTATCGGGGCTTCAGTTGGAGCAGCCGCTAGTCTCTTTATATTAGTTGTAGTCTCTCCTGAACAGAACAAAGTTATTTTTAAACTGACTGATCACGTCTCGCCGCAAGCCAGTGGCAAAAATTCTGAGACAAGCATTCAACTGTACAAGTTTAAAGCGTGTGTTGGTCGTACAAGAAATTATAAAGTAGAAAGAATTTTGACGGGTACGTTTGGAAGGAAGTCTTATTTTTCACATTTTTGTCACAATAAAGTTACAAATCTAGCACGCATCCGAGGTGAATGCATTTTGCGAAATTCTAATAAATTTGTAGTCAGAACAGAAAGTGGATGACGAGAAATACCAGAAACACCACACAGCCCATGGCAAGCCTTCTAATGCTCGGAAACTCTCTATTCTTTCAAACTCATGTAGTGCTTCTGGTTGCAAAATTTGCAGGTTACCGAGACCTCAGGATGTTTACAGGTTAGGCCTATCTGAGCTCACTATGGGTGCCATATTCTTACCAACGACCCGATTTGGTCTTCCATAGCATGACATCACACCTAAATATATGGAAGCCTATTCTCATAAACCGAAGCAACAGACCCATCCTTGTGGAAAATGAACACAACCTTTACATCAGAGACAACATAGGGCTCTACCAAGGCAAACTGAAGATCTTGCACAGACAGAATGGTAGAGTCTACTTGACCAACAAACGTATAATCTATTTCGACAACACAAATGGAGCCAATTCGCTTGCATTGGACCTCAAGGATGTTACCAGAAGCGAGATCATCGATGGATTCTTGAGATCGTCTCCCAAAATACGGATAATGATTAAGGTCTCAGGCGAGGAATCGGCCCAGATATCGAACAAGAGACTAGTCTGGACTTGCAAGATTTGTTCCTTCAATAACCAGATTGCCCTGAACTTCGACCTCGAGAATAATAGCCTTCCCAAATGTACCTCGTGCGGAATCACGGCAAACATGGGCCAACTTAGGAAAGTGCTAGAGGAGTTTGGATCAGCAGACGAGGAGTCAGGGACCAGTAGCATTGAACAAACTCCAGAACCCGATAGACGTGATGACCAGTGTCCCACATGCACCTTCATTAACCATCCATCAATGACCAACTGTGAATTGTGTGGAACAGAGTTGAAATCAACCATCCCTAAAACCCTCAAAAACAAAATTAGCAGTCAAGTCTCTTCAGGATATAACTCTCCCACAAATGGCATCAATATCAAACTAGAGAATGACCTAGAGCAGTACACCAATGGCAAGCCATACGTTAAACTAAGCTTTAGAAAAGGAGGTGAATCAAAGTTCCAGGAGCTTTTAATACAAGCTTTGGACGAAATTAAATGGGAAGCACTAAAGCAGAAGGGTGCCATTAATCAGAATGGAACCAAACTAGAAACTCCGGCAAAGCAACCACAGAAACAATTGGGAGGAGGAATCTTCGGATTGGAGAAAATCGGAGAACAACAAAGAAAGACCAATGAAATAATATTGAGAGATTCTGTTGATGATCTAGAGCAGTTGATGTTCAGGTTCCAAGACTTGATGAAACTTTCGACGTCATTTACCAAATTCATCAATGGTAAGAAGAGCTCAGAAGTGATAATTCCCCCATTGGCCATTAGCAAGACTTCCAGCCTCTACCATCAGGAGTTGTCTAGACATATCAGCGAGTACTTGGTCAGTTTTGAATTGACGAAGAGATCCTCGGTGGTGACTTCCCAAGACTTGTATGCGAAATACAACCGGTACCTCGTCCTAACACAGGGGTTTGGAACTGAGTTGATTTCACCCCTGGACCTCAATCGTGCGTTGGAGCTATTTGACGAGTTGAATCTCCCAGTGATAAGCAAAAAGTACGAGAAATCTGGGCTCGTAGTTTTGTCGTCGCGGTCCAGTCATGTCAATACATACGAGGAGTTTATCTTGAAGTTTATTCAAGAGAAGGAAGATCAGTTCAGGTTTGAAAAAGTCAAGGTGGAGGTTATGGGGATTAGCAACGGGTTTGTGAACTCAGAGTATGCATATTTCAAGGGTGTCACCATATCTGAGATATCAGATAAGTTTGGCTGGTCCTACAACATTACCCAAGAGGAGATCGAAACATGTGTGGAAAATGGGACTATAGTGCTAGACCACAATATTTCCGGGACATTTTACTTCAACAACCGCTTCACCAATGCTGATGAAGAAGACCATACTGAAGAGTTGAGAGCGAGGGTACACAAACAAATCCTCGATGAACAGAATGTTATCAGTAGTTCACTCAAGACCGAATACCAGACCAGCCAAAATTTGATCAATTTGGGGCCATCCTACGAGTTCGGGGTGGTAGAAACTTCCCACCAAGAATCAACAACGGAGCCTCCCGTACGGAGAAGTTCGGTGCTTCATGCATTAGAGGGATTGGAATTTAATTAATTTACCTGGTAAAGGCATTAGAGGGTAATTAGTCACCACTTTGATTCAAAAGCACATGGGATTGGAACGCAGCATTAGCATCCGCTGTTTAGAGTGGAATTAAAACAAGACCCCGAGAACAAACACCAGTGTGATTTGGGGTATACGAACACCTTACAAGAGACTGTCAATATAGCAGTGTATGGTGTGAGGGTAATCATAAGTCATCCTGAAAGCATTACGAACATGTTGTAGAAGGGGCGAATTAATTTATAATATATCTTGCCAGACATCTCATCAATAGAATTCACTACGCTGAAAGCAGGCGTTGACAAAAAGCTTCGGTTTATTTCAGGCATTGAATGCACTGATTTACCCAAGCATGCTCAATGCTCTGGTATTCATATTAATATAAGAATAGTATCAGATATGTAAAGGCAAGCATATTTAAATGAACCAATATAGAATAATTCCATGGTAGAGCAAAAGCTTCCGAAATACGCTAGGGATGAAATTCAGGGCAAGGCCAACCAGGACGACAGGCATGCCCTAAAAACATGTAAGAACACACCCCAAAAACTGAATCAGCCCCTCTTAGCAGAAAAGAATTAGTTTAGTTTTTTCAGGTCCAGTTAACATGCCAGGAGTATCATTCAAATCCTTTGCATTGGTTTTATAAAGTAGTTAAAAGGACTATTTTTTATTTGCTTTATGATGCATATACATTGTTGTAATTGCAGTTCTTAATTGTGTTCAAACTACTCCGGATGCTTGCCCAATAAGCAAGGAAGCTATAGTAGTAAAGCAAATACAGATAAAACTGCGCTTTTAAGTAATTATCATGAAGGCTGAAAAGCCAGGTCCACTCATTGTTTTTGTAAACTTGCCAACATAATATGAGCTGGAAACAATTAACCACCTTGTACCAGCGTAAATCCTGGATTTCTGGATCCACACATCATTTATTATATCTTCTACCCGGTAGAACCCTAATTACTGGACAAATCTAGTAATTCATACCGTAGTATTTACAAAATTTACACCACCCACATGCCGAGAGAGAGGGACGAATGCCTTCACTTCCAGTTCAAAAATCAACCACCAGACTGGTTTAGGATTAATTAATCATACCCTGCTCAAGCAGTGTATAGCAGTCAAATTACCACCGCGAGTGCCTCCTCTCGCTAGAGGTCTCCATTACAGATACTATACCCTCCCTTGTACACACTATAACCCAGCCCCCACCACTCTTCACTTTTCTCGGAGATTACTCGCTTTTGGTGCCCTTTGCCTATCTCCAGCTGACTCACCGGCCCGCAGTCCGCACAGCTCCCATCGGTTATAGTGCGCAGCCTAGCACCATCACCGCCACGAATGATTTCTCCACAGGAGCACATCTAGCCAGCCAATCAAGCCCCAGCCACCAGCTTCCACAAGCACACACCAACCAGCACCAGAAACAACACCAGCATCAGAAATTGCCCCGTTTTCACCATGAGCAACGGAGCCAAAGCCAATGGACTCATCCATGGAATGGCAGGCAACGGTAGCGGCAACCCATCGGGAATGATGAACCACGGAGCCTCGATGGTGGGCATGAACTCGGGAGTACTAAACCAGCAGATGCCCATGATCCCCCAGCCAGCGTTGATGGCACTGAACTCCATCCTCACCATAGGGCCGTTCAAGCATCGCAAAGACTTGACCCGAGAGTCGGTGTTGTCCACCTACCATATCATCGGATACATAGCGGCAGGCACGTACGGAAAGGTGTACAAGGCTAGACTCAAGAGCAAGAAGGACAAAGAGGGCGAGGGCAGCCAGACAGCCAAGAACGACGGCTCCAGGCACGACGGTGACGACAAGGACATCCAGTTTTACGCCATCAAGAAGTTCAAGAGTGACAACCATCTGGCCAACAAGACCCACCACAACCACGACATCAACGGCAATGAGGTGGTCCACTACACAGGCATCTCGCAGAGTGCCATCCGGGAAATGTCGTTGTGCCGAGAGCTCAACAACAAAAACATCACCAAGTTGGTGGACATCATCCTCGAAAACAAGTCCATCTACATGATCTTCGAGTTCTGCGAGCACGACTTGCTCCAGATCATCCATTACCACTCGCACCCCGACGTCAAGCCCATTCCCCAGAGCACCATCAAGTCTTTGACGTGGCAGATCTTGAATGGGGTCACCTTTTTGCATCAGAACTGGATCTTCCACCGTGACTTGAAGCCCGCCAACATCATGGTCACAAGCTCAGGTGTGGTCAAGATCGGAGATCTTGGCTTGGCCAGAAAGTTCAACAACCCCTTGCAGAGCTTATACACTGGTGACAAGGTCGTGGTTACCATCTGGTACCGAGCCCCAGAATTGTTGCTAGGAGCAAGACACTACACGTCTGCAATTGATTTGTGGGCAGTGGGGTGTATCCTTGCCGAATTGCTCTCATTAAGACCCATTTTCAAGGGAGAAGAAGCCAAGATAGACATGAACAACAAGAAATCAGTACCGTTTCAAAATAACCAATTCCAAAAAATCATCGAAATCTTGGGAACTCCCAACCTCAAAATATGGCCTGCTCTCAACAAGTACCCTGAGTTTGTCTCGTTTCAGCAGCAGCTTTCAGGAAACTATCCTTCCAACTTGGTCAACTGGTACAAAATGATCGGTGGGAGTAACAAGCAGTGTCTTTCCTTGCTCAAAGGGTTGCTAGACTACGATCCTTCGACCCGGTTGACTGCGGACCTGGCACTAGTCCACCCGTACTTCTTGGAGCTTCCCAAAGTGCAAGAAAACGCGTTTGAAGGTTTGAGTTTGAATTATCCCAAAAGAAGAATCTATTCCGATGATAACGATATCAACTCCAGCCAGGCCATACAGAACAATTACAAGAGACACGGGGGTGGCTACGACGACGCAAACAACGGAGGCAGCCAAGCCAACATCGCCAATGCCAGAAAAAGGCAGAAGTAATGGCGAAACAAAAAGAAGTAATGGCAAGAAACTGTTATTTCTGCAAGTTGTGTCTCGATCACAGAAATTTTGGCGGACTTTAGCAGCCACACGATGTATCATCTAGAACGGGACCTACAGATAAAGGGCTGGTGACGAAGGTAGCGTGCTATTTTGGCTTACGGTTCAAGTTAAATCAGAGTTATGGCAAAATTTACTATGAATTGATAAAACTCCAGCTATTAATTTAGTTGGTAGAAAACCTGGACTAGTTTTATTGAATAATTGATTAGTTTTCAGGGTATCATACACTAAAATCTATACTAATATTAATGGTGCTCGAGCAAAGGATCTACCTGCCCACAGCCATCCATAGAGTATGTACGGCCTCTGGCCATCCCATAGCTAGCAATCAACGAACCCCTGACCATCCATGGTAGTGAGACGTTGCGTAGGACCGTTTCTGGAGCGATGCTAATACGCACAACTGGTGCAACATCGCGTCCCATCGAAGATCCCACCAGAAGTCCACCAGTTGCCACCACCCGATTGCACACATTGTTGGCCCACATCCGACTACAATCGTTGAAGAGACTGACAGCCAAGCCCAAACCACACTGCCATGGAAAAGAACAAGCGCTACACCAACCGCAAGCGCCTCTACAGCGGCCACTACTCAGACGTGTACAGCGCCATCGACAGCGCCATCGACACCACTGACAGCACCACCGACGCCTCCGTCTGTCTCAAGATCGTGGACTGTGACGTCCGCATGAAGCCCCACGACATCCGCCACGAAATCGGTCTCCTCAAGCGCCTCGACCACCCCGGCATTCTTGCCTGGAAAGACGACTTCATCTGGAACGATGACATCGTGTTGGTGACGCCACTCTACCAGTACGACCTCAACGGCTTGCTCGACAAGCACACCACCCGGGCCATGCGACACAACTTGGAGGACCCCTCCAAAAGCAAGGTGGTGGTCAAGAACACCTTGCCCGAGGCCAGCATCGAGAAGATAGTGGTGGGTCTTGCCCAAGCATTGGCGTACTTGCATGACCAGGGCATTATCCACCGCGATGTCAAGCCCAGCAACATCTACTTCAACCAGTCCGTGGCCCATCCCGTGCTTGGCGACTTTGGCATCAGCTACGATGACCAGTCACCCGAGCCTGCCCACGCCAAGTACACCGATGTGGGCACCGGCATCTATAAGGCACCGGAGTTGTGTCTTGGAGTGGTGGACTATGGGCCGGAAATCGACGGGTGGGCGTTGGGGGTGGTCATGACACTCTTGTACCTGCGGACACTAGAGTCGGTGCTCGAGCCCGAGGAGGGCGACGAGGTGGTGATCAACGACCTCTACTTGATCCACGCCATCTTCCAGAACTTTGGCACCCCGTCGTTGGACTCCAGCAGCGAGTTGTACTGGCCAGAAATGGCTGACGACCGCTACTACTTCAACAAGTTGCAGTTTCAGCCACAAGATCGCAGGCATTTGCAAACACTCGTGCCGCGATGCACGAAGCCCCTGGTGCGTCAAACCTTTGATAAGCTTATGACGTACGACCGCTGGCGGCGAATAAGCATGAAACAGTTGGCACAGGAAATGGCAGGTGCACCAGTGTGATGCCATCGCAACCGCTCTACCTGGCACCATCCCTGCTACCACCCCTTTTCCCACCAGCCGGATTCCGCTACTCCTGATACCCGGCCCCCTCCCGGCTGACAACAATGCGCCTAGGTTAGGCGAGCATGCCCCCAGTGTTCCACACGGGTTTGCGGAGCTGCCCCAATTTGTCAACTCCGACATGTGAATGCAGGTGCGGCTATTTGCAGGGCGCCTGTTCGCGGGGGTGGTTCGGGTAAAGATATACCCCACATGTAACCCAGTCATCGAGAGGCATTTTGAAGGACACGACTTTGCCCTGTTTAAGCGTGGTAAAAACCGTAGGGAATCAACCAGATCACTCAAGCGACCACCACCATGAACACCACGCTAGTCAAAGGTCTCCACAAGCTCTCCATCAACGGAAGCGCCACGCCTCCCTCCGACTCCGACCCGTTGTCGTCCTCGCCCGCTGCCAAACACAACCCCTCCGATAACGACTACATCAAGTACCTCGACTACCCTGCATTGGAGGCCAACTACAACATCCACAAGTATGTGCCCTCGTACATCCACAACGGAGGCATTGCCACCCCCATCATACGAGACTTGATCGTGGACAAGCCCATCTATGCTGCTGCCAACAGCCATGTCAAGAAGAAGAAGAAGAAAAAGGGCACCAGTGATGGCAAGACCAAAAAGGCCGAGCGCCACGAAGCACACGAGGCGAAAAAGGCCGAGCGCCACGAGGCACACGAGGCCAAGAAGCACTACCTCGAGGAGAAGAAGGCCCTCCGCCAGGAACACAAGGCGGAACGGAGAGAACTCAAAAACAACAGGTACCGTGGGCTTGGTGATATTGACATATCTGAGCCGGAAGAGCCCTACGAACGCGATACCTTCAACTTCAACTCAGACCTCGACGGCTTCAGCTTCAACAAGAGCTATGGCGGCGACGCCGTGGTCTTCAACAATCCGTACGAGCCCAACTACAACAACTACACCACTCGGATGGATAGACGGGCCAGTTCCGTCACCTTGACCAACAGCATTCCCTCCGCAGGGCCTCTCTACCACAAAAAGAGAAACAATAGCATAGTATCCAAGTTACGCCATCTAGTGAAGGGCTCCTCCGACGAGGACTCCACCCCAGCCAGGGTCAGGTCCAACCGTGCTGATGACAGCATGACTACTCCACCATCAGAGGAGGACCCTCCGGTCTACTCGAAACAGGATACGAATTACTTCGACAACCCTTTGGACAGGTCCAACAGTTTTGACCAGACCAAAAGTACAATGACAAGCTCCCGTAAGAAAAACGACGGAATCAAGCACAAGTTTATGAGACTCACCTTTGGTGGTGAATCAAAGAAGCATCGGGCAATAGGTATGTATATGGATTTTTTTGCGACTTTTTTTAGAACGAAGTGGGGAAGTAATAAGGTTTATGCACTCCGCGAGACATCAAATGCTAAAGTCAGCACAGGAAGATTGATGGAAAGTGGTGGTGACGACGCGAATAGGAATTGGGTTGGATTCAACCTAGTCAAGCATATGGGTTTGGTGCCTTTTGAGTTTCAGGGGATCTGCAGGTTGAAGCAGTAGGGGCTCAAACCAGACTGGTGGGTGAGCAAGTGATTATTGTCGAGATCAATAAACCCCTTCAAAACGCGGGGAATGGGGCACATAATTGCGCGTCAGGTTTGTGGCACAATTGCGGAGTTGGTGGATTTTGCCCCGGATGAGCGTGACACCGATAGTTCCGAGGGCACCACGCCGCCATTTGCGCGACATTCTGGTCACGCAAGTTGTCGACCTCGATGGTTTTTTACAGGTTAGACTCCCAGCAAGAAATGCAGCTTGGTGCCCGCTTTCCCCGTCCCCCATAAACAAAAATCGCCGTCTCTCCGCAACCACTTTCTTGTTCACTTCACCGTGGGATATCGTCACACTCCTATGATCGATAATCCTGGCTTCAACCCATAATTCCATCAGTTTGACCATTTCCAATTGCATTTGACGTTCCAAATTCATCTCCTTATTTACATTCCTTCTTTTTCTACCACGCTGCCATTTTTCGTCGTATACTAACATGTCTAAAATAGAGGTCGTAACTGAAACCGTACAAAACGGACATACTGGTGAGTCAGAGACAATCCAGTATACCCAATCTCAAATGGTTGGCCACGGATCATTCGGTGTCGTGTTCCAAACCCAGATCTTGCCCACCAACGAGATCGCTGCCATGAAAAGGGTTCTCCAAGATAAGAGATTCAAGAACAGAGAACTCCAAATCATGAAACTCGTGCACCATCGTAATATTGCCGACTTGAAGTACTACTTCTACACCAATAACGACAAGAATGAACTCTACTTGAACCTTATCTTGGAGTTCGTTCCCGAGACATTGTACAAGGCCTCTCATTACTACGTTTCTAAGAGATTGCTGATGCCTCCACTCGAAGTCAAGTTGTACACCTACCAAATGCTTCGTGCCCTTAACTACATTCATTCCCAAGGAATATGTCATCGTGACATCAAGCCTCAAAATTTGTTGATCAACCCAGAGACCGGTGAATTGAAGTTGTGCGACTTTGGCTCAGCTAAGATTTTGAATCCTAACGAACCAAACGTCTCGTACATCTGTTCCAGATATTACCGTGCCCCTGAACTTATCTTTGGTGCTACCAATTACACCACCAAGATCGATGTCTGGTCTGCAGGTTGTGTGATGGCTGAATTGATTCTTGGTCAACCGCTCTTTCCAGGTGAATCAGGTATCGACCAATTGGTGGAAATTATCAAAATTTTGGGTACTCCTTCCAAGGAGCAAATCAAAAACATGAACCCCAACTACATGGAACATAAATTCCCTCAGATCAAACCAATCCCATTGTCTAAAATCTTCAAAAAGATGTCCCCTGACTGTATCCAATTCCTCATCAGAATATTACAATATTCACCTATAGATAGAATCTCGTGTGTCGAAGGGCTCGTGGATCCATACTTTGATGAGTTGAGAGATGCTGCTACGAAACTCCCCAACTACCGTAAGATTTTCAGTCAACAATTCCACCACAATTCTTCGTCTGCATCCAACCACCACTCAAATAATGCCAACTACCAGATCTACGCCAACCAACCGGATCTTAAGGAGTTGCCAGTTTTATTTGATTTCGACGATCGTGAGTTGTCTGTTGAAACATCCTTGAATCACCGGTTAGTTCCTCATTTTGCATTCAACCAGTTGAATCTTTCTCAGAGCATAGGCTCCTTGAACGATTTCATCCCTTTGACAAAAGAGCAATTGAAGGTTACTCTTGAATAGCCTCATGATTAACGTAATAAAAAGCACATTGAAAAAATCGTAAATTTTTAGTATTAACTATGTATATGCACAGGCACTACAACCTGGGCTTTTCCACCTTCTTGACACTGTCCTTGACTTCGACCTTGGGAGCCTTGGGCTTCCTCTTGAAAATCCGGGTGAATGGAACCACCACCCATTTGGAAAACCAGGGCATGAGACCCAAACTGATCATGAGCCTGACCGGCAACAAGAACTTCACGATAACGAAAGCATATGCGCCTTCCATCATGAACGTAAACTTTTCATTGACATTCCAACCGGTGAAGTCGAACCTGGCCATCGATGAATCAATCACCTTTGTGCCCTTATCAATGGCCCATGACGGCAAATCCATGGGGATGGAGAGGTGGTACTTGTGGAGGACGTACCACACGCCAATCAAGGGAATGATAGCTGTAAGCTCATGGAGGATGAGGAATGCTGTGACGTGGGAGATGGGAGCGTGAATGAATCTCAGTGCAAATGGACGGAGGAATTTAGGTACCCTTTTCAAGATTGGGTGTGAATTCATTGCTTGTTCCTCGGCAATTGGAATGCCAGAGGGGTTGGTGGTGATCGCGGAGGGGGCACCATTTGTAGCAACGGTGGTGGTGACGGTCGGTTTGGCACTGGCAGTCTCTGTCTTCGCCTTGGGCGGCTTAGAGAAGAGCAGTACTGGCACCGTTCCGTGAAACCCTCGTGGAGTCGCCACGGTGCCCGTGGCGGCTAAGGGCCCAACCGGCCATTTGGCCCCCACAAAAGGCCTGCGGGCCCCCAGCACCAACGGGAGCATCGTGCTGGTCCTGGCATGGGCCACTACGGTGGTGTGTAGGAGCCGCTGTACTGTTCTCGCCTTCGTTTGGTACATCGTATCGTTTGCAAACGAGGGTCGTATAGAAAATTTATATAAGGCATGTGAGCGCACCGATTCCAGCGACTACTTTTAACAGTTACTACTACCACGATGTCAGTTTATATTGTCGCTGCTTCTCGTACTCCCATTGGATCCTTGCAAGGCTCGTTGTCCTCGTTGACCTACTCAGACTTGGGTGCTGCTGCCGTCAAGGGTGCCTTGGAAAAGGTTCCCCAAATCGCCCCAGAATCGGTGGAAGAAATTCTCTACGGAGGGGTTTTGCAAGCCAACGTCGGTCAGGCCCCTGCCAGACAGGTTGCCTTGAAGGCAGGCTTGCCTGAGTCGATTGTCGCTACCACCGTCAACAAGGTGTGTGCCTCTGGTTTGAAGGCCATCATCTTGGGTGCCCAAACCATCTTGACTGGTACTGCCGACGTTGTTGTTGCTGGAGGTGCCGAGTCCATGTCCAACACCCCATACTACGTTCCTTCTGCCAGAGGCGGTGCCAGATTCGGTGACGCTGCCTTGGTCGACGGTATTTCCAAGGACGGTTTGTTGGATGTCTACGACCAGAAGTTGATGGGTGTTGCTGCTGAAAAGTGTGCCAAGGAACAAAACTGCACCAGAGAAGACCAGGATGCTTTCGGGATCTCCTCCTACAAGAAGGCCATCGCTGCCCAGACTGCCGGTAAGTTCCAGAACGAAATTGTTCCTGTGACCATCAAGGGTGCCAGAGGCAAGCCTGACGTGGTTGTCAAGGACGACGACGAAGTCAAGAACTTCAACGAGGACAGATTCAAGACTGCCAGAACCGCTTTCCAGAAGGAAAACGGTACCGTCACTGGACCAAACGCCTCCAAGATCAACGACGGTGGTGCTGCCGTGATCTTGGTTTCCGAGAGAAAGTTGAAGGAGTTGGGCTTGAGACCTTTGGCCAAGATCAGAGGCTGGGGTGAGGCTGCCAGAGCTCCAATCGACTTCACCATTGCTCCAGCCTTGGCCGTTCCAAAGGCCTTGAAGCACGCCAACATTTCCCAAGACCAAGTCGACTACTTTGAGTTGAACGAAGCTTTCTCTGTGGTTGGTTTGGCTAACTCCAAGCTTCTTGGCCTCGACCAAGACAAGGTCAACGTCTACGGTGGTGCTGTTGCCTTGGGTCATCCATTGGGATGTTCTGGTGCCAGAATCGTCGTCACCTTGTTGTCGGTGTTGGCCCAAGAAGGTGGTAAGATTGGTGTTGCTGGTATCTGTAACGGTGGTGGAGGTGCTTCTTCCATTGTTCTTGAGAAGATTGGTGACGACTTCAAGTTGTAGGTTAGAGTGTGTTTATTTATTACGTATGACTAGTGTAGCGATTGAATTAACGCTCGATCACGATACAAGGGACTACCTGTAAATAACCGGCGAGAAATGTCATAAAAGGCGTTACAATAGCTGTTAAAAGAGTAGCAGCTATTGAAATTTTAATATTCTTTTCTTCTTCTGTTAACCCAACAATCGAAATAGGTATGCTTGATCACAGCTGGTGTTGGTCATACTGGTACCTGTCTCTCCAGAGTAGTAAAGAATTTCTGGTGTTAGTGATGGCAAAAGGATGTCTCTTGGAACCATCCAGGCCTTGATTTCGCGGCCATCGCAACTCCACAATTGAATTCGAGAACACCATCGATTTCTTGCAGAACTTTTACCAACAAAACCCATGAACTGTCCAAGATGACCTTAGACGATTCATACGTATGGGAAACCTCGCCTCCCAATCCAATTACCGTTAGCCAGCGGTTTTCCAAGCTCACAGCCTCATTTCTCGTCATCGGTTCACTGTTGGAGGAAGTGAGCCATCACTTAGACCCATTCATAAAACACTACCCATGGTCAATTAACAGACCGTACTATGACTCATCTACCCGCAACATCAAAGGCACAGTAGTTCCATACGTATATGGAGAGTTAGAGCACGAGGATATGTTCGAAGATGAGCAGCTTCTTGTGAGCTTGTTGATGGAACTATCCCAGAAAGGATGTTTTGTGCATGTGTGGAACTCAGAGGAATACGAACCGTTGTTGGTCTACGCGGTCAATGCAGTTGCGGAGTGGGAAGGTATCATCTCTCTCAACCGTGTGTGGTTGAATAACGGGAAAATTGCCACTCTAAACACCCACGGAGCCTACTCTTCAGACACAAAAGACGCTAACAAATTCCTCCCCATGGACAGGGCAGTTGCACAAGTACTAAATGGGGACCACACAGTCGACGAATCGTTGTCAAAAGAAGTGGTTACATCGTTAAATCCATTTCTCAGTTCATACAAACTTGAAAACGTCTACGACTTCACCCTCCAATTGCCTGGGAAAATAGCCACAGCTTTCACAAGTGACCCATGGCTAATAGGAAAAGCTCTTAGTGCATGGAAGCCCAAGGAAAGTAGCTCTATGAAGGCAGAGCAGGGCTCTGATCATGCCACTGTCACCATTTCCTTGAATCTCTCGAGTTTGCTCCATTTATCTCTCATAACGGAAGGACGCCTAGAGCTGGAGCTTATCTCAGAAGAGTTGGTACGAGGATACGGAGAGTTGGGCCAATCTGTGGAGCACAGCAGCACGAGCCAGGAACATAACTCCCGAGATGTGCTTCAAAGTATACTTCTCGAACAAAATCGAATAAACATCCCAATAGCACCGGATTATCAAACATTCAGGGAGATGGTTGAGCAAATGGATTTTGATGAACAGGATATTCAGAAACGAAGCGAGGAGGATGCCGGTCGTCTTCAGGAGCATTTTGAATCATATCTCGAAAAGGAGAATCAAAAAGTAAAAGATTCACATAATGCCGACGAGGAAGAAGAAGAAGATAGTAGTGATGACAGCTCGATTTTGAGAGACTTTGAAAATAACCCCGAATTGTTAGATTTCATTAATTACTGTTATGAAGATAAGCATAAGAAAACAAGGGTGTATGACTACAACGATGATAGTGATTATCAGAGTGATGGATCAATTTTTGAAATTAACCACGATAGCGAAGATGATGGAGACAGAATTATAGATGTGGATGATGAGGAAGATGCATTAGTTCAAGATGATGAACAGGAAGAGAAGATAGGAGAAAGGTTTGAACAGGAATTATCCGATGACGAGACGGAAGAGATTCATTACGGAATGGGAAAAGTACAGTTATGATTTTCAAAGTAACTGGAGTGGCCAGAATGCATGCAAGAATTAAATAAATATTACTCGCCAAAACAGTCAGCAATTGTAGCTGAGCCAGCGAGGGATGCAAAGATTAATTTGGAATAGTAATACCCCTTTCACTTAGTTGATGGACGGTCCAAATCCAAGTCCTAGCAGCATAATCCATATTACGAGCTACCCTCGAAGGTTCCAGCTCCACTCCTCCAGTAGCGAAGTATTTTCCGTTATCGTTCTCCAAGGTTAGGCGTGGGTCAAGACAACACTTGATAGTTGCGTAGGCACCTTCTTCGTTCGACACGCCGAAGAAGAAACCAAATATTTGGAAGAGACACCAAAAGACCATTCCAATTATGGGTAATCTGGTCCAATAGGTGAAATGATTTGTGTTCATCACAAATCCCGGATGAACCGACAAGCACAATATTTTGGGGTTTCTTAATGCTAATAACTTCATGAAGTGGATGCCTGCGGTTTTGGCCAAGCCGTACCTGAACCAGGTGAACAAGACGTTGGGCTGGTAATGAAACGTCGAGTTCATATCAAAGTACTTTATAGCAAACTGGTGCCCTATGGAACTCAAATGCACGATTCGGGGAGGCTCGATGTTCGGATAGGCGTCGGCTGTTTTTTCCAACAACGGCAACAACTTCGTAGTCAACAAGAAGGGGGAAACGTAGTTTATTTGCAATTGGATTTCGAGTTTGTCCACCGTGAGCGAGTACGGCAACGACATCACCCCGGCATTGTTGATAAGGAGATTGAGGTGGTTTTCGAGGGTGTTGAACGTCTCGACAGCCTGTAGCACCGACTGTAGGCTGACCATATCGATTTCCAAGAAATACAACTCCCCTAGATACCGTTCCGAGGTCAACTGTTGTGCGGTGTACTGCAGCCTGATGGCTCTGGCTTCTCGTTTCAACTCTTTAATGGACTTCAACACTCTTGACTTGCTTCGGCTCGCAATATATACCACGTACCCATGTAGATAAAGCTCTAGCACCGTGTAGAAGCCGATGCCGCTGTTCCCACCAGTGATAAGGGCAACCCTCCTGTCGGTGACGGGGTTGAGGTACGGAAGCTGGTCTGTTTTCAACATAGGTAGGATGGCGTGTGTTGGACAGAGGATGTGCAGTGGAAACGGTACCAGTAATGCTCCGTTTGCGTATCCATACGCTAGATGGCCCAGTCTGATCCTTCACCGAGGCTATGATTTTTCTGCTTGAGCGTGCGACATCAACACACGACACGCGACATTGAGGGTCCAGCTAGACAGGTTCCAGGATGCAGTGGTAAAAGTGGGGGAGTGGTGTGGCTGGAGTGGGGGATTGGGGGATTGGGGGATTGGGGGAGGTGTTAGTGTGTAGTTTTGACATTAAAGTCAAATGAATAGCTCGGAGGGATTGTCACAGGCCTGGGCTGGTGCTACTCGTTCCGGCCGTTGGTGAATCAGTTCTGCTATAACCACCACGAGTAGAGCATTGTAGGGCTAATATGCTCTGGCTTGGATTTGGGAAGGAAAATGCTCTGCCAGTAGATTTCCAGGTGTCAACAAGGAGCACCCATGAAGGTCAGCTGACAATTTTGCATTTTTCACTCAGCATACAACGGAATATCATAGACGTATGGAATTCACACCTCCAGTGAAGTGTCGTAGTATTTAGCAGATTGAAGTATGCTAACGCATGGTCGAGCATGATATCCGTGGCTCCTTGGCCACTTACCACGCCCTCTATACAAGTATTTAACGAGGTTGGTACCAAGCCTCGCAGGCTAGCCTGGTGAAATATCTCGAAGGCACTGCCAACTCACTTCAACTTTTCCACAATCTCGTTGTATAACTGCTCGGGAGATTTTCCCGCAATTTCAATGGCCACACAGTCTCCGCCGTTCTCGACCAACTCAGGTCCCTCGGGCACTTCCATGATGTCGAACTGGGACTTGACCATATCAGCCTTCATGAAATGGCCACTGCGTCCACCCACCCTCTCGAGGAGCAACTCATACAGCGAGTAGAGGAATATGAACCGGCAGGTGGTCTGGGCAGAGTCTTTGATGTGTTGACGGTACAGCTTTTTCAACATAGAACAGGTGACCACCGAGGTGTGGGAAGCGTTTTCCGGCTCCTTGGATTTCTCCGCAGCAATCACGCTCAACTTCTCCAACCAGCCCCATCTATCGTCATCAGTCAAAGCGATTCCCTGGGACATTTTGTCAATGTTGGCCTTGGGATGAAGAATGTCGCCCTCCACAAATGGACACGCCATCTGGGCAGCCAAAATCTCTCCCACGGTCGTCTTGCCGGTTCCAGCCGGTCCTCCCACCACTACTATGGTATGTTTGTCTGCAGCAGGCATCTTGATGGTGAAAGTGGATTTATTTACTATTTATATGGCGGGGCACCCACTGGAGCCCCCACTGGAGCCCCCACTTGGTTGCATCCATCTGCAGGACTATATACAGGAACGGTTCCCAACAAATGCCAATCCGGCCCGTAACGGTTTTTAGCTTGACGTATGCTTGGAAAGTCCGGTGTAGCACTTTGGGACGAGGTTGTTCATACCTGAGCGACGACAGCTTGCAATTTGTTTCGGAAATACTGGCAAAATGCGACTTTAACCAGTCTTGTTCAATCTTCTGAGGTTGTTTAACTCCTGACTGATTCTCTTCTCAATCAACGATTTGATATCCATGGCACCTTCTTTGTCCACAAACAATGTGGGCCATCTTTGACTCAACCAGAGGAACAAAAGAACCACACGATGGTTATCCTCGAGCAACCGAAGCGTCTCCACCGTGTCGGCTATGGTGGTGTTCACCTTTGGAGTTCTTCTGATGATGGGCTCGTGTAGGAAATCAAAGTCAAACACGTTGTTGGTGGCACAAACGGTGATGTTTCGCAAGAACTTGAATGCCGTTTCTATCACCTCTGGTGAGTTCATCAGCACGTTGATAGGAGCCAAACTCAACTTGAGCTGGTCCTCAATCGTTGTTCTCTTGTAGAGATCTTCCCGGAGGAACATTTTCAACATCTCGTTTCTGGAGTCCAAGTCACTAATGAAGTAGTTCTTCATGTTGAGGGACTTTGTTTCCAGCTCGAATTGGTGCAAAATCTTGTGGAATGGCACATCCTTTGGAAACTTGGCCATGTAGTGTTTCCAAACCAAGTCCGTTGGCCAGATACATGCTTTGTTTAGGTTCTTGGTGGGGGATTCCATCATGGTCTTGATAAAGTCCAAGTCCCTCTTCATGTATGAAGTTACAAAACCTTCCAGCTCGCCCTTGTCCTTGCTGAATCTTCCAGCACGGCCCGCAATTTGTTTCACTGCAGACACAGTCAATGGTTTCATTTCATTACCGTTGAACTTTTTGACTCCATGGAATATGATTCTTTTGATCCGAAGATTCAATCCCATCCCTACTGCATCAGAAGCTACCAAAACATCATACTTGCCTTCATTAAATCCATTTGCTTCTTGTGAACGAATTTCGGGAGGTAATGCTCCATAGATGATTCCCACCTTCAATTTAGTAGATTGCTCAATTTTGCACTTGAGCTCCAAAATCTTTCGCTTGGAAAATGCAATCAAGCAGTCTCCCTTCTGCAAATTCTTGACGTCTTGAAGAGCTGTGGGCAACACGCTCAACTTCCCCAATCTCTCATACTTTTTGATCACCAACTCGTCCCCTGTGAATTTGGTGATTTTTTCAATGAGTGGCACGGCACTCTCTTCTCCACATAAGTGTAATTCTTTTGCCAAAACACCCAACACAGCATTGGTCCATGCAGCCCCTCTGTTCTCGTCAGCGATCATTTGAATCTCGTCAATAACACAAATGTCCATCTTCTTATGTAACGGGATCATTTCAATTGTACCAGACGAGATCTCACTTAGCTTTCCAAACTCATCAACCGATGGAATCACCTCTTCACCAGTGATTAAGTTACATTTGGTGTTTTCCTGGTTGAATCTTTCATAAATTTCTCTGGCCAATAGACGAAGTGGACCCGCATAGTATCCTGATTTTGCATTTTTCAAAGTTTGCAAGGATGAGTATGTCTTACCACTGTTTGTTGGGCCAACATGCATGATTATCTTTCTTTTCATTTTTCTTGCTTCTGGGAACCACTCGGCAGGATTGGAAAGATCGATCATTTCGCTTTCCGGCCTTGTCTCCCTGATTTTTATCCGGATGTACTCTTTGTGCAAAAGCTTGGTTAGGATATCAGAAACAAATTGCTCGTGGGAAGTGATGCCGTTGAAGTTAACATAATCTTGGGGGTATCTTTGTAGTTGGATCAGAAATATTATTTGAGTAATGTTTGCTATCTGAGGGTTCATGTAATCCACTATGTTGATACTTTCGATGGGCTTGGGATTGGCAGACTCAAAGAAATTCCTGAACTCGCTTTCTAGTCTGGTGGTGAATTTACCTAGAAGGGATTCGCTTTCCTTATGGCGGAGTTTATTGAGCGATGTGAATGGTGCATCGAAGGACTTGTTTTGTAGTCGTTCTGCGAGCTTGCTCAAGGGAAATTCAACCACTTTCCTTATTGGTGCTATTTTCAGCTCTATTTCACTCGGATACCTCGTGCTTGTAGCGTTTTCCTCGGTTAAATGACTCTCAACCGGTATTGACTGTGCTTGATACAGCACTTTGGTAGAGGCCAAACCTCTGGCAAATGGACGCCTAAGTGCCAAAGCCCGCCTATAGCCATACCCTGCCACTCTTCGGTATACTAGTCCACGAGTGTACCCTGCTATCATCTTTCTGGGGTCGATCTATTCGCTGGTAGTCGATGCTCTTCGCTCTATCCTAGCCATCTTGATGTCGCGTCACGTGCGTAATACCCAGAAAATTCCAAACTCCGCTAACACCTTACTTCATAACCACCCCATAGAAAACCATCCAACTAGCATACATCGATCGTCACAGGTCTATTTTCTGCCTAGCCATATCACTAGGTATTATCCAGCATTATCCAGTAATACCACACACACTCATCTTGATGGCCTGGTGAATCTTGTCCGTTAAGCACCACGTTCATTACCAGCATTGTCCCATAATTCCTGCCACCGTCAATGAACGGAACATCTAGGTTGATTAGCGACCAAAATTACAAGGCCCAATTAGCTGCCCAATTCAACGATTTTTATCTTCAAATCACATCCCCCAATGTCAGCCAAATAGGGAATTATCGAATAGTTCGCGAGATTGGCGAAGGTGCTTTTGGAAAGGTGTATTTGGCTACACATGTATTATTGAACGTCAAAGTCGTGTTGAAATGTGGCCTTGTTGATGACCCCAACATTGTGCGAGAAATTTATTATCATAGACAACTCAAGCACAAGAATATTGTCAATCTCTATGAGGTGATAAAAACCGAAAACCACTTGTGGATCGTGTTAGAATACTGCGAAGGGAGCGAATTGTTCTTCTTGATATATGAGAAGAAGCGCTTGGAAATAAAAGAGTGCCAGCACTTGTTTTTCCAAATAGTGTTAGCGTTGAAGTATGTGCATTCTTTGAACTTGAGTCACCGAGATTTGAAGCTAGAGAATATTTTGTTGTCAGATAAGAGGAAAACGTTGGTCAAGTTGACAGATTTCGGGTTTGTCAGAGAGTTCAATCCCCAGAACAGAAAGTTCTTATCTACAATTTGTGGAACCACAGTGTATATGGCACCTGAACTACTCAAAAGCGATAAATATTCAGGTTTTGCCATCGACATATGGTCATTAGGAGTCATTTTATTCACAATGGTGTATGGAGAAATGCCGTTTGATGAGGATGATGATCTCAAAACCAAATACAAGATCATCAATGAAGAACCAAGGTATAGAGATTCCATATCTGTGGATCTCAAAGAGTTAATTGCATCGATGTTGAATAAGGATCCCACCAAAAGACCCAACGCCACCCAAATCTTGAACTCGCTGTTCTTGATAGATTTATACAACAAGCATTTAGATAAAACGTCACGTCATACAAGCAATGATGCCGAGTCAGTTATTTCCATTAACCAACATTACAGGGTTAATACTTCACCATTTCAAACAAAGATAGAAAAGGACCTCGTTAAAAGAATGAAAAAATTGAACTTCAACACCGACGAGTTACAACTCAATGTGTTGAACAACCAGATGAACTCACTCACTGCATTCTATGAACTATCATTAACGAGAGAGTTTTGTAGGAAGAAGAAAAAATACTATCGTCAAAAGAGCAGAGGGTACTTCGAAGCAAAACGAACATTGAATAGATCCAGAAGTCGAGTTAAAAGTGTGTTGTCATTGACTGACTTGTCACACTCACCTCAGCCAATAGAGAAGATCAAATCTTCATTGAGTGTGAGCTCATTGAAGAATCATAGTAAAACCAATCTAAAAGGATTGGGTGATTCAATAGAACAAAAGAGAATAGATTCCCAGCTGTCTCGGAATTCTTATCCAAACAGTTTGTTGAGGGAACAATTGAAGGACCAATCCATCTTGACGAACGTACCCTCAGCTCCACCATCACCAAGAACAAACTCATATATACCGCCTTCTCCTGGTTCCAAGACACAGATGAATACGCCGGAATCGAGGAGGAATTATGTCTCTAGAACTTCGGTTGATGGAACTCCTTTAGAGAGAATAGTGTCATTTTATCCTGAATCCAGTAATATTCAAAGAGTCATGAATACTCCACAGAAATCTACCGAGACTTTGGAGAAGAAATCTAAGAATGCAAAATTCTTTAATAAGTTGAAATTCTGGAAGCGTAACAAGAAGAATAATGACGACAACGCAAGTCTGATCAGCCATTCTCGTACATTCACGAGCACAGAAAGTGAGGTTCTTCCTGCTGTATCTCGTGATTACCGAAAGAGCATCGAAGAGAACGACGGTCCCTTGGAAATAGTGGCCAAGAGGAGCAATCCAAGTCCTGAACATAATGACATTCACCTACAGCAGAGTGTTACTATAATTCCAAACGGGGAGTTGGAAGCAAAGAAAATGGATGATACTCGTCGTTCTCTATCTTTTGAGGATAGAAATGGACGATTTAACGAAGAGAAGCCTAGGTCTCCAGCAAACGAGCAGTCTATCTTAAGGTCTACCCGAGCGAGACCCTCATCCATGGTCTCGCAAATCAGTCAAATCAGTCAGATCAGTCAGATGTCCACCATGTTATCCGAGTCAGAAATAGACAATATGGATGAAACGGATACCATGGAGGAAGACTACGACGACGACGATGATGGAATGTACGAAGGCAGCTTGAATGTATCGCAGGACTTTGGTAAGCCGTCTTCTAACACGGGTACTCAGTCCAAACCTAGCGTTTTCAAAAAGAGACCTAGTTACAGGAGAACCACCTCTTCAGAGCAATCAATTAAATCTACATCCACCACAGCAACGAATTACAAACACCAGAAGAAGTTCTCATTGTCGCAACTCTCGAGCAACTCCTCAGAGGAAAGCTCTATCAAATCCAACAACGTGTTTGGAATGCCCATCCCAACAAAACCCACTAAACCCACACAACCGGACCTCGATTCTGCCTTATCGCAAGTGCAGAATGCAAGGTCAAGCTCGCCTGAGTTGATAAAGAAAGAAAAGAGATGGAACAATTCTTCCCTGGGAGTTCAGTCCAAAAACAGTTCCAATCCTTCTAGTGGTACAGCTATGAATGGCAACTACTCTGGTTCGTTATTGGCGACCAGTACCTTAGGTGGGCCCTATAAGTCCGATACTCCGTTCTTCCGTTCCCATTCTCCTCCTGTGCCTAAGAAATTCAACAAGATTAATAACAAGATCATCAAGCCAGTTAAAACTGCGTTGGAGAACAGTGCGGCTTCTGTGAAGCCCAATACTTCATGGAACAAGGCCACACAAACTGCAGACAATTCCAAGAAGGGATATGCCCCAGTGATTGATGAAGAGGAAGAGAGTGAGTAACTCGGTCGCAATCGGAAAACTCTAGTGAATGTAATAGAACGACAATTCACCCAATATCAAAGGTTCCCAGAGCATAAATACCAATGATTTTACGTTGTATCATACGCTACCCTGGAACTCAACTTAGTTGAATAGCAGAGTAGTCAGAAGTTAACCTTCTTCCATTAATAATTAATGCTCTAACTTCATGACTGTAGCGTGTTCTGTTTAGAAACCAATCGAATCACGGCCTTTCAGTGTACCCGATTTAATCGTGTCCCAACTTCACTAAGTAGATCCACATCGCTATCTGGTCGTGTGCTTCACAAAGAAAATTTTTAGTATGAAAAATTCAACGAGTTCATTATACACACTACAACCAATACACCATGGCATCTGTTATAGTGGTCGAGAATGACTTGAAGGATTCCGCCAGGGAATATGCTCAAATTATTGATGCTGCCAACCAAAATAAGGAATTTTCTGAAAGTTTAGGAAAGTTCTTTAAGGATGGTTCCGATGAAATCAGCAACAAATCAGAATTAATTGATGAGCTTTACAAAGGATCAAGCACTGGAGTGTTGTCCAAATTGACAGACAAAGAATTCGAACCTACCTTCAACCTTTTGGTCTACCTTGTAGGAGAAATTGCTGGCAAACAAGCATGGGATGATTCCAAATCTCCTCTCTTCCAAATCTTACTTGACACCAACCCAAAGCAAAAATTATCATTAAGAGATAGAAAGTCCATCAAAACCTCCACCATCTTGTCTGCTTTCAACACCATTTTCAACTTATTGCCACAAACTTCCAGAACCAGACTCACCATATTACATCAAATCTTAAACGTGGTTGAAACTTCCAACTTCGACTACAGTATCATTGAAAAGAACTTCGGTAGCAACCTTGTCCAATGTGCAACTGCCGCCCAAGCTACTGATGCTGAGGTTAAGGAACTCTTCTGGAAATTCGTCAATTTGGACACTAAGTACACTGAAAAGTCCTTGCACTCGATCAAAAAATTCACTCAATCCCACTCATTGAATGTTGAAGAATTGAAGTCCTTGATCAAGTTCGCTTTGTCTTCTGAGACTGTCGATATCTCTTTCTTGGTCAACAACAATGTTGCCAGCGCTTTGGCAGCCAACACAAACGAACCATTGGTCAGCATTTTCAAACAATACATAACTGGTGAAGTCGTTGAACAATCCAAGATTCAAGATGGATTACCAGCTGAATTCATTCATAACAAGTCAAGAATTTTGTCGTTGGCAAGATTCTTCAGTCAAGCATCACAATCCAAAATTGTTTTCCAGTACAGTGAAATACCAAACGGTGACTCCGCCTATGAACTCGAATCTTTGTTGGTTACTGCTATAAAAACCGGTGTTTTCGAAGGTAAGTTAAACCAATTGGCTCAAACCTTTACCTTGTCTAGAGTAAACAAGTTAATTGTTGCTGGTAATGATCAACAAAATGCCGAAAGCTGGAAGGATGCCAAGCAAGCTTTAATTGACTGGAAAACTTCCTTGACCAACATCAAGGACATTGTGAAGTCCTCTAGAGAAAACATTGTCAATGCTGGTTCGAACTAAATGGCCATTGACTAGGCATTTAGAGTAGTACATAGGCTCAATGCACCATACAATCTGAATAGATTCGTTATCAGCCAGACAGTATCTTACTTCGTGCTGTTTTAATAGGAGATGTACAATATAAGCTATGAGCTCGATTCGTTAACGCAGAGCATTGTAATCAACCAGTCTAGGTTCCAAGCACGTACTACAAAATAAATCAATGATTCTGCTCATTTATTACTTCTCTATAAGTTCAGAAGAAGGGTTAAAATCGCATTTCCTGTATCATATCCGCATTTGACACAGATATAGTCCAATACAATAGTGCAATCTCACTTCACTTAATCTCTCTCATTATCAAGGACGACCAAAAAACCACCTACCAAGTGTAATGATCCACAGACAAATACGTCCACCTCACTATTTATGTGGTCATTGGACGTGGACAAGCTCTTGATAAAATTGACCCCGGTTTCAATGTCATGGAAAATATGCTTTCTAGAGTTGTTCTTATTCTTAGCATCCAAGTCGGCCCAAGTTTGGGCCAAACCCTTCTGGATCACTAGTTTATCGATCAATTCTTGGGAATTGTTCAAAGAAATCAAGTCTGAATTGTACTTTCCATCAGACCAGGTAATATTAGTGGTGAAAATTACATGATCAAACCTGAACTCAGAATCACCAGTACTGGTGTTCTCGTATAATCTGGTCAACAATGCATCAGCGTTTTCTCTACTTTGTTGGTTGAAAAGTAGGATTCGCAAGTTCTTCGAGCAAGCTGTAGCTTTCTTGGCCTGTTCGTCCTTGAACCATTTCGAGGAGACATTAATAGACTCAAGAGTGTGTGCACCATCAATATACCAATTTATCTTTTCATAGCCTGGTTTGTTTTGGATGATTTGACATCTGCCATCCCAATCGACATTAGCCAAGCCCTCGGTAAACTTCTCAGGTAATTCTTCTATAATGCCTTGGTCATTGTACTTTGGCAAGTCTGAATCAGGAGCACCAAGCTTCTTCAAATGTGCTTCTGCGACCTTCACAGCCAACGCAGCATTCTGTTTCTGGAATTCACCCGCCAAGCCAAGGGGGACACCTTCAGGGAGCACATCCTGTTGAGATATTATCTCCAAGCTGGAGACGTTTTTCTCCTGGGCTCTGGACTTGATCACCTCAATCGAGCTGGGAAACTCCAATTGGTCGCTTACGATGGCAGGACACCCAGACTTGAAGATCCCGGTCTTGTTCCAGGCAATTGATTCGATGGTATTGCCCAACATGAAGGTGTGGTCGATTCCCAAGCTTGAGATCCCGGTGACAGTGGGCTTGTCTATGATGTTTGTGGAGTCGTACTCTCCGCCCACACCGACCTCATATATAGCCGAATCCACACCCTCTTGCATGAACACGTGGAACGACAAGATGGTCAAGTACTTGAAGTACATTGGCTTGACGGTTTCGCATGGCTGCAAGGTGGGAAACTCGTGGGGCGACGAGGTGGTGGACGACAACTTGTCCCACACCTCGAAGAAGTACTTCGTGAACTTCAACTCGGTGATGGGGGCACCGTTGATTCTGATTCTCTCGCGGACCGACTTGAGGTGGGGCGAGGTGAACAAGCCGATCTTCTTGATGAGACCATCTGCTTGGTACTGCTTCAAGATCGACTCGGTGAACGCACACGTGGAGCCCTTGCCCTTGGTGCCGGTGATATGGATGATGTTCAAGCGATTGAAGTCTTTGGGAGAGTAACCCAAGCGACGAGTGTACTCGTATACCTCGAGGATCGAGAGCTCGTTGCGATTGACGTTGGGGCCCAACTTCTTGAACGCCTCGATGGAGGCGAAGTTGGACTGCAAGGTGTTGAGGGCGGAGATTGCATCCTTGTAGGTTCTTTTCATGGCAGCACACGAGATGGGGGTGCCTGTGGTGTCAGGACGTTGGGCCATAGATGAAAAGACGACTCGCCAGTAGTGAAAATTTGTGCCAGAAAAACACTCCCCACGATAACAGACCTGGGGGTGGAAGAGTGCCAGGAGCCTGGAACTGCTGGGAAAAAGTGCTGGCGAGCCAGAACGGCGCCATAAAGGCGCCGGACATTGGCCTGGCGTTGGCACTATCGCTGCCACCTCCGATTACTATGTGTTGCCGGGTGCAATAGCTGATCCCTGGATTGGGGGCTCAGGCTCCAGTAGCAGTGTGGGACGGATTTGCAACTGTAGAACGTCTGTAAAACGGTGGTGGGGGACTAGCCCCCCACCACTCAGTGGACTACGGCCTATGAGCTGGTGGAGGCATAGAGTCCACCAGAAGTCTCGTTCGTGGTGGATTGGTATATATTGATCCATTCGCACAGTAACTGAGCACTCCCAGGGTGGATTCTCTGGAAGTTTCAGGTCTCCACGATGGACTACCCTTACAACGTCGTTGCCACGCCACTGGGGGCAGGGATTGTGGCCAATATCCGTATTTTGCAATGTCAAAGCTTAAGTGTTGTGACGTAGATTCCAGGGCTAAGGACACTCTACTAGGAATCACTCCACTGTAATTATTGGTGAGGGCTGATGGGCAATACTACCATCGTTCAGAGACACCCTAGTGTAATTTGGTCTGAGCGGGCACTCTACTACAATTAGTGGTCTGAGCGGGCGGGACTCTACTAATTTATTCTTCAGAACGTACTCTACTGTAATTAATGGTCAATGCTAATGGTCACTACCACTCTCGTTCAGAGCTAACGACACTGAGTTCAGACCATCATAGTGTGTCTTGTAAAGTCCAACAGGATATGTAATTCAGGACCCACTGCAATTGCCTTTACCAACTTTGGGGTCAAGGAGGAGCATGTAGGTGTACTTCAGCCGGAATAACTGCATTGCCAGGACTCCGGAAAATACCAAAACTACACCAATCGGATAATCATACAGCTAACAACAGGAGGTTTGGATCATACAAACTGAGCTATTCCAAGCACACTCTCCAAATCAGTTTAACGGGGATTTAGATCCCAGTCGCTTCAAATACAACTCTGAGCTGGTTTATTCCACAGTCACTCTCCCAATACATTTTAGGGGTTGTTCTGTTCAAACCACAGACGCTTTCCAATTAATTACATGTTAGGATCCCAGAGTCCAAATGAATTTCATGATTTGTTTGGATCCCAGTCGCTTCAAATTCAATTCTGAGCTGGTTCTTTTCAACATCCAATTACAATTCTGAGCTGGTTTGGATCCCAGTGGCTCCAAACACTGTGAGGTGTTCCCAACTACTGGCATCTTTCGAAGGATCCACCAATATTTCACTACAGTATCATTGTATCATTACTAGTACTGTTAGCACCACTGCCCCCTCGATTGCTTCGTGACAACACACAAGCCGTAGAGAGCTCTGTGGTTGCCAACAAACTGTAGTACCGCCAAGGTTGTCTTGTCGCACCCACCTTCCTCTTGTCAGTGTGTCGCAAATTGTCGTGGCCCACACTCTGACTCATACTCACATTGAAAAAAAGGGATGACAAAACACCATCGAGCCCAATCACGAGACCGTCCCACCACCGTCTAGCTTCACTTCAACACTAGCTAGCACTCCGTCCCAAATCCATTCAACACAGGACACCCCAGCCAACAAAGCCCAGCCAACAAAGCCCAGCCAACAAAGCCCAGCCAACAAAGCCCAGCCAACAAAGCCCAGCCAACCAAGCCCAGCGAATTTCCCTCCCCACGCCCTGCCGAATAGCCCTAGCCAAGCTCTTCCGCATCTCCCAACGTCAAGCCTCCAGTCGTCCCATCATCCTTTCCGTTTAGCCTGTTCCTTCCGTGTTGCCATCATGAGCAAGGTCTTCCATTAGAGCTCCTCGCGGATCCACACTTTTGACGGCTATTGTATACTACTATCACCTTCTTCGGCTCATCACTATTGGCTTGTAACTACTTCACGAAGCACTTCGATCTATTGGAAGCTTGAATTTCCCCGATCTGCCCTGCTTTCCTCCATTTCATCATGGTAACTATTGGAGACGGCATCTATCCCTCCAGACAAGTCGCCTCGCAACAACCAACCTTGGCACCTACTCCCAAGATCCCTACGCCACCCACTCCCGCTGACTCACCGGACGGAAACCCGGTTGCCTCCACCTCCTCATCGCTAGGGCTCTCATCGCATGACGTCTTGATGAATCACCTCAAGATGGTCAGCCACGATGATCCTCACATCTCCTCCAGTCTCGATATCACTAATGGTGATACCAGCCCCATGGAAGAATCCATCGAAGATATGCCTTTGTTGGTTTCTGATAACGAGGGCTTTTCTGACGACGAGAGCACTTACTCTGGAACTTCTTCCAAACCAAAGCACCTGCCACTCCCTCTTGCAGCTTCCATCCCTACCCCAGCGTCTAGGCTCGCTACGGCTTCTCCCCAGCTGCCAGTCTCACGAGGCTCCACGCCAGTGATTCCATCGGTGGCTGCGGACCAGGTCAGGAGGTCCATGAAAAGCACTGCCATTACTATTGTCAAAACCGACGGACTTTCGCCCCAGCAGTTCAAACAAGAACGCAGTCAACTTATGACCATTATTGTCAAGTACATTGCTACTAAGATTCAGAACTCGTTTCCTCCAGAATCGCCCCGTATTGTCAACGCTGACGAGCTTCCTTTGGACAGGTTTCTCTTGTTGTTGACTAGCAGATTGAAATTGTCCTTGCCCGTATTTATGAAAGGTATCATCTATCTTTTCCGTTACATGGACATCATCTACTTGTTACGGTATCTTAACCAGTCCAACAACTTTGCTAACTACACCGACATGGGTTTTGAGTTGAAAAAATTGATTGTGGGATGCTTCAAGTTAGCCATCATGAGAGAGAAGAAAATGCAGGCCCATGCCCAGTCTGGGGCTGTGGATAACTACCTCGATCTCAACTGGCAACGTGTCGCGGGTCTCCCCAACCAAGAAATCAACACTATTGTCAAGAAGATCGTTTCAAGAATGAACGGCAAGTTGAATATCAAGAATATCGAGCTTGTCAAATTGAAATCGGAAATTTTCCGTTTTGTTAAGATGGTTGCAACCGAGGTTTGATTGCATAACACCTTCAAACGTCAAGAAGCTACAATACCGATGCAGTCACAGGAAGTCTCCGCCCGCTACACTTCACAACTTCAAGAAACTGAGAATTCAAATTTTCAGGTTTTAATGAAACAGATGGAACACTCCTATACAGGAAACTGCCAACTGTTACAACACAGGAGAACTCTCCGTCCGGCGTACTTTTACTTCTACTCGAGGCTGCCCTCATTTCGCCCAAGGCTACTATATAGGATTAATTAATGTTTACACTCTGAAACAGTCGACACCAGACAAAACCGCTCCACCAGCGTGGCCCAAACACAAATCAAGCAAAGCTGTGTGTATGTTCTTTGGTTCTCAATACTCACTTGCAATGTTCTTGTTATTGTACTAAAAGAAATTATGGAAGTCCGAGATGCCCTCGGAAATTGGAGCATGGGCGATTTCCGGTCACCTGGGTCAGCAGATATTCTCCCTATTTCCGTTAGCAAAAATAGGGACAAAGCGGTCCAGGTTGTTTTGTAGTAGCAATAGAATGCAGTGACAGCTCTCCTCCTGAATTTTGGGCCCCTGTGGGCCATTTCTTGAAGCTCCAGACTTCTCATCACGTGATATCCCAATTTGCCAGTCATCGACTGTGCCACTCCAGGGGTTGCCGCAGAGTGGCCAGAAGCCATCACGGTGCTCGTTGCCCTAGAGCCTGCGCAGGTAAAAACCATATCTGGCAGCTTACGGTTCTTAGATGGTCCGAGCCTGAATTACTAGACACCTTTCTTTAAGAGTTTGATGTAATAATGAACATACTCTCTGTCCTAGTAATGGACTAGCAATTGAGCATGGCGTACTGCCACTAGGAACCCCCTTCACACCTGGTCACATGCTGGGCTTATTAAGCACCGCTTGCTCCGGCCTATAACGAGTTGCTCAGTGGAATTACGTAACCATGTGTCAGGAACAGATGCCTGTTCCGCACAAGCGCAGCGACACCGCAGGACCTGGCGCTACCACGCCGTGACTCATTGCGATAATGCCTTAATCTGGGGCAGCACTCCGGTGCTCCGTAGCCCCACCACCAAGTGTCGGATAGATACAAGATTCACACCCCAGCTAGTTGCCAGTGTCTAGATGCCACCCACCAAATATGGGATCGCTGACTCTAAAAATGGCAGCACTCTGGCTGCTTATATTCTGGCGGTGAGTCATCTGGGCTTTTGTGTCACCTGATAACAAGCTTGCCGCTACTATCGATTACTTGTTTCGGACCGGAGCCTGCTATGACCATTATTTCAGATCTGGAGAACCTGAAAATTTTTCGTATAAAGCGTTCGGAGTAGCCCTGTTTGAAAACCCACCACATCTATTTTCTAAAATGTCAGTTGCCAGCAATCCATACGGGCCAAACCCCTCCGACTTTTTGTCTAATGTTAACAAGTTCGAAGTTATCGAGAGTACCTTGAGAGAAGGTGAACAATTCGCCAACGCCTTCTTTACCACTGAAAAGAAGATCGAGATCGCCAAGGCTTTGGACGACTTCGGGGTCGACTACATCGAGTTGACCTCGCCTGTTGCTTCCGAGCAGTCCAGAAAGGACTGTGAGGCCATCTGCAAATTGGGATTGAAGGCCAAGATCTTGACCCACATCAGATGTCACATGGACGACGCCAGAGTTGCTGTTGAGACTGGTGTTGACGGTGTCGACGTCGTCATTGGAACCTCCCAGTTCTTGAGACAATACTCCCATGGTAAGGACATGAACTACATTGCCCAATCTGCTATTGAGGTGATCGAGTTTGTCAAGTCCAAGGGAAT
This sequence comes from Suhomyces tanzawaensis NRRL Y-17324, assembly GCF_001661415.1. NCBI lineage: Eukaryota > Fungi > Ascomycota > Pichiomycetes > Serinales > Debaryomycetaceae > Suhomyces > Suhomyces tanzawaensis. The sequence goes on from NW_017963638.1 coordinate 545,977, forward strand.
CGAGATCAGATTCTCGTCGGAAGACTCGTTTAGATCCGACATCGTCGACTTGTTGAACATCTACAGAACTGTCGACAAAATCGGTGTGAATAGAGTCGGTATTGCCGACACTGTCGGATGCGCCAACCCAAGACAGGTGTATGAATTGGTCAAGACCCTCAAGTCGGTCGTTTCGTGTGACATTGAGTGTCACTTCCACAACGACACTGGTTGTTCCATCGCCAACGCTTACACCGCTTTGGAGGCTGGTGCCAACTTGATTGACGTCTCGGTGTTGGGTATCGGTGAAAGAAACGGTATCACTCCTTTGGGTGCTTTGATGGCCAGAATGATCACGGCTGACAGAGACTACGTCTTGTCCAAATACAAATTGCATAAGTTGAGAGACTTGGAGAACTTGGTGGCTGATGCTGTGCAAGTTAACATCCCTTTCAACAACCCAATCACTGGTTTCTGTGCCTTCACCCACAAGGCCGGTATCCACGCCAAGGCCATCTTGGCCAACCCATCCACCTACGAAATCTTGAACCCATCTGATTTCGGTTTGACCAGATACATCCACTTTGCCAACAGGTTGACTGGATGGAACGCCATCAAGTCCAGAGTCGACCAGTTGAACTTGAACTTGAACGACGACCAATGTAAGGAAGTCACTGCCAAGATTAAAATGTTGGGTGATGTCAGACAGTTGAACATTGATGATGTTGATTCCATCATCAAGGACTTCCACCAGGAACAAACCAACGGTGAGGCTGACGCCAGCGAGCCTGCTGCTAAAAAGCAAAAACCAGAGTAATTGCATACGGATGAACGGTGTCGGGTCTAAGGTTTATGATTCAAGTACTTAGTATATTCCTCAAAAGTTGCTCTTAGGAGCTTCAGTTCTTTTATGTTATTTAATAAAGATATTGTTTGTAACATTTTTCACGTAATGTAGGTGCTTCACTTCACACGATTGCAGCTGATTTTGGAATATCCATTTCCCAAGCAATGTATTACGGGATCATTTCTGTTTCTACGTGCTCACCCAGGCTAATACTGCCTGTACGCTCAAAAACAGTCACTACTAACCAATTTGGATGCTTCCCCAGAGTGGAGACAAAAAACAGCATTAAGAAGAGCATCCTGTAGGAATCGGAATCTAAAATCTTTGTGGGATTGGCCACATCATGTCAAATTAGAGGTGGATTGAGGACGTACAATCTCCAAACCCATCAGCAGCTGATACCCAAGCTTACGGGTAACTCCACCATGCTTTACAATCTCGGATCGATGGAAATATGGATGTTTAGCTATGACCTCGGTAAAGCGCTCAACTGGCCATGGTGCACACATTTCTGATAGCTTAAAAAGAAGGCTTTTGCTGTCTGTTGCTTCTAAAAAGCGATCATGTGCCTTGGATACGATAGTGTGTTCCATTCTAGATATGAAACATCCTTCTTCTCGGTTTTACCGGAAGTAGTACTGGCTCTTGGGAGTGTGCTGGGCTAAGCTCAGCACAGCATCTAACAATTAGGAGATTGCTGGATGGTGAAAATCGCGGAGTGGATAAGTTTGCTGCGTATAGTTAAACTTTTAATCCCGAGAATTCCAGACCTTCAAGCCCTCCTCCGCTGAACTATTTGAAACTACAGGTTTGGATTGAAGAACATTACTTTGTAGGATAATATCCTCGGCAGGACCTCTAGCAAGCCAATATTTTCATATGTTCGATGAGGACTACCATGCGCAAAGTCGAGTGGTGCCGAACAATTTACACCCACTCAGCTCTAAAGTTACCTACTTGGCCCAAGCATCCTACGAGGTACTTGCCTTATCAGGCTTGGGATCAAAGGTTCAGTTGAAACCCAACTAGTAGAGAAACGGTCACTATAGAAGTTAAGGTTTGTGTCTCCGTATCTTGCATATGCGCGGATTTAACCGCCAGTGCTCGGTTGCGTTATACCGAACCCCACCCAAATTGACATCCCCACTGTTCGGCTAAAGCCTGCCCCCGCATAAAAATATAGGCACCCTCAGTATAAGTGCCGACCCATTCCCACAATCTCTGACTACACCAAAATGGCTATCCCAAAGACCCAATCAGCATTCGGCTACGAAAAAGGCACCCTTGACCTTGTCCAGTTCGACGACGAACCAGTACAGACTCCTGGCGACAACGAGTTGTTGTTGAAGGTGGAGGCTGCTGGACTCTGTATGAGTGATCCCCACCTTATCCAATCAGGCCCATTGGTGGCCAAGGTTGGCCAAGAAGCTCCCCCAGAAAGGTTCGTCATGGGCCACGAAATTGCTGGCCAGGTGGCTGCTGTTGGTGACAACTTGAAGAACGACCCCAGATACAAGGAAGGTACTCGTTTCTCCATGCAGATTGCCATTGCCTGTGGTGCCTGTGAAAACTGTCGTACTGGTATCGATAACCAGTGTTCTCAGTCTGCCGAGGCATATGGCTTGAACGCTCACGGTGGATTCCAACAGTACTTGTTGGTGAAAAACTTGAGATCGTTGCTTCCTATTCCTGACAACGTCAGCTACGAAACTGCAGCCGTGTCCACCGACTCTGTTTTGACCCCTTTCCATGCCGTCCAAAAGGTCAAGAACATGTTGAACCCCACCAGCAAGGTGTTGGTGGTGGGTATTGGTGGTTTGGGTATCAATGCCTTGCAGATTCTCAACAACTATGGTGTCCACATCGTGGCCGTAGACGTCAAGGAGTCCTTGAAGGACATCGCATTGTCCAATGGAGCCAAGGAGTTCCACACTGACATCTTCAAATCTTCTCACCCACTCGAAAGTTTTGACGTGTGCTTTGACTTCGTCGGAATGCAACCAACCAGTGATATCTGTCAGAAGTTCGTCAAGCACCAGGGTAAGATCGTCAGTATTGGATTGGGCAGATCCAAGTTCACCATCTACAACTTCCACATGGCCAGACGTGAGGTTCAGTACATCTTCTGTTTTGGAGGTACTTCTGCTGAGCAGATTGAGATGATGAAGTGGATCTCTTTGGGCAAGCTCAAGCCACACTTCAACGTGTACGACTTCAAGGAGCTTCCAGACTACTTGGGCAAGTTGGTCATGGGTGAAATTGAGGGTAGAGCCGTGTTCAGACCTTCCAAGTTGTAGTCAGCAGGGCTGGTTCATACGTCATGAGTATAAAAATACATTTGTGAATAACTTGTTGTAGTTGTATTGTGTGCCATTGGATTGAAAGGGCTTGGCTCCCTTTGGGAAAGTGGTAGTTCTGCTTGATACTTGGCAGCTTCAATGAATATCCAGAAATACTGAAGAGGAATCCGTCTGAAATGGGGGTTCCTGGCTAATTTTGTAGGGATTCAAGCAGTTGATTTCGTAGTTTGTGTAAATGGAGCGTTCCAGACCTTTAATTTTTTAGATTAAATTAAAATGAGCCCAAGACCCTCAATTTGGCCACTAAAATTGGATTGAAACAGAAGCAAATTGGCCCGTAAATGATACGCTTCCTTGCTCATTGGCGCCACGAACTATGTGAACAGAAATCACCCACATAATGGCTTCAATGCCACATTTAGAGAAATCGCCACCGTAAAATTGAAGGTTTCCAGTCTCGCTTCCCGCAGACACCGCCTTATATATTCAAAAACCCCAACCATCAGGGTGCTTATTGGTCCCCACATTACTGTCGCAAGACTGTATATTCGCAGCCGTAGCGACCATTTCCGATCGGACTCGCACGTGAGCGTCTGGGGACATTTTTGCGGCGCCAGATCACCATCCGTTCGCCAACCAACAGGTAGTCCAGATCATGGCAAAGAAAGGAGGAGAAAACACCAAGAAGGCGGCCGGAAACGCCAAGAAGGCCGAGAACGCCAACAAGAAGAAACAGGCCCAAGAAAGCGCCTTAGAGGCCCAGGAAGCCGCTGCGTGGGAGGATGGCGCCAAAAAGGGCAACAAGAAGAAGGACGACGCCCAGTTCAAGAAGGAGGAGGCAGCACGCAAAAAGGCCGAGAGAGACGCATTGTTGCAGGCGGAGGAGAGTGCATTGCCCTCCAAGCCATTGAAGGCCAAGCAGAGGGGTGCTGAGAAGGTGGCCTCCAAGAGAGCGGGCAAAATCGACGACTTCTTGGACTCCAACGGCGACATCAGCGAGTTGAGTGCCAGTGGTATCGACAATGCGTTGGAGGCGTTGTCGTTGACTCAAAGAGACGGAGGTGTGCAGTCCAAGGACATCGACAAGCACCCCGAGAGAAGAGTCAAGGCAGCGTTTGCCGCCTATGAGGAGAGAAGAACTCCTGAGTTGAAGAAGGAGCACCCAGGGTTGCGGTCTCAGCAGATCAAGAACTTGGTGTTCAAGGAGTTCCAGAAGTCACCGGAGAACCCCATGAACCAAGACACCAACGTGCGCTACAACGCTTCGCGCGAAGAGGTGGACGCCAAAAAGAAGGAGGTCAGAGCGGCCAGAGAGGCCAGATACAACTAGCCACACATCTGTATTGGCCAGTATGGAATGCAGACTTCACTACGGGGCTTTGGGAAAATCCTACGTCACTGGAAAATCCTATGGCTTGTGCGTAGCAGCAGAATAAATACCTACTAGTACTCCCGTCTAAATACATCAACACATCAATCGTATACACTGTAACCTACCAACATACCAGGCTCTATCCCTACTCCACGACTGCGAATCGTCCCTACCTACCAACACTACTATCCTATCCACTACTCTGTAGAATTGCTGGTGGCACAGGCGCGCCTGGCTTTTTGCTGAAAAAACCTCATCTCCACCAAGCGCACGCTATTCGCCCACCACCACAGGCCGCCACCACGCTTGCCAGTGCCGTGGGGTGCCATCCAGCATGCCCACCGTGCCAGCATCCGTGCAGTGGCCGTCGCCCATGTTCCCTGGAGCGATTTTTTTACTGGTTGGCGTCCCTGGCCTGCTGGGTCTGTCATCTGCGTACGTGCGCCCACCACCACCGTTTGCAACCTACGAAGTATAAATACATCCAAAAATCTCCCCAGCCCGGGCGCAGATCTGCTGTTCCCAAAGAGGAATTTTACCAGTTACACGATTCCCTCCCGTCGAATCGCCCTATATCCACAGAGCACCCTCTCTGTGTCCCTCCCAGCGAACGTCGGACCCTCTTCGCCGCCGGCTCTCGAATTTGGCCGGTTTTTGTTGTTATCTTGCCTGGAGAGTGCATATATCCCATCACCATTTTCACCACTGCCCATCGACACGTTTGAGCCACCATGTCCAGGTTAGAACGCTTGGTTATCTTGCTCGAAACAGGGTCGACTCCGTTCATCCGGAACACTGCCGCAGACCAATTGTCCGACTTGGCTCGAGGTCATCCCGAAGAAATCATCAACCTCTTGGGCCGGGTGTACCCATACTTGCGCTCCAACAAATGGGAAACCAGAATCGCAGCAGCAAGAGCCTTCGGGGGCATTGTCAACCACGCAGACTTGTGGGACCCCAACGGCAAGGACCACACCAATGGTCCCGTCAAACAGGAAGAACCATACATAAAGACAGAAGACACAAAGGTCAAGCTCGAAGACGAAACCAAAATCAAATTGGAGCAGGACGAGGAATTGAAGAAATTGGACGACAACTTGCTCAACCTCGTGAGCTTCGAATCGTTCGACCTAGCAGAACTTTTGAAAAGCGGCAAGCGGTTTCTCGCGTCGAGATCGGATGACGACCCTGTTGACTCGGGCTTTGCTGACGACTCTTTGATGGGCAAGCTCAAAAAGCACAGAACTTCCTTGGGAGCTTCCGAAGTCGACCACCAAGAGGTGAAATCCGAATCTCCGCCATCATCAATATCACCCTCGTCTACTCCTCCCATCAAAGCTGAACAATCCCCTCCTCCATCAAGTGAGAGGCCCTCGGCCCCAAGCAAAAGTGTGTCTAGTGCCAGATTAAAAGCCATGCAAAAGAGAAGGGCTAAGGCCAATGCAAAGTCTGCAGCACACAAAATTAAACCAATAGATATCTCCCAAAGTTCCATCTCGAGAAAATTAGTAGAAGATGGGGAAGAATCGGTCCAATCAGACAGCACCGGTCCACAATTCGATGTCACTTCACAACAAGGTGGCGAGAAATTGGTGGTAGAGACGAAGGCCCCAGAATTGTCTCCCTTATTATCACAACACGCAAAGGTTGCTGGGCTAGTATGGCAATTTCAGGGTGTATACGAGTTGTTGTTAGCCGATATTTTTGATGATAAATGGGAAATCAGACACGGCGCTGCCTTGGGATTGAGAGAATTGATCAAGAAGCATGGAAAGGGTGTTGGACGAGTAATGAAAAAGTCTTTAGAGGAAAATGATTATAACAATGCTGCAACATTGGAAGACTTGGCAGTACGCTTGTGCACCTTATTTTCATTGGACAGATTCGGTGATTACGTCTCAGATACTGTAGTTGCTCCAGTACGAGAATCTGGAGCACAGACATTAGCTGCACTTTTTATCCATCTTAGTGATGATGCAGTCATCAAAACTTTCAATTGTTTATATGCAATGGTCTTGCAAGAAAACATGGTCATGAAATGCTGGGAAGCAAAGCATGGTGGTATGCTTGGTGTGCGATACTTTGTCAGTGTGAGGACTGATGTCTTATTGGCAAATCCACACTTGCTTGATATGGTAGTGAACATGGTACTTCATGGATTACAAGAAAGTGATGATGATGTACAGTCTGTCGCAGCTTTAATCTTGGCCCCAATCGCAAACCAATTTGTCAGCATCAAACAAGACTTAATTCATACTTTATTAACTGCAATCTGGGACTCTTTGGTAAACTTAAGAGATGATTTATCAGCTTCCATCGGATCTGTGATGGACTTATTGGCCAAATTGTGCACACATAATGAAGTCATCAAAATTATGCAAAAGGATGCAACGGAAAGTGAAGAAAACACATTCGAGAAATTGATTCCAAGATTATATCCATTCTTACGACACTCAATCACAAATGTTAGAAAGGCGGTTTTAAGAACCATTATAGAATTTTTGAGTATTAAAGACTCAAATACAAAAGGATGGATAGATTCGAAGACAATGAGATTGATTTTCCAAAATTTGTTGGTTGAACAAAACCCTGAAGTATTGCTGTTGTCCGCAAAAGTTTACGACTCATTACTTGAGGAAATTCAAAAGCATCAAGATGTACTTCCATCGGTAGATGTTATTTTCAGTGAAAACTTTCAACCATTGTTGACATTGTTGATGACACCAATCGGAATTTCTAGACATAACTATCAAATGGACACGAACTTAATCGTGCGTCCATCCGGTCATAATTTGGGATCCTTGGATTTGACTGAAGATGAAAAGAAAGGAAAGAAGAGAAAAGCATCTGAAACCATTAAGAATGACATTCCTTTTGGTGATGACCTTAAAGTTAACATTGATGCTCCAATCTTTAAAGGTGATGTCATGTTAGTGGGATATGATAAATTCATCGCCACAAGAAGTGCAGCTGCACATGCCATTGGGAACACACTTTCTTTTGTTGACAACGAAGAGATCCTTAAACAAGTGTTTGAAATCATTCTAAACTACTTGAACTCTCCTCACGCTACACCAAGACTATTCTCTGCTTTGGTGATAGAGGAGTATGCAACTGCATTAAAGAATAGAGGTTCGCAACCATCTGCGATTGCGATAAGCCTATTTGGTGAACATATGTTAAACTTGCTTCAGTCACCAGAGTCTATTCCAAACTTCCGTGAATTAGTTCCTACCTTAAAATCGGTTAGAACGTCGTGCTTGCAACTTTTTGATGTCTTCGTGACCACTGCTAAACTTCCTCCAGCAAAGATCCCTCAACTACCAGTTGTGGTCCAAGGTGAGGCAGAAGCCGGCCCAGGAGCTTTTAATCTTGAAAATGCGGAGTCTATCATCACCGAGACGTTTGTTAAGTTGAAGAAAAACTTATCAGCAACTTATCGTATGTCTGCCAATCAGGCTCTAGAAGATAGCAAGCATAGGATTCAGGTAGCTATAGATGAAGCTAAGTCTATCAGAACCCATCGGGTCACTGGAATTCTTGCTGCTTATGCTGGTTCTATTTTAGCATTAACTGGCGTTCCCAAGAAACTTAATCCAATTATCAGAACCCTTATGGATAGTGTGAAGCAAGAGGAAACTTTGATTTTACAAGAAAAGTCAGCCAAATCAGTTGCATGTCTTATTGAACAATTGTGTTCCATTGGCAAGAAAGGTGCAGCTGACAAAATCGTTAAGAATTTGTGTGCCTTCTTATGTGTTGACACCTCAGAAGTTCCGGAGTTTCATCATAACGTCAAATTCAAGGACATTATTTTGTCCTTGAGAAAAGAGGAGGCCAAGACTGACCCTGCTGACATTGCTGCTCATGAACGTGCTGTTCATGATGCCAAGATTAAGCGTAATGGTGCCATTCTTTCACTTGAAGCATTGCTCGATATATATGGGGAGAAATTATTTGAAGAAGTTCCCAAATTGAAGGAAATAATGATAGAGCCATTGAATTCGTTCGACCAGACTTCTGAAACTCCTGATGATCTCAAGGGACAAAGCATTATTGATGCCTTAGGAGTTCTCAGAGCCCTTTTACCCAAAATGCATAAGTCGCTTTGTTCAGAAATTACTGATAAGCTTAGTTTGTTCTTCCCTGGTTTAAGCTCTGATTACTCGGTATTCCGTTATTCAACTGCCAAGTGTCTCGCTACTATTTGTTCGGTTGCTCCCACCAAAGCATTTACATTTTTGATTAAGACAGTTTTACCTATGTTGAACAATGCAGGTCAAATCAAGGAGAGACAAGGTGCTATTGAAACAATTTATCATATTTCCACAACCATGGGGTCAGATATTTTGCCTTACATCGTCTTTTTAATTGTTCCAGTATTGGGTAGGATGAGTGATTCTGATCAGGATGTCCGTGTTTTGGCAACTACTACATTTGCTGCCATTATTAAATTGGTCCCATTGGAAGCAGGAATTCCTGATCCTGATGACATGCCTCAGGAGTTGTTGGAAGGTAGAGATAGAGAGAGAGATTTTATCCAACAAATGATGGACCCAACAAAGATCAAGCCTTTTGATTTACCAGTTTCTATCAAAGCAACTTTAAGAAAGTATCAACAAGAAGGTGTAAACTGGTTGGCATTCTTGAATAAGTACCACTTGCATGGTATTCTTTGTGATGATATGGGTCTCGGTAAGACTTTGCAAACTATTTGCATAGTTTCATCAGATCATTACATCAGAGAAGAAAAATTCAAAGAAACGCAAGCCCCTGAGTTCAGAAAATTACCTTCCTTGATCATCTGTCCTCCATCTTTAACGGGTCATTGGGAACAAGAACTCAATCAATATGCTCCATTTTTGAAAGTGTTGGTTTATGCCGGAGGACCTAGCGTTAGGGCTCCTCTTAGAGCACAAATTCCACAGGCTGATGTCGTTGTGACTTCATACGATGTCGCACGTAATGATGTTGACCATGTTACCCTTCATGATTACAACTACTGTGTTCTTGATGAAGGTCATATCATCAAGAATGCAGCTTCCAAACTCACCAAGTCAGTAAAGAGGGTGAGAGCCGAGCACAGATTAATTTTATCTGGAACTCCAATTCAAAACAACGTCTTGGAATTATGGTCATTATTTGACTTTTTGATGCCAGGATTTTTGGGTACCGAGAAGATATTCCACGAAAAATTTGCCAAACCAATTGCTGCTAGTAGAAATAGCAAAACCTCATCTAAAGAGCAAGAAGCGGGGGCATTGGCATTGGAATCATTGCATAAACAAGTTTTACCGTTCATGTTGCGTCGTCTTAAGGAAGACGTCTTGTCTGATTTACCACCTAAGATTATTCAAGATTATTATTGTGAACTAAGTGATTTACAAAAAGAATTGTACAAAGATTTCGCAAAAAAGCAGAAGTCTACTGTATTGGAAGAAGTTGGAAAACCTGACTCTGGATCTGGTGCTGAAGCAAAAACTCACGTTTTCCAAGCTTTACAATACATGAGGAAATTGTGCAATCATCCTGCATTGGTCTTATCTCCAGATCATCCAAAATTTGCAGAAGTTACTAACTACTTGCAAACACGCCGGTCCGATATTAGAAGCATTGAACATGCTCCAAAACTTTTATCTTTGAAAACCTTATTGCTAGAATGTGGTATTGGTGTTAACGACAGCTCATATTCTTCAGCCAAATTCCAACAGAAGCAGAAGCAACAGATGATAACCACAGAAGGGGTTATTTCTGAGCATCGTGCACTTATTTTCTGTCAACTCAAAGACATGTTGGATATTGTTGAAAACGAGCTCTTGAGAAAGCATCTTCCATCGGTCACATTCATGAGACTAGATGGTAGTACTGATCCTAGAGAAAGACAATCGATTGTCAGAAAATTCAATGAGGATCCTTCTATCGATGTTCTTCTCTTGACCACCAAAGTTGGAGGATTGGGGCTCAACTTAACTGGAGCTGACACTGTCATTTTCGTCGAGCACGACTGGAACCCGATGAACGATTTGCAGGCGATGGACAGAGCGCACAGATTGGGCCAGAAGAAGGTGGTGAATGTTTACAGATTGATCACCAAGAACACCTTGGAAGAAAAGATCATGGGTCTTCAGAAGTTCAAGATGAACATCGCCTCCACTATTGTCAACCAGCAGAATGCCGGCTTGAACTCCATGGACACCAATCAATTGCTCGACTTGTTCGATGTCGACGAATCGGCTACAAAATTGTCGGAGGCCCCCGAGGCCGAGCGAGAGAACAACATGCCAGATGACGTTGCTGGAGGCCTTACTGGTAAGGCAGCAGGAGCAGTTGGAGAGTTGGCCGACTTGTGGGACGAGTCGCAGTACGAGGAGGAGTACAATCTCGACAACTTCATCAAAACGCTCAAGTAGACCTCAAACCTTCGACACGTCTCCGTGCCCACGATGCTCTACAGGCCAACCTGCTGCTTCTAGCCACCCTCAACCTGCTCTTGGGCTCCGGACTACTGTATATACTATGTACACTATCAGTAAATTTTTTTCCTGCGCACGAGCACATACAGCTGTCATTGTACTCATCACAAGGTCATCTCGATAGCCATCGCCGACGCTACGCCATGAAGAACGACAGGTTAGCGCGGATAGAACAGGACGCCGAGTCGTCATTCCCGTACCTAGCCTCAGACGAAAAGTCGTCCACGCTCCGCTCGGTGGAGCCGGTATCGATAAAGCAGCAATTGCCAGTGAAAGAAACGCCCAAATGGGTCCATTTCATCGCTGGAGGCGTGGGTGGCATGGTGGGCGCCATCGTGACCTGTCCCTTGGATGTGGTGAAAACCAGACTCCAATCGGACGTCTACCACACCCTCTACAACAAAACTCCCAAGTCTTCAAACCCAGTGATACAGACAGGCCAGCACTTGAAGGAGACACTCAGTGTGATCAAGGAGCTCTACGTGACGGAGGGATCGCGTGCGTTATTCAAGGGCTTGGGCCCCAACTTGGTGGGTGTGATTCCTGCCAGATCCATCAACTTCTTCACCTACGGCGCTTCCAAAGAGGTGCTATCCTCCAACTTCACCAACGGCCAGGAGGCCACCTGGGTGCACTTGGTTTCAGGTATCAATGCCGGGTTTGTGACCTCCACCGCCACCAACCCCATCTGGTTGATCAAAACACGGTTGCAGTTGGACAAGACCAAGGGCAAGCACTATAAGAACTCGTGGGACTGCCTTAAATACGTGATAAAAAACGAGGGCTTCACCAGCTTGTACAAGGGGTTGAGTGCCTCGTACTTGGGGGGTGTGGAGTCCACTTTGCAATGGGTGTTGTATGAGCAGATGAGAATGTTCATCAACAAGCGGTCCTTGGAGCTCCACGGTGCCCACGGAAAAAACAAGACTACCAAGGACTACATATTCGAGTGGGGAGCACGCTCTGGTGCTGCTGGTGCTGCAAAGTTCATTGCATCCTTGATCACCTATCCCCACGAAGTCGTTCGTACCCGGTTGAGACAGGCACCTTTGGAGGCCACTGGCAAGCCCAAATACACTGGGTTGATCCAGTGCTTCAGGTTGGTGATAAAGGAAGAAGGGTTGGCCAGCATGTACGGAGGATTGACTCCCCACATGTTGAGAACCGTGCCCAATTCCATCATCATGTTTGGAACCTGGGAACTTGTAGTTAGATTATTGTCTTAGCTGTAAATAGCATTCTTGTAAATAGTGTATAGTATGGCAATACTGGCAATTGTAGCATTAATGAAGTGGCGAGGTATTCGGTATAGACCTCTCTAAGAAGTAGCAATGTATTCTTGGGTGGTATAGACATCCATAATGAGGTAATGCTGCTATGTATAGTTGTTATGGGGATCCAATGAACACTTTTACTTGGTACACTGAAGGAGTAGCATAGGTATGGACTTACAATGCTACCCTGAGATGAAGCATTGCAAGCTTGGTCTACATTTTCTTGGCCTGGAGCTGATAGATGCTTGCCCTATGGTACGAATATGTGTCGTGAATCATTATATTCTTATACTATTATGTTAGACTGTAACATCCATGCAGATAGATTGACATTCGGGCCAATTCAAGACGCTATTTGGATGCCTCCAGTTGAATTAACTGCGCCAAATACCTCCATCATGTCTTAATTTTTCTACTAAATACGAACTCCTTGTTCAGATCCCAGTCGTATCTTCTTCCTTCTCCAAGGCTGCCTTCTGCCTCTTGTGATCCTCCTCTTCTGGAGCCAATGAGGATGTCTGCGAGTAGTCATCTGTTGCCCCAACGTTGGTTACCGGTATATGCCTCGTATTTTGTTGGGTTTCCGGCCATTTTCGCTTCTGGATTACCCTGGGGGCCATCGTCAACGACGGCTTTGCAATTCCCTCTATGGCCTTTTCCACCCTGTCGGTATTCACCACTAGTTTGTAGAATTTGGGAGGCTCGCCTTCCGGCATTACCACACCCAAACTGTCTATGAGGGGGTCTTTGTCGTACTTTTGGATCTGGTGACGTTTCAACGGAGTTGTGAGATTGGGCAAGTCGCCTTGGCTAGGCACCTTGCCTAGCGGATTCAATTCTGGGTTGAAGTAGACTGACGCCCGTCCCCAAAGCTTCTTGCTGTCGATTTCCTTCTGTACTCTCTCGGCTTCGAGTTTCTCCTTGAAAGCCACCACTTTCTCCTCGTGGAGCTTGTTCTTCTCTATGAAGTCCCAGTCTTCTTTCAACGTCTTGAGCCGCTTGGTGTCGTGGGCTGAAAGGGTCGCCTCTTTCTCTAACCGTTCGATCTGATAGTACAAGCGGATGGGGTCGACATTTTGGAGCTTTTCGTGTTTGTGCTGCTGTTTCTGCCGCTGCTGTACCTTCTGCTGTTGTTTCAGTTCGTTTCGTCTGACCTCTGCTGCTAAACTCCAGTTGCCTCTTATCATGGCGGTATTGGAAGCTTGAATTGCAGTGAAAACGAAGTAGTTGGTTAGCCTAAAACAGCCTCCTAGGCAGTGTCGTAAAGTATGTTGAACTGGTTGAGTAGTCCTAAACGACCCAAATGAGATTCTTCAAGTTGTTGATTAGTCTCAAAAGATCCAAATTCGCATCCCAGATTCAAAGATTAAACGCTACAGCCAGGCACCAAACATCCATACCACGCCACCATGAATACAACAAACGGCAGTGTTCCCTCCTTCGACAACTCACAGGTGCCCACCGACTCGCTCGAGTCGATCCGTAATCGTTTGAACCAAGCCCATCTATCGCTTCGGAAGTTGGCAGAACAAATCAACCATCACAATAGACACCCCACCAAGGTCAAGTTGCCCAACTATGCCCATTTCCAGAACCAGTTCCAGATCTTGATCACCCAGCTTCACTCCATTGCATCCAATTTGAGCAACAATGACGAATTGCTCACCATAACCAACGTGTATCCATTGCCCAACTTCCCCACCACCCAACAAGAAGGATTGGTCACCACCCTTCTCCGGAAGAAGGTGTTGCCCGAGGTGGAGGACTGGATCAACAAAGCGTTGACAGAAAACCCCGGTGTGGACAATGACGAGTTTGCACAATGGTGCTACTCCAGGGTGCAAGAATTGCGGGACGATTTCCAGTTCTATGGCTTCCATACGGTGGACGAGTTGGACCACTTGGAAACGGACGAAGGTAAGAAAGAGACGGCGGAGAAGGACCGTCTTGAGAAAGAGAGAGAGGCGAAAGAGGCGGCCATCACAGGGGGAGAAAAGGGCTTGAGTCCCAACCAGGTCCAGAAATTTATGTGTCAAGGAGTGATATGAAACATGATCCAAAGCAAAGATACGACTAAGTCATGTTGTTAAAGTGTTGTCTAACCGTCTACCAGTTTGGAGTATTCAAGATAGTTGTCTTGACATCATTGCATTCTAGCACCTTGGATAAGATTGGTAGACCTTCACGTCCATCTGAGCAGCAAAACAACTCTCAGAGCAGGTCAAATTATGGTTCATCAAGTATCGCATAGAGTCCGTGGCATTCCGATTTCATGCATTGCAATATATCTTTGGGCAATAATTACCCAATTCGCTACAAGATTGGCGAATATCCCATCTACACCATTACAGCCGTTAGAAATAGTAGAATCCATATTGCAATACTCTATTTATGACATTTGCTACCTCTGCAGCCCATACTAGTATACACACTTGTAAACCCATACCACCAAATGTTAGCCTTAGCAAACCAACAATAAATCGTCGTCTCACTAATCCTCGAGATCGTAGTAGGCACTGTAGAAGTACAACAAGGCAAACACAAAAAATGCAAATGCACCACCCAAGGTAACGTTTCTCATGGAGATCTTCTTGGCCAACAACTTACCGCCAATACAAGCGGCCAATGTACACACAAAGTGACCAATGATGGCACCCATGATGACAAACCAGTACTCAGAACCGGCAGCCATGGCGATGGTGGCAATTTGAGATCTGTCACCCCATTCACCCAAAAAGGTCATAACAAAGACTTGGATCCAGATTGGGGACAACACGAACGAGGCCAAGTTCTTGACTTGTTCGCCCACTTCGACGTACCATTCCTTCTGTTTCGAGACTTGTCCTGACTCGAGATCGCCAGCGTTGTTTTGCTTGGAAAACTCGATTTCCTCTTCCACCTCGGCCAACTCATCCTCCACGCCCATATCCTTGGACATTTCCAACCCTTCCTTGGTCAACTTGTAGCCAAATACCAAGAACAAGATGGATGCAAGGAACTGGGTCAATCTTCTCGACAAAAGCGTGGGCAAGGCGTGGCCAACCAACCCCGACAACACCGTCATGATGGCCAACGACAAGAACGCCGAGGAAAACACCACGTATCTCGAGTGCCTCATGGCCATCAAGGCAGCGATCAAGAACGTCTTGTCACCAATTTCCGACACAATAATCATCGAGATCGACATGATGAACGAGTTGTAGGAACTGGAGTCTTCAGCGACCCCGGCATCATTTTGGCTGGGGGGACTCAAAGGCTTCTTGGCATGCGATGGAGTGGGGAGGTTGTCCTCGTCGGTCAATGGCGAAACACCAAGCTTGCCTCCGGCCTTCCCAGCTACCGTCGTGTCGACGGAGTCTATGGTCTGACCAATTTTGTTTAACCCGGCGGATCCGACCTGAGTGTCCACTACGGCACCCAAGGCGGAGGCGGCCAATCCTGCTAACACCAAACACGAGAGCTTCATTGCACCTTGAATCTATCAACGATATGATGGGTCTAAATAATGGCCAATTTTCACCTAGTCCGATTCCGTTGGGTAGGGCACGCGGTGGGCGCATGTAGAACGCGAGCAGGACGGAAAAACCGGTGAGGATGGGCACGGTAGCTTACTGCGGATATCAGTAAAGTGCCTTGATTAGTTAAGACTACAGAGAACAAGTAGTTGAAATACTACAGAGACGGTGAACTGGCTGAATTACAAGGAGAGCAAGGTCGTACTGTTGTAGTGCACACCCACTTCAATTTGTAGTTTTTTCCTGCTGACAGAGCACAGCCCAATTGTAGGTTATCAGAGAGCACTAGTAGTTACTGCGTAGCGTGTATTTGACATGCTGCTCTTAGCACTTGTGGTTCCTTCTTCGTTTACAGATTATTGGCATACTGTTCTTTAATTGTAGAGTTACTGCTCAGAGTGCATTTATTGACATGTTTTTTACTTGAAGACTTTCCTGCTTGGAGTACTTTTTCTTGACATAGAGAAATTCAAGGTGGTTATGTCTCTTAGACATCCTCCGATTCTCTTGCTTTCATTTGCTTGCAAGAATAATTCCCTGAAGTCGGTTCCCTCCGCTGTTGATGGCTTAGTACGCCACTGCCTACTGGATCGAACAATTATGTGTACTAATATATATGTGCATGCGCGATGTGATCATTGATCTATGAATAAAATGCTCAAGTCAGAGCTCAGTGATGAGCAGCTGGCAAAGGGTTCTCCACAACCTTTCCTTCCTTGACCTTACCAGCGTCAACCCATCCACCAACCTTGACTGGTTCGTGTTCTTGGTTATATTGGTTGATTCTTTCCACCATGAGAGGTCTGAAAGACTTGATCAAACCTTGAACAGGCCATGCGGCAGCATCACCCAAAGCACAAATGGTGTGGCCTTCGATTTCCTTGGTCAACTCGAAGATCATGTCGATTTCCTTCTCGGTGGCTTGACCCTTGACAAATCTGTCCATCATCTTTTGCAACCAAGTAGTACCTTCACGACATGGAGTACATTGACCACAAGATTCGTGCTTGTAGAAAGCAGAGAATCTTTGGATGGCTCTGATCATATCGGTTTGCTTGTTCATGACAATGACAGCAGCAGTACCCAAACCGGAACCAACATCTCTCAAGGCATCGTAGTCCATCAAGATGTTGTCACACACATCCTTGGTCATAACTGGAACAGATGAACCTCCTGGAATAACACCTAACAAGTTATCCCAGCCACCCTTTATACCACCACAGTGCTTTTCCAATAATTCCTTCAAAGGAATGGACATCTCTTCTTCAACGGTACATGGCTCATTGACGTGACCAGAAATACAGAACAACTTGGTACCAGCGTTTCTTTCACGACCGAAACCAGCAAACCAGTCACCACCTCTTCTCAAGATGGTTGGAGCAACGGAGACAGTCTCGACGTTGGCAACGGTGGTTGGTCTACCGAACAAACCAACACCAGCTGGGAATGGAGGCTTCAATCTTGGCTTACCGGCCTTACCTTCAATGGATTCGATCAAAGCGGTTTCTTCACCACAAATGTAGGCACCCATACCTCTGTGGATAAAGATGTCGAAATCGTAACCAGAACCACAGGCATTTTGACCGAGTAAGCCTGCCTTGTATGCTTCGTTGATGGCATTTTGTAAAATTGTGGTTTCGTTGTAGAATTCACCTCTGATATAAATGTAGGCAGCAGTGGCATTCATGGCACGACCGGCCAATAAACAACCTTCAACTAACTTGTGAGGATCCTTTCTGATGATTTCTCTGTCCTTACAGGTACCTGGTTCACCTTCATCGGCGTTGACAACCAAGTAACGAGGGCCTGGGTTCTTTTCCCAGCCTGGTGGGTTCATGAATGACCATTTAAGACCAGAGGGGAATCCTGCACCACCTCTTCCTCTCAAACCGGACTTCTTCATTTCGTCAATGATCCATTTGTCTCCCTTTAATATAATCTCCTTGGTCTTGTACCAATCACCCATCTTTTGGGCTGACTTCAAGTCATGGCCGTACTTGCCATAGACGTTTTGGAAAATACGATCTTGATCCTTCAATCCACCGTGGATACGATTTGGAGTTGCTGCTGGGTCGGCACTGGTGGCCAACCTTCTCAATGGTATCCTCAAACTGTTACGGAGCATTGCTGGTGATACTGAACTGCTATACTCTAGAGTATATAACGAGGAGTGGTCGGATTACTCGAGCGGTTTCAATAACTCTGGCTGCTTGTAGCTGTTTGAGCTCAAAAAAATTTCGTTGTATGTAATTGCATTTGCTGGGACGTTATTGGATAATTTTCTGTCACGTGACTCGCGCATATCATCTCTGTGCCAGCCGCTATTCAGTTGGTGGACGGCATTGGCCCAGTATTCGGAAGCAGAAGTAGCGCAGTAGAGCTCTACGGTGGTTTTGGTATAGTTATGGGCGGCCCCTTGGTGCTGTGGATTTTTTGTTTCGCAATTCCGCAACAATAGTTATTTGTCTAATTCAGCATCACCCTAATCCTTGCCATAGATTAAATAGACACTAGAGTGCTGTTGCTCTTAATTCGTCACTGTACTCATAGATCATAGCGGTATCAGTTACAGAAATGAACACCAATGGCTCTGTTTGGACTGGTACAGCTTTCGCTATTTTTTGAGATTTTCGCAATACTTTTGTAATTTCGATGTTACCGATTAATTGAAAGTATCTATTAATTAACATTTATTTACTTCTCCCTGTCCCATTAACATTCTTTTTCCATCTCTTCTACTGGAAGCTTCTGTTCATGAAGTCTAATTGGTGATTTGTATCCTTTCATTCCATACATTTGGCATCTCCACACTGTGCGACTGCGGCTGATTAACAAATCACACTAACCACATCACCATCCAATTATTAGATCTGATACCCAGCTGTGTTCATTACAATGATATGATGTATTCTAACAACAAGATCATTCTTCCGGTAGTGGTAGTCTTTCTTGCTGTGTACTACTACTTCATTCTTACCACTTCCATACAACCTTCAAGTTTGTTCGATTGGTATGGAGGTTCTCCAACCACACCCCAGAATCCAGAGTACGATCCCATGAAAGAGGGACACCCCAAATTGGCATCCAACTCATACCTCGATGTAAGGGCTCCAAAACGGAACCGGACCCAGATTGGTCGTGAGAACGCTACCATGGTGATGTTGGCAAGAAACCTGGACTTGAAGGGGGCATTGGAGTCCATGAGATCGCTAGAAGACAGATTCAACCGGAACTACAGGTATCCTTGGGTTTTCATGAACGAAGTACCGTTTGACCAAGAATTTATAGAACAGACGACATTAATGGCCAGTGGAGAGACTTTCTACGAGTTGATACCCGAGGAAGATTGGGAGCCTCCATCTTTCATTAGCGAAGAAAAGTTGCAGCAGAATTTGAAGGAATCCGTGAAAAATAATATCATCTACGGAGGGTATCGGTCGTACCGGAACATGTGTCATTTCAACTCGGGATTTTTCTACAAGCAAAAACGGTTGGATAACTACGATTGGTATTTCAGAGTGGAGCCCGACGTCCAGTACATGTGTGATTTCCAGTATGACCCATTCACTGTACTTCGCAAAAAAGATAAGATTTATGGGTTTGTGATAGCCATCATCGAGTATGAAAATACTATACCCACCCTTTGGCAAACGGTGGAGAAATTTATGGAGGAATATCCGGAGTTGGTCCATGCCAATAATTCGCTTGCATTCGCCACAACGAACGAGTCCTCGTTGAATCTTGGGGCGCCCATGATTGAGACCAAAACCGACTATAATCTCTGCCATTTTTGGTCCAATTTCGAAATTGCCAATCTCAATTTCTTCCGTTCAGAGGCCTACAACACCTTCTTCAATTACCTTGACAAAACTGGAGGCTTTTACTACGAACGGTGGGGCGATGCTCCTGTGCATTCGATCGCGTTGAATGTTCTAGCCGACAAAAACAAGATCCATCATTTCGAAGATATAGGCTACTTCCACGCCCCCTACTTGGCATGCCCATCCCTGATCGATGTCCTCACCTCAAAAAGGTGTGTGTGCAAGGCCAGAGATGGAGACCAACTCATTTCAAAGCCCATCGACGTCAACCACTACAGCTGTTTGAGTCGATGGTGGAGGTATGGTGCTGGAAAAACTTTTCTCAACGACATCGACTACGAATGGAATAGCTAATAGATATACTGATAGACTGGTAGATAGTAGTAGGCCATCTCATATTAGGGTGGTCGTGTCGCGCACAATCGGCCATCGGGTCCCATCGCATAGTCCAAATTTTTCATTTATCACCCTACAGTAGAAGAGATTAGGACAGAAAAGATGGCTAAAGGGGGATTATTAAAGACACAATTGAAAAACTTGAAGGAAAAGGAGGCTTCCGAGCTTCCCAAGCCAAAGCCTTCCAAGGAGAAGAAGGAGAAGAAGACCCAGGTGCAACAAGTGATACCTGAAGTCAAGCAACCAGTTGTGGAGAAGAAGGCCAAAAAGGAAGACCAGTACCAAAGTGATGCCTTATCCAAGAAGGAACAAAGAAAATTGAAGAAATTACAGCGTGAGCAGGAAGAAGAAGAGAAGAACGCTAAGGCTGAAGATGACTCTGAAGAATCCGATGAGGAGTTGGATTTCGACAAATTAGCTGCCAGCGAGAGCGAAAGTGACATAAATGGTGATGACAGCGACGACAGTGACTCTGAAGACGACGAAGAAGATGAAGAAGATGAAGACGAAGAAGAAGAGGATGAAGAGGCCGAAGAGGATGAAGAAGCAGAAGACATCCCACTTTCTGACGTCGAACTCGACTCCGATGCTGATGTCGTTCCTCACACCAAATTAACTATAAATAACATGGCTGCATTGAAGGATTCCCTCGCTCGTATAGAATTACCATGGGCCAAGCATTCATTCATCGAACACTACTCCGTCACCAGTGCCGATAAGACTGAAATTTCGATTAAGGACATTTACGATGACACTGAAAGAGAATTAGCATTCTACAAGCAAGGTTTGGATGCCGTCAAGCAAGCCAGAAACACCTTGTTGAAGTTGAAGGTTCCATTTTCCAGACCTGTGGACTACTTTGCCGAAATGGTCAAGAGTGATGAACATATGGACAAGTTGAAGACTAAGTTGTTGAAGGAAGCTGCTGACAAGAAGGCCTCCCAAGACGCCAAGAAGCAGAGACAATTAAAGAAGTTTGGTAAGCAAGTTCAACACGCCACTCTTCAAGAAAGAGCCAAGCAAAAGAAGGACACCTTGGAGAAGATCAAGACTTTGAAGAAGAGAGGTGCTAGTGAAATGAACGGAGAAGACGATTTCGACATTGCCCTTGAGGAGGCCACTCGTGACGACAGAGGAGACAACAAGAGAGGTAGACCTAACGGTAAGAGACTCGCCAAGAACTCGAAGTACGGTTTCGGTGGTATGAAGAGAGGTAAGAGAGAGAACGATGCCAAGTCGTCTGCTGACGTCAGTGGCTTTAACTCCAAGAAGATGAAGGGCAAGGCTCCAAGACCTGGTAAGAACAAGCGTTCCAGAAGAAACTAATTGTATTTATAGTGCATAAGTAGATTATGATATTGGTATCAGAATCCTATAGTTCAAGAGAAAGATATGTAAGTGTTTTGGTTCATTTTTATATTAGTCAAATTTGAATCACCTGTATTGACTATGAGGAATCCAGGAAATTTCGATTATTGAACTTTTCTTTCAATGCTGAGGTAATCTTTTGAAGAAACATCCTTTGTTGGAACACTTGGTTCAGGTGTTAAAACTTCAAGGCCATAGGTTGTTACCGCAAAAATGTAAAGAGGAACCAACTCCACCTCGTACTCAAGTACAAAATTCAATCTGCTATTAATATCGCAACGAAGTATACACCAAAGGCAACTACTAGTACTCATCTGTTAAACACTTGTGACTGTCGTATAGAGATTGGGTCCCGATATCTTTTTTTATCATGAACAAATCGCCTCAGGAATATCCTCATCTAAGAGATAGTTTTTGGTAGAATTGGCTTTCAAGTATGAACATAATTGGAAAAACTACAAGGAAAAGCCTGAAAACAAGAACAACCTGGGGAATTAAATTACCCTGGGAGCATTAGAGGATATACGATAATATTCGGCTCTTTTGTCGATTGAAACTTCGTTAATTCCTACTCTGTATTTTCCAGAAAATAAGACAAAACAGTTTGAATATGTGGAAACCTACTCAGCAACGTTCCACAATAAATAGTAGCCTGCGAGGAATCAATTTCTCTTTGCTGCATTATCCTTCTGTTTATTTGATGATTTGTACCTACTTCTTGCACCAATCTCTCTACCCAGTAGGTCCTGCTAAATCCGACCTCCTAATTATGCGACATCGGGACAGATACCCGCGACACCATCCGCGACACCTTCTCGCAGACGCGGCTCGTATAGATCGTTGATAGTGAATTCTCTTCACTACACTTCACTCCACCACATACCACACCTCACCATGTCCAAGCAAAGATTCATTGACCTCTTTGACGAGTTAGCCGACGACTTGAAGCAAATCTTGCTCGACTACAAGATGCCAGAAGCTGCCGTCGACTGGTTCCACAAGAACTTATACTACAACACTCCAGGAGGAAAGTTGAACCGTGGGTTGTCAGTGATTGACACCTACGCCATTCTCAACAACACCACTGCCGACAAGTTGAGCGACGAGGAGTACAAGAAGGTTGCCGTTTTGGGATGGGCCATCGAGTTGTTGCAAGCCTACTTCTTGGTGGCTGACGACATCATGGACCAGTCCAAGACCAGAAGAAGCCACCCATGTTGGTACTTGGTCGAGGGTGTGGGCAACATTGCTATCAACGACTCTTTCATGTTGGAAGGTGCCTTGTACATGTTGTTGAAGAAGTACTTCCGTGAAGAACCATACTACGTCCACTTGTTGGAATTGTTCCACGACGTGACTTTCCAAACTGAGTTGGGTCAATTGTTAGATTTGGTCACTGCTGACGAAGAGGTGGTCGACTTGGACAAGTTCTCCTTGGACAAGCACTCGTTCATCGTCATCTTCAAAACTGCATACTACTCCTTCTACTTGCCAGTCGCTTTAGCCATGCACATGGCTGGAATCAGCAAGGACTCCGACTTGAAGCAAGTTCACGACATCTTGATTCCTTTGGGTGAATACTTCCAGATCACCGACGATTTCTTGGACTGTTTCGGTACCCCAGAACAAATCGGTAAGATTGGTACTGACATCAAGGACAACAAGTGTTCTTGGGTCGTTAACCAAGCCTTGTTGCACGTCACCCCCGAGCAGAGAAAGGTGTTGGATGAAAACTACGGTAAGAAGGATGACCAGTCCGAAGCCGTCTGCAAGCAGTTGTTCAAGGACTTGGGAATTGAAAAGATCTACTACGACTACGAAGAAAGCGTCACCAGCGACTTGAGAAAGAAGATCCAGTCGATTGACGAATCCAACGGCTTGAAGAAGGAAGTCTTGACCTCGTTCTTGAACAAGGTTTACAAGAGATCCAAGTAATTGTGTCTACATAGACTAGCGATATTTCTAATAAAGGTCACATTAATTTTTATATATAACGATATGCGAGAAGAGTAGGAAGTGGAACGAGTCGATCCAGCCTCCCTAATGCATGGCCCAGGGTAAGATCCGTGGTATATCAAGCCTAGCGAGGTATACTGACCATAAGTCTGGTTGCTTAAACATTGACTCTTTCCAATTCTTCTCTACCTTCCTTGGTGTACAAGTATTCGTTGTAGTCTCTGGCCTTGGCCCAGACGTTCCAGACAATGACACCTGGAATGACGATGTACAAGACTTGGTTCTTAGTTCTTCTGAACACGTTGAAAACGGAGTTGTACAAGGCACCCTTCAATGGCTTGGTAGCGAATGGAGAAACGGTGTAAGAAGTGATGTACTTTTGCTTTGGGGAGCCCATGGAGCCCCACCATCCCATATAAGTCTTTGGACCTTGACCACCCATTTTCGATTAGTTGGTTATCTGATACAAGTGTTGGTTATAAATTTTACGTTGTCTTTTAATTTTGAGGGCCTCCATTGGCTGGCGAGCGCAGTGGCCGGTTACGTAAGCGCTTACCAAGCAGCACCTGATGCCGGGGTTGCGGGACACGACGGCAGAGATAGAACCAGACAGACGTAGGCCTGAGCAGGCCACTCCACACATGGACAGGCGTACGATGGCTGGGCGGTGGTGCAAGCGTCCTGTCCGACACGCAACGGCAGTCCAGCCAGTAGTGGGAAATTAAGTCACATGGACACCCGCGACGAAAATCGAGCATGTCGTCGATGTGCCCAAAGAGTACTAACATCAGTAACGATGACGAAGACTGAACCCAACAATATATATTAAATGTACATAAGAGATGACAGGCAACCTCGCCCAACCATGATGGGACCGGTAGCTATAGAGCACCGATATGTTCTCGTTGACTTGTGTATTACTTATTTAGATATTAACACATTTAAGCAGAAGCTAAACGCTTTTGTTGAGTAGCCAATCTACCCTTTTGTCTAGAGTTCAATCTGACCTTCTTGCTGTCATCACCCTTCTCGACGGCTTCGTCTTCTTCAGTCAAGAATAATTCAATGTGAGATGGGAAGGATTGGTAGGCGTTGATTCTACCGTGAGCTCTGTAAGTTCTTCTTCTTTGCTTTGGAGCTTGGTTAACTTGGATGTGGGAGATCTTCAACTTGGAAACTTCTAAACCCTTGGCTTCAGCGTTGGATTGAGCGTTTCTTAATAAGTCCTTGATGAAGTTAACGGACTTGGCAGGCCATCTGGCTTTGGTGACACCAAATTCCTTACCTTGAGCAGTACGACCGATAGAAGAGTTGTATCTTCTGAATGGGATAGCTCTTTGGTGGTCCAAGACTTGGTCCAAGTATTTTTGAGCTCTTTCTAATTTCCAACCATTGATGGCTTGAGCGGTTTCTCTGGTGTTCTTGTAAGAGACTCTCAAGTAAGAACCACGGGCAGAAGCAGACTTGGCTGGGTTAGATGGGGTAGCAGCGTAACGAACCATTTTTGCTGTTGTTGATCTTTGTAAAAAGAGTAGTAGAAGAACTTTTCAGCTGTAGGTTTGAAAATTTTTAAGTCCCTAACCAAACGGTGCGACTCGGTGCGAGTGATGGAGTTTTTTTGTGGTGCGGGTACCGTGCGCGGCGACGGGGGGCGAGGGCGCGAGCCCTAATCATGCACGTGCCGGTGCTCATTGGGGGGCCCATAGATGGGGTACACCACCAGGCTGAAGTGGCGTTGGTGGTGGTGTTTGGGACGTAGGGCATGGGCTGGACCACCCACCGTTGGGCTACGGTTGCCACTAGGGCACGTAGGCCAATCCTGGCCCGCGAAGTAAGCTGTTTCTTGCACTTCAGCCCACTACAGCTGGTGGGGCCGAGCGCGGTCCCGCTACATTGCCAGTCCACCCCAGTCAAGCGACGGATGGCTCCGAGGATTCGGATCTGGAACGGTTGTGGTGACCAGGCGCCAGAAAAAGAAACGTCCGATGGCAGCCTGATTGTTCTCAGGACCTCCAAGAGAATATTATTGCCAGAGGTAACAAGGAGGGCCGCTACAGGATGTGCATTAAAATTAGCCTTTATCAGCCGTGATTGCCTTGAAACTGGTTCAGTTGGGAAGAGCTGATGCATGTACTGGCTGGCAAACTGCACCCAGCCTCCCACCCGCCGGTGCAGTCCAGGCTAAGTAGCAACTGCCAAGTTACAGGCATTGCAAGTGGTGGCGAGTTCCTTAAATGGATAGAGGGGCCAACTTCCCCCTAACGCAGGTTGGTGTTCGCAAACAGGAATTACGAGCCACCGTTCCGTGTCATGTAGTTGCACAAGACGCAACAATGCCACGGAAGAGTCCCAGTTGATGAACTCCTCCAGGAGCAAGGCACGAGGGGGTCCATCATCCATACTGGCTCCTCCTCCGTCTCACCCTGGCCCCTGGGTCTGGTTTCTGGCGGATTCCGCTGTTGGGCACTGGTTTGGTGCGCAACAGTTCTGTGCATCATTTTTAATTTTAACAAGCCTCGGAAACGTATTATGATCTTAACCGGGGTTATTCCCCGTTTGATGTGTAGGCTCGTCTGATTTGAGGTTCGTGGGATTTCTTGTAACTCTTCTCTGCGTTCTTTCTCTCCACGAAACATCTCACTGCAATGCACACCGTGTGGACGCTACCACACGATCACTGCCTATGGTAGCACCGCTGCCCTCCCGACAGACTCCCGGGCTTCTTGGAGAGCGGAAACGGTGACCACCCCAAAATGGCCACCCGTGTCCTTCATTCGCCTACAGTGGGCCTGCAAGACCGCTTTTTCCTCCAGAAAGGCCCCACCGTCCGCAGAACGGCCTCTGCGCCGTCACTACATGGTACCCATCGTGCCACGGTCCGAACCTCCACTCGTGCTGGAGTAGCCGTTGGCCACTTATCGGGGCCAGCCTCTCACCTGCCCCCATACCGGCCCAGGCGGTCGTGTCCAGCCCAGCACTCTGAACAAAAAAATGACAACAATCCTTACCGTCACTACACCTACGACAGAGTCCTGCAGTAAATCAGTCAATCCTCAAAGCTTAACTGGAGTATAGCTGGTCAATTTCATCGGTCTGTACATTATTTACTCCACTGTTGATCCTCCAACGCGTGAAGTAACCCGTTAAGTACTACACTCCTGGTGGCTGGTGCTCAACTACCTCAACACAAGCAACGAACGCGACATTCATCGTGACCCATTCTGGCCTCCATACTTCGGTAGTTCCTGCTTGTAACTGTACCATAGGATTGGGATTTTGTATTATAGTTTGATTGGGTTCATTCATCAACATGAGCATTGACCATATTGACGACAACTTGCCTGAAGACCAAGAGAACGGGCTGCCCCTTGGCTTCGACCAAATGGACCACATCGATTCTGCTGGTGAATCAAACCAACAACAGGACCTCGACGAAAACCAGGGCGAAAGCGACCTTCCTGGTTTGGCCGACTTCGAAGACAAACAGGATCTGAACTCGGAAAACAATTCGGCACAATATCAGGACACTGAAGAGCCTCGATCCGAACTGGAAAATCCAAACAACCTTGATGGTGAGGATGACCAGATACCAAACGATTCAAGCAACTTTGCAAATAATATAGAAGGTGATGACGATCTCTTGGCCGATTTCCTCGGGAAAGACGATGACAATCAATCTGAAAATGACTTGGGTCAAGTGAATTATGATGCGGACCAACAAATAGACAACCAGGAAGATCAAGAGAACCAAGAAGTAGATCAGGATGAAAGCACTGCTCCCGAGACCACCGAGCCATCGAACGATAACGATGGGACTGGTGTCCCCGAGGCTTCCGAGACCGAAGTTAAGGAAGAGAACTCTGATCAGGACGTAGATATGGACGATGTGAACGGGAAAAGTGTCGACGAAAAGCAATCTGAAGTGAATGACCTGGATGCATCTACAAACGACGAACAGGAAGAAAAGAAAGACGAAGAAGAGATAGATCGTGATATAGACATGTCAGAGACCGCAGAAGTTCCCGTGAAAACTGAGTCCTCACCGCAAGACAAAACTGAGTCAGAGACCAAAGTGGCTAAGCAAGAGGATGATTCCGAGGATGTTCCTGGAACAACCACAACTAATGTGTCAAATGATAATACCAACATCTCGACTCCTTCTTTGGCATCCGCAACTTCTGGCGGTAGATTAGATGAAGATGAGGTTGAGGATTTTGAAGAAGAAGAAGAACCAAAATCAACAATCAAACAAACGCATGTTATTATTATTCCATCATATGCTAGTTGGTTCAACATGCGTAAGGTGCATCAAATTGAACAGGAATCATTACCTGAATTTTTCAAAACGTCTCACCCCTCCAAGTCACCAAAAATTTATGTCAACTATCGTAATTTCATGATTAATGCTTACAGGTTGAATCCAAATGAGTACTTAACTTTAACTTCATGTCGTCGTAACTTAGTTGGTGATGTTGGTACTTTGATGAGAGTGCATAGATTTTTGAACAAGTGGGGTTTAATAAATTATCAGGTGAGACCTCAATTTAAGCCTGGTTATGCCGTTGAAAAGTTACCTAACGGTCAGCTGGTAGGCTTACCTTACACTGGTGACTACAATGTTAAATATGACACTCCTCGTGGGTTGTTTCCATTTGACACATTCAAGGGTTCGCTTGATAAAATTGACATCCCAAAATTGAAGAAGTTGTTAAATATAGAGGAAAGTGTATCTGTTAGCACAGGTTCTAATAACGATACATCGAATGGCAGTTCAAGTCCTGATAAGAAACGTCCATCGAGTTCTTCACTCGAGGATGGACCTGCATTGAAGAAGCAGGATGGCGGATGGACCGAAGAAGAAGTTTCCAAATTGATTTTGGGAATCAAAAAGTATAAGAATGATTGGTTCAAGATTGCTGAGGAGATTGGTAATAACAAAACCCCACAGCAGTGTATATTAAAATTTTTGCAAGTTCCAATTGAAGACAAATTCAATCCATTTGACAAAAATACAGATGGTGGCATTTTCAAATTGTTGAAGTATGCCCCAAACTTCCCAGTTAGTGCATCTGACAATCCGGTACTAAGCAATTTAGCTTTCATGACTCAGTTAGTTGATAGTGATGTTGCTAAAGCTGCTAGTTCACGTGCATCCAAGGTTATGGATGAGAAAATTGCCGAAAAAGTCAGTTCAATCTATGGCAAAAAACTGGAATCAGAAAAACCTAGTGAGGAAGAAGAACTTAAAACAGAACAGGTAGGACAAAAGACCGAAGAAAGTAAAGATGAGGCCATGGAAGAAGATAATGACATAGTTAAAGAGGAATCAGAGGAGAAAAAGCAAGATGATGAAGCTGACGACGAAAGCAAGAGGAGCACTGATGTTACTAGCAGTCCCAAACAAAATGGATCACACAAGGACTCCCTGGTTGAGGCGGAATCACACGAAGCTAAGGAAAACAGTCCAGTCGAAAATATCAAGGAAGCTGTGACCAATACTTTGGGAATAGTGGGGGCCAGAAGTCATCTCTTTGCCACCTACGAAGAACGCGAGATGCATAAATTAAGCACCACGATAATAAACCACGAGTTATCCAAGATTGATTTGAAATTGAGCAAGGTGGAAGAGTTGGAGAAGATCTACGAGCATGAGAGAAAGCATTTGGCGAAGCAACAAGAGGAAGTGTTTATTGATCGATTGGCACTCACTAAGTCCACTATCGACATCACCAAGAAGCTTGACGATGCTATATCTATGATCGAGGACTCGGTGAAATCTGACAACTCCAAATTCTCCTCCATCTCAAGCTTACTCGCGGAAGCTAAGTCGTTATTGTACAAGCCCACCAGACACTCGTTGACCAACGTTTCCGCAGACGCGGCCAATGGCGACATCAACGAACATTCCAGTTCGGTAGAACCAACTGATTCCTCTGCTGCTGCCAATAACGATGACGACTTCAAGCCGCTTTCATTAAAAACTCCTCAAGCCTTCAAAGTTTGGGCTCCTTAGTGTATATTGCGTTGCGCACTAATATATGATAGATTTCAGAATTGTGCCCCGCCACGCACTGTAGAAACGAATGTAACCCACCACATCTGCCCCCATATCGGTTACTACAGGGAATGTCATCAGGTATGTATAGTCCAATGGTCCAGACGAATGAGGAAGCGCCCGTTTTAGTTATTGACAGTGGCAGCCACGCCAGCTCCAGCGAACCGGAGACCAAAAGGAAGAATGAGTATGAGTTTGAGATATTTGAAGACGAGCTCGAAGAAGTGGGAGTTGAAGGCAAGGCAGAGAGAGACAACAGCTCATTAGAGCAAACAGAGAGCACCGGCAGCTCTATAGAGCCAGTCGCAGAGGAGTTCACTGAGCTCGATGCGTTTGAGGAAGTTAACGACGACAGGGATAATCACAATAATGGCAACGAAGCGCCAGAGTCAGATATTGAGGCCACAAGGGCCAAGAGCATAATCGAGTTGGATAGTGAGGATGACATAGAAAACTTGGAAGAGTTGGAGGCAGAGAGATTAAACCACGAAGAACTGATAGAGCTACCAGACGAGTTCATACTGGCAGCTAACGAGATACCTGAGCTGGTGCAAGACGAATTTGTACAGGGAGAGGCACTGTCACCAGAAGAACCCCCGAACGTTGAAATAACACTTTCCCTATTCGAAAACCACTACAACTTCCAGCCAGTGGAAGGTGCTGACCAGGAACTCGACTTTTCCAGCGAAGAGTCGTATTACTGCGTGGAACGCATACAGGCACTCAGCATCGAACAACTCTTCAACTTGATCAGAGTTGATGAAGATATAAGACGGGCAAAGCATATTGATTCAGACCAAGAGTTGATCTTGGATGTGTTGGAATTGAAGTTGACTATTACCGAAGACAATTTCTACGCTAGAGAAATTACATTTGGCGACTTCCTATCGACATTCATAAGGCTCAGAGAAAACTGTCCCCAGCCAAACTCGATCCCTATGAGACTCAGCCTTGAAATCAGCTCGAGGCCCAGATTCATAGGCAAATTCAATAAGCTATCCGAGTTGATACGATCTAATAAGGGTCTCGAAGCCATCAGCGACACCGAAGTCGGGGAACTGCTACAAGGCGGAGACTTAAAAAGACGTCGCATTGGTGAGTAGTCTATATAGTTATATAGTAAGGGAGATTTGCTAGTTTGGCTAGCAAAAGACAACAGTAGATGCTTCTTGGAAGGGCCAAGTACCCTCTGATGTCGTTTACACCACAACACCACTCTCTTTCAACCTCGCATACAACTCTTGGTCAATGTACTTTTCCAAGGTAATCTCTCCCGTCAAACCCTTTCTCTTTCTGGTCTTAGTTACAAAGTCTCTGGCCAAGGATTCCTCGGGGACTGGCTTCAAGGTAGGCAAGAAGCAATCCTGATCCAAAGGATCTCCAGGAACAATTTCCCACTTGTTGAAATCGAACATGCACATGGCTTGACCTTGAGTATGAAGTCTGATATCCGTTTCTAAACCCACAGATTCGATGACTGGAACCATACCTTCAACCTCAAAAAGCTTGGTGGCTGGGATTGGTTTTCTGTTCAGAATGTAACCTCTTCTACCCAGCAAAATTTTGGAGACTATCCTGATACATGCTTCTGTACACGTCAAATAAACAGTGTATATGGGTTCCATCAACCTGGGAGTAGCAGTCAAGAAACCTGTGTAGCATGCTCGTCTAGTCATTGGAATGATCTGAGCACTAGATCTTTGAATCTCAGATCCACTTAGCACAGCATCAAGGATTTTGAACTTGGTACCTCTGATAGGCTCATTGCATAGAGGCCCTTCATTTACACTCCATTTGAACCCCAATGAAATAGAGTCTTTAACAGAGTAAATAAGCTCTTTGTTCGTCTCTGATTCGAGAGTATCGTCCATCAATATGTTTGGAAATTGCATGTCTTCTGGGCCAAAGCTCCAGATGGATCTTGCTGCCAACGCATCCCACCCGAAGTCGTTTCGCATGATCTTGGAGGTGGTTCTTATTGGCTGACTTAAATCAAGCTTTCCTGCTTCAATAAACTTGCTGAGCTTGGAATCTTGAACCGGCTCGGCCGTGATCGATACTTGGTTATGTCCAGATTTGGTTGAAACAGGAATTTTGGCTGCTGAAGTCTCTATAATGGTTTCACTAAACCTTGTCATTGGATCACTTACCTTGATTTCTAGGTCTTTGGTGAAGTAGAATCTAAGATCGTGCAAAATGCAATCCAAGTACAACTCTCCCGGACCATATAATACAATTTCACCACTTTCCTCCACATTAATATTACATGAAATGTAGGATTTGTTCACATTTCTAATTCCCTGAAGCAATTTTGGTAATTCGGACGGGTTTTCTGGCTGAATCGCAACTTTGAACACCGATTTATCGTGTAATTTGTCGTTGTTGATTAGCTGCTGCGTTATCGAGGATGTAGTACTCTCTGAGTTGTTGAAAAGTGCCTGAATATTTTGGTTTGATAAGCTGTCTTCAAAAATTGCACCACTTTTGGAGATGATAGAGTCGATTCCATCAACAATTACCACAGATCCCGCACTTGCTTTCGCAATAGGAATGCTGTATCTTCCTCCAGGAATGAATAACCCATCGATTGTCTCGATCTTGAAATTTTCATCATCTTCACTAAAATTGTCGCCTATCACCTTAACCTTTTGACCAAGCTCTAGGGAACCTTTATAGATTCTTACTAAGGCAGAAAACTTCAATGTGTCTGGGGATTCTATCAAGGAAATGATTTTAGCAAATACTGAAGGATGTGGTCCTTTGACTTCAACTGGGGCTTCGATATCTTTAACCGCTTCCACAAATCCATTGTAGCCACCAAAAATAGCCTTGAATATATCTTTCAATAACTTCCTGTGATCCTGTCTATATTGCTGTTTCGATAGCTTTACCCCAAAGTTACTCCACAAAATTTTCTCCAACTTATTGTCACTCAAACTAGAAGTTAAGGTGTGAGTAAATATCTTGTAGATTGGTTCCAAGATGAAGCTCTCGAAGGCCGTAGGAAACTTGGCAGTTTTTGTGAAGGTGCTGTTTGCTTTATCGTAATGATCGGTCCATAATCTTTTCGCAAACACACGAGGGTCTATCTCGAATTGGTTTGCATCTATGTACAATTGGGCAAAACTCAAGACACTGAA
The DNA here is from genome assembly GCF_001661415.1 of Suhomyces tanzawaensis NRRL Y-17324. Lineage (NCBI taxonomy): Eukaryota > Fungi > Ascomycota > Pichiomycetes > Serinales > Debaryomycetaceae > Suhomyces > Suhomyces tanzawaensis. Next base: position 578,473 of record NW_017963638.1, read on the forward strand.
ATGGAACTCAAACAATGCCGAACTGAAGATGACGTTATTCAAATTGGGCAACAAGGGTTTGTGGTTGTATTTATACAGTGAGAAGAACTCGTGGTTCTTGATGAACTGATTAATTTCATCAATAGTGACGTTTATCTTGAGGTATGATTCATTAACCGGTAAGTTCAACTCTAATATTAATCTGTCGATCTTGTTGATCACAAGAACGATGGGTTTATTGTTGAGCAAAATCCGGGAAACTATCTGCTTGTCTCTTGGGGTGAATCCCTCTACGATGTCAACCACTAGAACTGCCCCTTCCACATGATTGAGGGAGGTGTTGGACTCGTTGAGGAAATTAAAATGGCCCGGTGTATCCATTAGGTTGAAAATGTAAGATTTTTGGCTCAAGTCTGGGAGGAGGAGAGTCATGGGTGAGTTTTTGATGGAAATACCTCTATCTATCTCGAGTCTATGGTTATCCAACAATCTTGTCGGTTTATCATCGGATTTTCGTGGCACCGAGGTATATGTATCATAGATGAGGTGATCCAAGAACGAAGTTTTTCCCGAGTGCAAACCTCCCACCACACTGATGTTTCTTATTCTTTCAGGCAACTGGTTGGCCAAGGAATTGACGTATTGATAGTCGTATTTGAGAGGAGGCAACTTCGAGTGGTCTATCTCGATTTTGATGTGCGTATCATCGGCGGGTGTGATGATGGCCTCGTTGGTGATCTGGGGCGCTACGTATGTTATTTCTGGTTGGTGTGCGTTGTTGTCGTGCTTGATAAGTGCCTGTGATGTCGATTCGTTCTGTTCGTGGAGACTCTGCTGGTCGTCCAGGGCCTCGGCATCGCTTAGCATGGAATTGCTAGAGGACTCGGCATCGGAGTCGAAGGGGTCGCCGATCAAATTTCCAAACTCATCGTACTCCTGATCCATGGTGGTTGTTGGTGTTGTACCAATACCGACCAGTTGAGATGAGTGGAAACGGCGTCCTGCACATAGGTCACGTGTATAGAGTGGGTTATAGTACATATATATAGAGGACAGGCAAGGTTACGAGGAGAAGGCGGTGGGAGGAATACATCAGCGTGACCAGCTTGATGATTCCGGAAGGTGACCCGATTTCCGTGGAGCGCCTCCTAACGAGGCGACATTTATGATAGGATGTCCTAAGACAAGGTCTGGTATTTTCTTAACTCAGTGAGCAACGACTGCAATTGGACGTCCGACACCTTGTTGGCAAGACTGGGAATCAAGGACTTGGCTTCTTCAGCGTCTTCGCATTCAAGCGTGCCCAACTGCGCCAACTCGAATGGGTGCAAGGGCTCGGCTACCAGGGCACTGAAGTCATTCAACAACTTCTCCACCGTCTCAGTGGAGGACGAGTTCTTGTACCGGGCGAAGTTCGACAAGTAGTTCAAGGTTTTGTGCATTATTTCGTTCGAGTTAGGTCCTGCCAAGTTCATGTTTTCTATTTCGTCTTCCTTTTCGTTTTCTTCGTCGTCCTCTTCAAACTCCCTGTTCTTGGAGTTCTTGTTCTTTCTCTCCTTCAATGCTGCTCTGATCAATAATCTTGCTTCCGACAAGTTCAACGCAATCAACTGCTCTTCCTCGCCACTGTTGGTGATCTGCTTGAGTTGGAACTCGGGACCCAACTTCAAAAGGGCGGCGTTCTCCTCATCGTCTATATTCTGAGAGGTGGCCTTTCTTCTTCTCACACCAAGAGCACTGGTACTGACGTTCATGATGGGGCTGGATGGAGAAGATATTCGTCGGTGTTGACTTTTGTGCGGTGAGAGGTCGCATCACGTGACCCATACAGAGGGTGGAATGAATGCAATGAGATTTATTTTCGGACTATGTACTGATCCTATTATTATGAGGGGAGGGGCGGGGCCATTAGACTTCTTTGGCTTCCTTCTTATTGCTGGGGGTGTCGATTGTTCGCACATCGTTCACGAAAGGGTGCTTCAAGGCCTCTTGTGGAGTCAACCTTTCCAACGGATTCAAATTGAGCACCTTGGTCAAGAAATCAATCAACAATAGTCTTTCCTGGCACTCCTTCTCGATCATCATGTTCGTCATCTTTTTGGATGGCAACTTGTAGTTCATTATAATGTCTTTCAACAAACGTTGCTTGAAATAATTCTTATTAGGTTGTTCCAGGTGTTCTTCTTTGCCTTTCGTCTTCGCCAAAAATTGTACGTACTGTTCAAAGCTCTTGACTTGATATGATGGCTTGGTCTCGGTGGTTTGAGGAGCTTTCTCAAAAAAGTTCAACGAGTTCCGTCCTACTTCGATCATATGCCGAGGGGGGTAGCCTAGCATGTCCACGATTTTCCAGATCTGGTTGTATTCAGAGGTTCCCGGGAACATAGGTAATCCTAGGAACAACTCACCCACTATACATCCCAAAGACCACATATCAATTGACTCTGTATATGGCAATCCAAGAATGACTTCGGGTGAGCGGTAGAATCTTGACTGGATGTAGGTGTATATCGTTTGACGTGAAAAGCATGCAGATCCAAAATCGATCACCTTAATGTCTGGCTTATCGGGTTGGCATAGAAGAATATTCTCTGGTTTTAGATCACAATGTATCATCTGGAATCCTTTTAGTTGGGACATGGCTTCAAGCAATTGACGGGTCAACAACTTGACTAATTTTATATTCAATCCTTGGAATTGGTTTTGTTTGATAAGCTCGTATAAGTTGGAGGCCAATAATTCGAACACCAAACAAAGATGCTCTTTATGCATAAATGTATCCAACAATCTGATGAAGCTCTTGCCATCACTGTTTGCATTCAAGAACTCCAAGAGTTTGACCTCGGTGAGTGATTGGTTCATGTAGGCTGGCTTGGACTTGATCACCTTGACAGCACATACCGACTGGTTGGAGAGATTCTGGCACTTGACCACTTGACCAAACGTTCCAGAGCCAAGAAGATCCAAAACAATATATTTACGGCCCTCTTCCGTGCCGAGTATGTCGTTTACATAGAGAATGTAGTCACTATCTTCGTTGTCATGACCATTGTTGAATTTTGGCTCCAGGGGCTTGGTAAGCACTCTCTTGGGGTTGGTGGATTTGGAGTATTGGAACTTGCGGGGTTGACAAATGCTGTAGGACTCAGTGAGATAGACCGACAACGCATTCACGGGTGAAATGTGGATGGAATTGACCGAACAACGACGATACTTGGGCTGGTGGTGGATTTTGGGTTTCAAGTCCAACTTGTTGTACACCTTGTAAGCCTTGGGGGCGGGCCTTCTCTTGTTTTCCGAGCGCTGGGACTGGAGGGCTTGCTGGTACTGCTGGTACTGGACTATCAGCGGGGATCTGCCCATGCGACCTGGGGGATAGTACATTTCTCTGGCGTCGGCAGCAGCGTAGGACCCAGTAGCTACCGAGGATCTCCTGGTAGCGCCCAATGGAGGGCCAAGGTGGGCAGGTGGATTCTGGAGGTATTGGGCCTGGTAGGCATTGGGGGCGTTTTGGGATGCGTACGAGTTGTACGAGTTGTAGTAGGGTCCGTCCACCGCCGCAGACATCCGCCTGTCGTTACCCGCCAACGACACCTCCTGGTTGGTGTAGTACTGGTTGAAGGGGTTGTCGGCTCTGGTGGGCGGGTGGATGTAGGGAGGCGCAAGCAGTTGTCGCTGGTCGTACTCGTATGTGGTGGGGAGCTGGTTGGCGAACGAGAGCCGCTTGGATTGCTGGTGCTGGTGCTGTTGTAACAACGGTATGCCCTGGCTTTTGGTTGGCGACTGCGACAAGTTGACGGCAGCGCCGCTGGCCTGCTGGCCAGGCGAGTACCACGGATTCCTGAAGCCTGGCGCCTGGTGCTTCTGGTGGTGGGAAGCATCTTGATTTGGCTCTTGGTTGGGGTTGTTGGAGTTGTTGAGCCCTTGAAGTGGCGGCAAGTGCCAGTTTCCCCCGATGGAATTGTGCCGATTGAAGTTGTAGTTGTAGGACGACATGGAGGGTCAGAACAGGGCGGTGGATGATGGAGGCACCGGGAGAGGACGGCAGGTGAAGTTGAGGATCAATGGGAGTGTGGATGTGTGGGCGCACATCCGGTGAGCCAGGGGTCACGTGCGGGGCTATGGGTGAAAGTGGAGGACGATAAGAGGGGGAGTGGGTGTATCGCGGTGGACATCAAGGGTATATCCAGCTGTAAAGCTGTATACTAGCTGTTGTTTACTTAGTATTAATTATGGAATCCTGCCGACTGATAATTCTGTAATTCCTTCGTACCACTAATTTTAATCTCATTATCAATATTTTCAATCATTATCTCCAGTGGAGGGAGGGTGTCTAGCTGGCCAGACAGTCCAGCAAGCACAATTAGCCATGTTCCGAGAATAAGACATTCGGGTAATGGCTAGTTTTGCCAGAATAAAATAATAAACAAAGTGATAGGATAATTAGTCACAGACTTGCTGGTCGCGGAAAAGACATTGCAAGTCTCCAGAAGACCATTAACATTCTAGACGTTTAATCTGCCAATAGGTAAGAAATTAGCATTTTAGACGTAACCAAAAGTTGCCACATTCTATAAAGACTAATGTACAGTCGCTAGAAGTAAACTAACATTCCAGACGACTGAATCACGCTACAAAACATTAGAATTGTATAAGCATCGTCAACGGTCGCAAATTAATATTCTAAACCATTGATGAACAGTCGCTAACCCTCTAGATCATCTAGTCGCAAATACAAATTCGAACGGATCAACAGCCCAAGAAGCAATTTCCAGACAGTAATCATTTACAGAAGCATTCTAGAGGCTGAATCTACAGCCGCTACACAGTCCAACATTAATATACATTCTATAGACCGAACATAGACATCAAGACTAAAACGGGCCAGCACGCAGCATATGTACAGGAAGAGCCACTGGGGAGCTGGCCAGAGCCAGTGGTTCATGCGGTGGGCGACTCGTTTCATCAGAGGCAGGCGTGATTTCAGTGGTGCAACCGGCTTAGGCTGCCAACTGGGCACCCTCCTCGGCGTAGATGGGCTGCACGGGAGGCTGTGCAAACGCTCTCAGGAACATCATACCCACACCCTCGAACACACCCAACAAACAGGCACATGTGATGGCCGAGTTTCTGGTGTGTCTCCATCCTCCTCTGATGGCCAAGGCACCACCAGTGAAGAAACCAGCAATCACGGCGTTCCAGGCATCCTCTCTCTTTCTGACTGCCTTGACGGAACAGTCGAAGGTGGAGAACAATCCACCCCAGACACCGAAGTTTCCTCCCAAAACAGGGGCTCTGGCCTTGATGGCAGATATAGCACCGTATCTTCTTTCACCGTATGGGGAGTTACGGAACCCCTTGATTCCGTGCCAGACACATCCACCAATGACACCCATGGCGAAGGCACCTCCGAAATCGTTCAAGATTACTATAGGACAAGGATCTCTAGCGTGGTCAGCAGACATTATGATAAGTTGTAGTTAGTGAAGGCAAGACCGATTTTTTCATAAAATTTTCGGCCTCGCATTTGGCCCTGATTAGGTAATCTCAGTCTGGGGGTCAGTATGGTAGAGATTATGGAGTGGAGTACGAGAATTGTGGCAGTGTGGATGGTATAACTGTAGACTCTGTGTGAGCTGGAATTATTGGGCTATATTATTATTTTCTTTGGCTGGCATTTTCCCTTGCCCAAAACTGCACAGCAACCACATGGATCATTTCATGGTTAGTAAAGGTGAATATTTATTCTATCTATAAAGGTACATGTGTTGTGGAATGCTTGTGAGAATGAATGCTTCTGGTAGTATAGTGGTCATGATTTCATTACTACTCGGATCCGAGTCGCTGGTACCCCTTCAGGTTAACGGGCTCTCTGTGATCAACCGTGCTTCCCTGGGCTGACTCCGAACTGATTCGGCTTCCTGGCACTTTCTCGTGCTCCACCTCTTGCCCGCTATCGTGGCCAGCCTCGAATAGCACCTCATTTTCACTCTCACTCACACTGGCCGTGGACAACTCGGTTTCGGAAAACGAAACTGTTCTGAGTCGCAGCGACTGGCCCTCGCTCGGTGGGACTATTGGATCCTTTGTAGAATGGTCAGATTCTTCATCCACGTCCATATCATCGACTCCGATCACAAATGCGTCATTGATGGTTTGACGGCCAGCAATATTGTTCAATTCAAAGTAGTCTGTGTCTATCTGAGGACCATGGAAGCTTCCTATGCCCCAACTCTTGTAGCCTAAGCCAGCGAATCCGGCAAATGCGCAGATAACCAATAATGCATAATTCATGGAGAACCAGGTTAAATTCTTGATTACTGGAGGAAGACACAATATCACAAACAGAAATAGCACCCAACCCAACGACAAGCTATTGATGACCCACCCCAATTTCCTCAACCGAAATGGAGCACCCTTTATTTTCCGACGCTTGTCCAACATCAAACACAAAATGGGAATACCATTGGCTAACGCCAAGCATACCACGGAAGCACCCATGAATGAATTGAACGCAGAGGCCGAAACCAATGACATCAAGGCCAAAACCCCACAAAATAACATTGACAAAAATAAGGCATTTTTGGGGACAGTGGAGTCATCGATAGAGTCAACTGCAACCCAGTACTCCTTGAATGGAAGTCCCCCATCACGAGCAAATGCGTAGGTTGTTCTTGAAGCTGTGGTCAACGAGCCAATGGACTGAAAGAAAACGGTTCCAATCAAAAGAAGAACCAACAAGAACGAAAGAATGTAAGACTCGGTAGACAATTTAAACACCAAGTCAATGGGCATAATCTCAGTATTGCTATCTAGCAACAAAGTGAGCTCGGGAAGTATGGTGAGAAGAGGAAGAATGAAAATGATTCCCATAACCGTGGATAACAGAATAGCACTAATTGCACCCTTGGGCATATTTCTTTCGGGATTCTTAACTTCGTCAGTCATGGAAAACAACATTCCATATCCAGTCAAGGTAAAGGAAGAACTCTGAAGGCCAACCATGAAGGCCAAAGCGTCGGGCCATCCTGATCTGGTATTATCGAATGTGGTGAGGATGTCTTTGATTGAATTAGTTTTTTTGGCAAAGAAGATAAGCAAAAAGTCTATGGCCAAGACGGTGTAGATCGACCATAAAATGCAAATCTTGTTGATTCTTTCTAGGTATTTGGAGAACTTGAAATTGATAAATCCGCAGATAGTCAATAGGATAAAATAAATGCCCAACACCTCGAGCACGTCCTGCTTGTGGTAAGCGTTCTTGAGTCCAAACACCGACAAGATGAACTGGGACCCGGAAAACATTATACTGACTGCATAGGTCCAGTTTCCGATCAACAAGAACCAACCAGTGAACCATGAGCTGATCAACGAGTACTTGTCGTTGCTGAGGATGGCACTGAAATGATAGACACCGCCAGCAGTGGGATATTTCGAGATAATTTCACTCAAACTCAACACCACACAGAAGGAGAAGAATGCCACCACGAGCCATCCGTACAAGATAGTGACGTTTGCGCCATCCACCAACGAGATCCACAATGTCGAGGAGATACCAAAGGGAACGCCCATGAGCGTCACCCCCAAGCCAATGACAGACGTCACTGTCAATTTCCGCTCCAAATCCTGCTTGTACTCGAAGTGTTCCACCTGTTCTATTTCGTCTTCCTCCAAATCATGGAGAAATGAGTGGATAAAATCTCCTACTGGAGCAGCCAAATGGTTGAATGACTGGCCAATTTGGTGGGAGGCAGTGTTATCAGCACCTTCGGCGGCATTCGAGCTGCCTACGGGGTTCTGGGAAGCCCCTTCCATAATGTGACTGGCTGAAGGTTGAATGCGGCTTGGAGGGATTACTGGCAATGGCTATGTCCATGGGGTGGAGTGCACGTGACGTCTGGCTGCAAATCCTCCGATTCGGACAAGGAGGAGTAGTTTGGAGTCGCTGAAACTGCCACTGGGACTACGAGGTAATAATGCTGATGGCAAGTGACTGGTGGTGTCCTATTAGCTTTATGAGGTTTTGGAGTTTTTTTGGAGTTTTTCTAAGATTGTTTAAATTCATCAGCGCTCTCTATCAATTTGGAAAGGTCCCACGTCATTTGAAGAAACACACAAGGGAACTCACAGTTACACACAATTCATTTCAGCTCATTACTTAGTAGTCTACAGATCAAATCAACAGCAAAATTCTTCGTATGAATGTAGTATTATTATACAATGCGATACATTGGTCCATTACTACCAAAGAAGTAACTATAATCCTGTAAGGTCACGGTTTCCGACAGTATGGTAGCATATCGCAGCAGCAATATCGAAATGAAATGTTAACGGGTGAAATCAAATATAGACCAATGTTTGGCCACCTGTCTATGAAAATTATTAATTGGTGAAATCAATTATATACAGATACCAACGCTGGACCATCTGCTATGCATTTACTAGAAGTCAAAATCACTGTCTGCCTCCTCTTCCTCCTCCTTTTTCTCTGCCACAAGCACAGGCAAACTGATACTATCACCAGTTTTGACGTACACACCTCCAATGTTACTAGTGCTCCTCAACAACCCCCCAACAGGCTGGAACTTCTCCTGCACCAAGTATTGCAAAACATCGTCGATATTTTGGATTAGTTCCTTGTCGGAAAAGGAGGTGTATCCCACCTTGATGGACAAACAGTTACCATTAACTGGAGGTATGAAGTACGTGTTTCCCACAATTGCTTTCATTTGGGCCCTGACATATTTGGGCTCACACCTGTCGTCCTTCAACTTGGTGGATTTCTTGCCCACGGTCAACTTGGCGTCTGGATCGGGTTTAGCCATTTGGATCATGAACGGAACCTTCTTGTTCTTGACGTAGAATGTGGAGCCAAGGATGTTGGGCAAGAACTTGTGCACTCTATGGTCGGATACCACGATGTCAAACTCCTTGAAGAGCTTATACAACTTCTTGGGGTCTCTCGACAATGACTTGAGCTTGGCTAGCGTGTAGATTTGGTTGAACACATCTTCGGTGGGGGACTCTTTCTTCTGCAAGGCGTCACGGTAGGGTGTCGAGGGATCCTTGGTCACCAAAAGAACCGACTTGGTTTCTAGCTTGCTGAGCTTGTGCGTTATTGGTATGATTCTCGGAGTATAGTCCTTGGCTTTGGCAAGCTGGATTTTGGTATTGATGATGACGAAAACAGGCTCATGGGCGTCTGGGCCATTCTGATCTCTACTGTGGGACACTAAGGACTTGAGCGACTTCCTTCCTGCCTTGTAGGCGTCGGGGCCTAGTATGAACTCGCCAGACATTGTGGTGTATAGACTTTTCTGGAGGAAACGATGAGATGAGAGGCTCGGCACGTGACCCATGATTGCAAATCCTAAGGCTGGCCATCTTCAGCTGTACACATTGCGGAACAGCAGGGCAGCCAGAAGAGTCAATCGGCATTTGATCATTGCTTCACTAAGATACGGCGATTGAGCGCTGATTACGCATTTTGATTTGGAAAATGGTTGGAATTACGTCCTTAAGCAATACTGCAACACAAAGAGGGACTAATAATTCAAGGTTATTAACGAAGCATATCCAATAGTTTTGACTCAGAATACCAATAACAAACCGTGTATTAAAGGTATTAAATTGGTTAATAATTCTATTAAATGAGATCAGTTTGTGGCAAAACTTTTAAATATAGATAACTGATAATGAATTCTCAAGGCATTCAAGAAAAAAGTAGTAATTCGGATTGTGTTTAGTGATTGGACAGAAGTAACTGATAGTTCAGTCCAACTATTAAAAGGTGAAAACTAATACAGGAAAGGTAGTTCAAGAAATGTAACCAATAATTCTTCATCTCTCAAAGCTATAAACGAAACTCACTAAAAATTCAACTTGACTTAAGCTTCACCAATAATTTAGTTCAAAGTAAACTTCACCATGCAATGCACCACTCAATAGTTACTAATCTTACAATTGTGGCTACGAAACGCTACTGTTAATGTTTTATTGGCACTAGATTTGCTACGTACCTGGCTCGCTTATCTAGCTCATCTACGGTTTTCATGAACTCATACAATGTGGAGGATGACTTTGGAGGCCCAATCAGGAGGGTTTTTTGCAGTCTGATCAAAAGGTTGATCGCAATGCTAACTTTCCATTGCGGGTTTGACAGCCTGATCAGGAGGTTAATGCATTGCTGGGAATCCAGTGCAGTGCACAACCTCGGCTAATCACCACGCAAAGCCCGAATGACGGCAGGCCGTCTCATCATGTACTTGGTCCACTTGTATACTTCGGGAAACTCGACCTTCAAGTTGATTCCGATTCTATCCACAACGTTGTTCCATGGCACGAACGACAAGTCGGCAACGGTGGCCCGGTCGCCCACAAGCCAGACGGGGTAGTCGAAGTATCTGGACTGGGACAACGGCGTGGTGCCGGCACTGTAGGCTGCGGCGTTCTCGACATCCAAGTCCATGATCAATGCTTCTCTTCTTTCAGCCAACGCCATTTCGATGACTCCGTACACTCTCCGTACCTCGTCAGTGTATCTCTCGACGGCACTGGGAACCGGGCACGAGTGGAAGTATCTGAAATGCAAAGCCTGGCCAATCATGGGGGCGTGTCCCGAGGTCTGGAAGAACACCCACGAGGAGATCTGTGACTGTTCGACCAAGTTGTCGGACCACAACGGGCACTCGCCGTTTTCCTTGAGGAACTTGGACACCAAGTACAAGATGATGGCTCCAGACTCCCATATGGAGGTGTTTTCGTTGAAGTGGTCGATCAACGCAGGCACTCTGGCGTTCGGATTTATGGTGACGAACTCAGGCGCCCGTTGTTCGCCGTTGTTGAAGTCCAAGAAGATAGTATTGAAGGGGAGGTTCAACTCGGACAAGATGATGGCCACCTTGAAGCCGTTGGGCGCCGAGCGGTGCGAGAACAAGGTGTAGCCCTCGGTGGGCTGGTTCTGGAAGAAGTGGGTGATTCTCGACTGCTGCTGCTGGCTGGTGGCCTCGTTCTGGAGCTGTTGTTGGAGAAGATTGAGGTTGACCTCGTTCTGCTGCTGGTCGTTGAGCGACACCGACTTCAAGCCGGCTGACAAGTTGGAGATGGTCTGGGGGTTGGCGCTGGCGCCCTGGTGGCCGGGGGTGGATGTATTGGTTCCCGACATGGCGGTTATTGGTAAGTGTAGGGAGGGTATGGAAGTGTTGCTAGGCGATAGGGCTGGCGCTGGAGCTAATGATGGGGTGGTGTGGCGTGGCCTGGAGGAGGTGTGGGACTGGCAAGTGATGGGCCGTGTATGTACGGTGGTGGTGGTGGTGATACAGTCTGGTAGGGGCAAGTTTTCCCCTAGTTTTTTTTCGTTGATCGGTGCGGTGACTATGGCGGATATGGCGCGAATCGGTAGCGGGAGGGAGTAGACCAGGCAGCGTTACTGACGGGGCTAGCAGGACAGTGGTGGGAGTGGTAAGAGTGGAAGGAGTGGCAGGAGGGCACGATAGTGACGGTAAGTGACGGTCAGTGGCCGTCAGTGGCAGCATTCCACACCAGCAGCTCACTATGCCACTAATCTCATGTGTTTCTCTACTGTGTACTCGCACTGTGTGTCTTAGTGTGTGTCTTAGTGTGTATCTTAGTGTAGTCTTAGTGTAGTCTTAGTGTGTATCTTAGTGTGTCGCCTCTTGCTACAGGAGCCGTTACCACCGAGTAGCCTCTCAGTGCTGAATCTCTCAGTAGCCTTCTCAGTACTGGATTCTCACTAAATAGTCTCCACTGACCACCTTTTCGCTGGACCTTACAACGGATCTGCCTTCGCCGGTAAACGTATAACTTCCGCTTTTCCAACTGAAAGGGAATATCTAGCAGATTTGGAGACATCCAAGTAGCTCAAGCAGCTGCCTACGGGATTTCAATACATGCCAACTCGATTTTAGATGAATAATGTGTAGCCTAGAATGTACTAGCACAAACCTAACAAACTACCTAAATTTCATCAGTGACTTATTGTACTCGATTGTATAGCTACTATCTAATATTAAATAGGGGACAGCAGCTGCTCGTGAGATTTCAGTCATGATCTCCTAATAAATACCAAAGTTGGTTTTTAAACGAAATCGCCTTTCTCCGAACTGGCCTAACAGTTTCGTATCTCAGACAAGAAAAGCCATTCAGAGGCACGGGGGCCAAAATGAGAGCAATTAAGCAGATACTAAGTAGGCTACCGGGCGATCTTCATGAAATAGTAATAGAAATGGACAAATTCACTCATCTCAGAGGGACTAGGAAATTGGTAGAGAGGTCAGCTCGAAACCAACTACTTTGAATGAGTAAATGTATTTAGCGAGCACCGTTAAAAAGCACCGATGGGAGACAACGTCAATTGGGCGGAATAGAGGCGCAAAGTATATATACGACAAACCCCGGTAGCTTGGATTATGTTAAGACAAGCTCAGAAATTACGCAAGTTAGTTTAAGGGATAACAGCCAGCTGTCGTTAGCCTAAATTCGTTAATTGAGCTACGAGTTAGTTCATATTCGATAGTAGCCCGCTTTCGTTAGTCCAAATTCGATAATAGCTTCGCTTTTCTCCGTAAGCTAAAAATCAGAAATGCTTATCATCGGAAAATATTTATCGCTCCAAATCGCACCAGATTATCTCATATCTCATAAGATTATACCATCTCCAAATCACATTCTTCTCCACCACCATGACGGTAGACTCCCATGTGGCGATCTTGGTATGTGATGGCGCCATTGACGGCATCACCCAGCGCTATGGCGACTTTGGCGACAACACAGCGGCGTTGTTGGCCCAACAGGGCGTCCGTACTCACAAGTACTACGTGTATGGCACCAGCACCTCCCAGCTCACGGAAACCTACCACCATCTCCAGCAGGGCCTCGACAACGGCACCGTCAGCGGGATGGTGTTGACGGGATCACGCTCGGACGCGTTCGCTACAGGTGTGGTGTGGATAGACATGTTGAATACGTTTTTACATACAGTGTTGGGAGACCAAAACCCTTGTCCAGTCCCCATCGCTGGGATCTGCTTTGGGCACCAGATCATGGCCAAAAACCTCGGGTGTACGGTTGGAAGAAACCCGCTAGGCGGCTGGGAGTGTGGCACCACTCCCATCGCCATCAGCAGCAGTGCTTTGGCGTTACCCATGTTTGAACCACTTGCGGGAGCTTCTACCCTCAACCTCTCCGAGTTCCACCAGGACGTGGTGTTGGACTTGCCTCAGTCGAGCTCATCCAGCTTCGTGTCGGTGGGTTCCACTGCCAAGTGTGCCATCCAGGGCATGGTGTCGGTTTCGGGCCCTTTGAGAGTGTTGACGTTCCAAGGCCACCCCGAATTCCACAGAGACCTTATCATCGACATGGTCCAACACGGGTACGATGGAAAAATCCTCACCCAGAAGGAGTACGACGCCTTTTCACAGGCCTCCCGCGACCTCGAGAACCAAGGTGCAGTGGCAGGAGCAGTGCTTGCCAACTTCTTCAACGGAAAGTAGAGTCCGGGAATGTGTAACTAACTGGTGCCATATGAAGTAAGGATGTCTCTATTTTAAAGGACTCCATGCATACTGATCAATCATGATAAATATCCACCTAAATTTGAATAGAACTAGCATAATATTTTCATTTGGGGTCCAAAAAACCACCAATTCGAATAGAACTAGCAAATCATTTTCATTCGGGGCCGAAACTTCTCTTTATAGGTGAGACGATAGTAAATCCATTCAATTTACCCCCTTTAGGTGGCGCAAACACACTGAGAGGCTCGGAAACCTCCTCGTGGTTGACTCTTCTGCTCAACTTATCATTGATCACCTTCTGATCGTGAAGTTTTGCCTCCAATGCCTTGATCTTTTCGTTGGCAGTTCTGAGCTCGTAGTCATGCTTGGAAGTAATTTGACTGACAACCTCCCTGAGCTCTTCTCTTTGGCTTCTCAAGGTCACAATCGCTTCTTGAGACTCGTCATACGACTCGTCATAGCCTTCATTTACCAAAGAAAGCTGTCTATTAGTGCCATTGGTTGCTTCCACGGCGTTGGCTCTTTTTTCTAATTCTGGAATCACTTCGAACTTCAATTGGGCGTTTTCCTTCAAAAGCTCGTTGTACTTATCCAAAAGATTTCTATCAGATTGTGTGTTTTTTTCCTGTTCGGCCAACCTATCTTCAAGCTGGTTTACAGTATCATTCTTTAACAAGAGCTGTTGGTATAACTCGGTCTTTTCATAATTTAACTTGAGTGGGCTTGGGGATTGTCCATTTTCCAAGAGTAAAGCATGTTCCTCGCTGATGAACCGCAAACGGCGCTCCTTATTCAACTTCTCCTGTAACTCAGCAACCGTTTTCAGTTTCTCAATGACTTCTAGCTCATAATCGGTCTCGCTGGAAGTCAAGTTATTCTGCTTTATTCTTGTTTCCAAACTCAATTCTCTCTTGATAGATGATGCCAATTCTGCAGTGACAAGCTGCAATTCATTCAATAATTCGTTATTGCAGTTGATGATTCCCAATTCTTCTTTAGTGAATGTCAACGATGGCTTGGCAGAGTTAACGGATGCTCCCGATAATCTATTTTGTGAGGTACTCATCTTTTGCAATGCATTCACTGGTTGGGTTTGTTCCTCATCCTCTGGATCAACCAAGCCACTGGATCTCTTTCCAGATTTTGACAATCTCTTGAACAAATTCTTCGACTTTCCAGTCAAAGAAAAATGCCTGGGCTTTTCCTTTTTGCTGCTGCTGGTGGAAAAATCTGTGGAATCATCAGGAGTGCCAACCTCACTAGAACCATTTAAGTCTTCATCGTTAGCATAAGGGGCTTGGAAATTGGAGAGAGTTGATGTATTATCTGTGGAAGGAGTTGAAGTACCCATATTTTCCTTGTATGAGCTCTTTTCCGAAGAAGGGCGAGATGTCTTTTCTGGAACTTCTTCCAAATATTCCGGCTCTGTCTTTTCGGCGCTGACTGCTCTAAAGTTACTAAAGGCAGTATTTGCAACTAACGATTGGATGGAGGCCAGTCTCTTCTTGGCGCTCCACAAATCATTCTTTTCAGGAGAACCTCTTTCTCTGAGGGACGATGAATCATCATCCTCGATGTAGGACTCTTTATTAGGGGATTTACGAGGAGTTACCAAGTTGGGTGCGGTGACAAAGATTTCTTTGCTGGTACCATTAGATGCTGCCGTTGCACCCAAAGTCTTGAACTTATCGCCATAGTTCTCGGTATGTTCGTCGTCCTCGTCATGCATCATGGATTCTCTATTAGTGGTGTCCTTGCGGATGTTGAAGGAGGGAGAGGTATCGTACTCATCGGTAGATGGGATCTCTCTGTGTGGAGATGCTTGTTCCTTGACTTCGTTTGAATTGAACAAATTAATTTTACGCAATCTCATGGAGTTTGTCTTTTGAAGAGTGGATTTTCGGGAAAGTGAAGCCAGATCGTCTTCTCTGTCGAACTCGTACTTGTATATCTCGTCATCATTGGTGGAGATAGCGGGAGGAGGCACTCTTCTGATGCTGGCCTTTGGGTCGAGGCTAGGGGAGGCAGCTATGCTTTCTTCTTCGTCTTCTTCCACCACGTTCATGAGGGAATCATTTGAATTTTGCTGGGTGTATGCGTTAGTATCTGGCTGCGGAGGAGCAGGTGGGTTGTAGTTGTATTGTGGAGCATTTGGTCTTGCGTTGGGGAATTGTTGTACCGGGGGGATCTGGGGGCCTTTTGGATCAAGGCCGGGCTGGGGGGCGTAGAACTGGTTCGGATGGTTTCCGTTGGTTAGCGAGTGGGTTCTGGGGGCACCAGGGGGAAGTTGGGCCTGGGGCACACCTTGAAATTGGCCCTGGGGATGACCCTGGGGATGGCCCTGGGGATGGCCTTGAAATTGGCCCTGTGCAAGCTGCCCTTGTGGACGTCCCTGTGGATGTCCCTGTGGATGTCCTTGGGGGTATCCCTGAGGAAACTGCCCCTGGTACGGTCCCTGTGGATATGGGTTTCCGTTGCTCCTCATCGATGCGGTTCTGGGGCCTCCAGGACCCATAGGGGGACCTCCCGGACCTCCCGGACCTCCCCTGTTGTTCAATGACATCGTACGAGGCCCGTTAGGGTTGGAGTTCAACGACATGGCCCGATATCCCGGAGAGAACGAGCTCAACGACATGGCGCGTGGATCGCCTCCGTACACTGGCTGCGCTGGCTGCATGGGGTTTCCGCCTGTGGCGAGCGACATGGCTCTGGCGCCAGACGCCAACGCCATCTTCTTCTGGTGGTTCATCTGTTTTCTGTACTGGATGTTGTTGAGGTTGCGACCCGTGGACGAGCCTGTGCCACTCAAAGTGGGGATGATGGGGGTGGTGTCCAACGACTTGGCGGCGTTCATGCCGTAGGGGCCTCTGTCGCGGATGTGGGTGATGTCGTCGAAGGACATGTTGGCGGTGGCAAGGTCCTGGATGTCAGCGCCAGTGTCCTCGTCAAAGGCAGCGCCAGCCTTGTTCCGGCGGAAAAACCGGTTCATACCAGACTGGGACGTCAACGAGCCCTTCCTGGACCCTCCTGGCTGGCCCACGGCTGGCAACGGCGTCATGAGGTCGTAGTTAGACTGGTGGTGGCCTGGCGGTAGATGGTGGTGCGGGTTGTTGTGGGAGTTTGGTGGCGCGTAGTGGGGCTGGGGGTTGCCACTCAAGGCGGCGATGTCCTGCTCGCCATTCAAGATCTGCTGCCTGAGCTTGGCCCTGTGGGATGTCGCTACCGCCGCTTCCATGGTTGGTGTGTGGTGAAGGATGAAAGCAAGCGAGTTTTTTGGAGAAGTAGCGAGCATCGCGCGATGCAGGGGCGGAGCCCATGGGGAGGCTAGGGAGAGACAGGGAGAGGCTAGAGCGAGGCTAGGGAGGCTACAGGGAGAGATGGGGCGATGGGCGGGGTTGACGAGGCAGCGTACTATTGACGGTGGTGTTGGTGGTGGTAGAGATGGTGGAGGAGGAACTTGTGCTACAACTACCAGTGGTGAGTTCCCCCAACGCGTCCGTTCTAGATCCAGACTGACAGAACGGTTATGGGCGTGGACGCTTCCATCCACGGATTCCACCAGGATGTGCAAGCATAATACCCGCCGCAAGCTGGCATTACCAGCGATGAGTTTCACGTGGCGCGTGTATTTGGCATGAGTTTCACGTGGTGTATATTTGGCATACATGGAAGCTGGTGCAGCTGACGGCACCGGATACTCCGATCCGGTGAAGGGAGAGGGAAGGGTTGTGTCAGCCAAGCGATTGGTGTCAATGTGTCAGACAGAAACCATACGTCCGCCAAGGGCAGTATGCATCCGTGACGCGGTGCAGCAGTGGCTTGGATGGGACGGGTGTGTTCTGGCACTTGTGTTCCGGCACCGAGCTGACGAGCGGCTGTTGGTGGCGTGACCAGGCTAAGAATAGGTCGGGGCTGGATAGCCTCGGGAAGCCGTCAGGCAGGGGAGACTCAGCACCCTGGATATCCTCGCTGCCCTGCCAGCCAATCTGCTTCTGCTTCACTGTAGTGCAGCCAGGCTGCAAAAGCGCCTGACCAGCCGCAGAGCTGTATTCGGCTCGTCTCCGAGGCTACTCGCTGGAACGACTTCAGTGCCACTGGTGGCCTTTCTCACCTCTGGCTTGGTTAACCAGCTGAGTGTCCGTATTTGTAAGTGTTTTGAGAATCCAATTTGTGAGTATTCAGTTGACCTTGAAAGAGCAGCCTGACAAGCCTTGATGGATTACGGCAGGCTGCCATGGCCTTACCAATTCTTAGATCACGGTGTCGAACTGCATTGGACAGTCCAAACTGGAAAGTAGCCAAAGAGATTTGACTGGTGGCTCGAGGCACCTTCGTTTTCAACGATTAAGCCCATTTGGTGGGTCTGTTTGAATTCACCACAGAAGTGCCCCACCTATTGCTTTCCTGATGTCTCACCACCTAAACCAAAGTAGGGATCGTAGGGATACCGAAGTTATCCAGGTGGCCTTGCAGAATATCAAGGTCTAGCTAGTACAGCAGCGGTGGTCGTACCACCAGCCCCTTGATTACTCTTTGCGTTTGTGTCAAACGCTTTCAAACCCGCTTTGCCCACAACGGCCAAGCCATCGAGCTGATTCTCCATTTTCTCCTTTCAAATTCCCGACTGTCCTATTCAAATCATTGGGTGCGAAATTGGCCTATTCAATTACGCACGAAATATCACCAACTGACACTCGAATTAATTATTGTATTGCCATTGTTAATGAACCGTTCACCGTCTCGCTTGTCCCAGATCCCCGAGCCCCAGACTTCACCTCTGATGGTGCACGACCACTCCGATGATTCTGTACCGTTTGCGGAAGAACGCCACCCAATTGTCCACCGCCTGGTTCTGTTTGTCGTCGAAATCGTCTGTATTCCAGGTATTCTCGTCGGTTTCAGCCAACACCAACCGATTGAGCCCCAACAACCGTGACACATCCTTGCCCACCAACTTGTGGTATCCCTTACCGGGTCCGTAGCTGTTGGCGTTTGCAGTTACGTCGTAGATATAGCCTCTGATGGCCACATAGATGTGGGGGTCTTTGATGCCGTCGTAGTCGGCGAGCTGGGAACGGGTGTAGATGGGAAGGGTGTGGATGTCCACGTCTTGGTTGTAAACCTCTGCCTCAGTGAGCTCAGACATGGTTGTGGATTCAATTGGAGTAGTTTGTTTGGTGTTCCGAAGGATAAGTGGATTCAATTGGTCGTTCAGCAGTGCTAGCAATGAAGTGCAAGGCTGATGATTAGTACTGGTCCTTCAGTAGTTCAACTAGTCGAGCAGTGAGGTTGTTAGTTAGTTCTAGAGGAGATAGTTCCTGTGTTTGATGATTGGGTGCTTTGTCCAGTAACTGTAAACTAGTTCTGATTGCAACTGTAGACTGTTGATTATACAGAAGATTGGATTCAGTAATATCTTGTTTGCTGGTTCGCAGTTTGATTCCACTGAACGGTTCGCAGGATTTAGCAGTTTAGAGATCAGCTGGTGCCTTGTAGACTATTGGACGGTCAACTACTGCTGTGAAACGCTCTTTTGGTCCTGATCCTACTACGCTGGAAGAAAGATCCGTGCTCTGGCGATCCGTCATGCTGCCCAGGCGACCGGATTTCGCGGACACCAGGGGACTCCGATATCTCCGAAATCCACAATTGCCGTTGGTGAAGCCACCGTTGGTCGCCCCCTCTGGCCCCAGCTGGAACTGCCGTGGTCAGCCCCGCCAGGGGCTGATTGTCAACGGTGTGGAGCTCCGACTCCAACAGGGTCGTGCGCGCACCAGATTATACTCATATGAACTCCAGCCATCTGATGCCAAACTTCCTCCTCCACTCCCGATCCACCGTATCGGCATGGTAAGTGACTCGCTAGCACAACAACGACGCCGTCCTCCGAACCGTCGCCTGAACCCCATCCACACATACTAACCCCAGACTGACAATACAAAGTACCCTCCCAATATCCAGAAGCTCTTCGCTCCCAGACCTCCTCTTCCCTACATCGAGTCCACCGACTATGCCAGCGAAACTCGCCGTACCAGCACAGTAACTCCCATCTCCTCCGTCAAGGACAGCATCAAGGCGTACCTCCAGCAATTGCCCCAGATCGAGCAGGAACACCCTCAACCAGCCCCCAGTGAGCAGCAGACAAAGCTCAAGCTCAGCCAGGAGCGCAAAAAGCAGCTCCAGCAGTCATTCGCCAGGCAGGTCCGCGAATGGAATGACCCTGAGCTCTTGCAGAAGAACGAGAAGGAGTTCATGAAGGACCCCTACCGCACGGTGTTCCTCTCGCGGCTCGACTACCAACTCACCGAGCTCGAGCTCTCCAAGCACTTCAGCAAGTACGGCGTCATCGAGTCGGTACGAGTTATCCGCGATCGCGACGGCAAGTCCCGTGGCTATGCGTTCTTGGTGTACGAGAAGGACCACGACGCAGCTGCATGTGTCAACGAGTTGGCCAGAACAGGATTGAAATTGCCTGTAGGCGACAAAACACCCACCAGGTCGATCTTGGTGGATATAGAGAGAGGAAGAATCATACGAAGCTGGAAGCCTCGCAGGTTAGGCGGCGGTTTGGGGGGAAGACACTACACTAAGCCCGATGCCAGGGGCTCCAATACTGCCTCTGCAGCGGCCAGTGGCAGAAGAATTCACATCGCGAACAACCCGCAGTTTCCTACCCCCTCCTTCAGACCACCCCCAAAGCCCCAGGGCTTTGGATATCCAGACTTGCTTCCAACACCGGCTTCGGAAGAGAAGTCTGTGCGGGACAAGTACGCAAAATATTCATCGACCTCCACCTACGAGAGTGCTGCCAGCCGCCGCACAGACGGAGGCAGATCCATTCGTAACATCCGAGGCAACTAATAGACAGATGTCGCGTCCAAGCTATACCAGCGAATCCATCATCATCCCGTGGAAAATTGCCATAAAAATTAATTCTCGCTCTTAATTACTGAGAAACCTCCTCCATTCATCTCTCAGTTTGCTGGAGTCAAAAGACTAGTTATTGTGGAGATTGATAGCTTCGTTCAGCACTCATCTGAAAAATTTATCAGTGTAATATTAAACCAGCAAGAGGTCTCAAAACCACCTCGTGGCCTCCAGATGCCGGAAGCGAGCGATCCACCCACCTACCATGCATCCAGGGCAATCTTGAAGCAATCTGCCTCCGCCGGCCCTCCCTTCACTTGCCACATTAGTTCCTGTATATAACCCGTAATTCATATCGTCCGAACAAACTTACCAGTACCTTTCAGGACCATTTCCTTCCTCATCCAGATGTCTGAAGAAACCTCCAAGAGAAAGTTGGACGACGAAGAGCACACAGCCAAGAGGCAAAAGTCTGACGAAATAGGCGTGAATGGCGCTGCCAGTTTGCAGGAGCTCAGAAGCTCAATTCTTGCAGAAGTTCACTCCCTTTATGAAGCCAGAATAACGAGTTTGGAGAGCAAGGTGGCGGAATTGCTGGGGAATAAATCGCCAGCGTCCATTGTGAAAACATTTGAAGACAAGCCTCGTGATTTGCTGGTCTCGGAGGGCCCAAAACTGGGTTCTTCTGCTCCTAAATTGACAGCCTCCAAACAGCCAGAGCAGAGCAAGCCCAAGGCTACTTTCGGAGCCAGTCTGTTCTCCATCAGCGCCAGTGTGGCCACGCCTACCAACTCGTTCAACTCGACCACAAAAGCCACAGAAACACCCACCGCTCCCAACTCCTCGAAAAGCTCACCACAACCAGTTTTTGGGGCAACTACTTCCTTTGGAAAAAGCCTCCAAGAAAACTTGAAAAACCGCAAGAATGTGTTCGATTCGATACCTTCACAATATGAACAGCCCACGCCTGCACAACCAAGCAGTTCCTTTGGCGCCAACTCCAAGTTTGGCAACGCCTTCCAAGAATCGTTGAAGAAGAAGTCATTTCTCGACGAACAAACTCCAGACAGCCAGGAAGGCGAAGAAAAAGGGTCCACCCCACAGCAATTCAAGCAGGTAGAGCTCGAGAAGATCCAAAATATCCAAACCGGTGAGGAAGACGAAGAGTCCAAGTTCAATGCCACCGCCAAATTGTTCGAGCTCGACTTGTCCAAGATCTCCGAAGGATGGAAGGAAAGAGGCTTGGGCCCCGTTCACCTCAACCAGTCCACCAAGAATAAGAACGATTGCAGAATAGTAATGAGATCAAACGGTCTCTTGAGGGTGATTTTGAACTACAAAATCACACCAGAATCCAAGTTGCTCAAGGGATTGGAGGCCAGTTTGACACCAGGCAAGTTCGTGAGGTTGAACTCCGCCAATGCGCAAGGGCTTCCCATCCAGTACTTGCTCAAATTTGGTTCAGAGGCAACTAGAAACCAGTTCTACGATGCTACTGAGGAGATCAAAAAAGAGATTGGCGAAGACAAGCAAGTGACAGGCGGAGCACAATGGCTCTGAGATCATATGAGCCGTACCATTATCATCAAGTGCACTTCCCGCCAAGGGCCCAAGAGCCACAAGAGGCATTGCAGAGTGGTAGCCTAACTACAGGATTCATTGCCTACAATAGTGTACTCTACTCATCATTAATTAGTTCTAATATACTTTCATACGTGAAACCTTGTAGTAAAGTAAATTCGAGACGTTGTACATTATTAGTTTCTGTACTTATTCATGTGGGTGTATGGTAGTAAGGATCATTCTAGTTTAGAGTATATTGAAGTAGGTTCATAAGACATTATCCACTAGTTCTTGATAAATGCGATACTGCAAATGGTCGACCCCTTGGCCCCTCCAAATTGGAAACTAGGATAGTTGATCTTTCCCCACACACTTAACGAGTTGGACTTGTTGGAGGTGATAATTTGGATCAACTCTTCTTCTGTGAAATTGCATGACGTTATCAATAAGATGGAGTTGGAATGCATCAATTGCGACACCTGGTCAGCGTAAGCATCCATACCAATTTTTCCCTCGAAATCTGGCAAAGGGTCCTGGTTCAATGCTATAGCATCGAGGGTACCCTTGTCCAACAAGATGTCAAACTGTTGTTTGTGGTCGAGTAAAAATGTGTTGTTGTGCTTGGCCAATAAGTCCACCTGGTCGAAGGAAAACGAGGATTCGGGATACTTTTTAGCAGCAATTTCCCGAGAAAACTCCACTGAGTCAGGCGAGTAATCCACCCCCGTGAAGCCAAACTTCAATTCCCTCTGTCCCTCGTATTCCTCTTCGAGATCCTCGTGCAATTGGAACAATAAGTGTCCATTTCCCGTTCCTAAGTCCAAGAACTTGATTTCTTCGTGGGTGAAAGGGAACTCATCCTCGTTGAGCTTGTCCAAGATAAACTGGATCATTTTGTTCTCGGCATCCGAGTCGTCGAACCAGCATTCGCCGGTGTCTTCTTCATTTTCTTGGAAATTGTTGATTTCTCTCTTGTAAAACTCGTTCCAGCTGGATGTTAGTGGAGTCCTGGGAATTAGAGATTAATGCGACTACTTACTACTCCTGAGTCCCCAACTTTGAGGAGTTCAACCTTATTTCTTCCGTCATGGTGGTGGAAGCTGGCATCTCAGTGAAAGATCTGAAAAAGATACCTGAACACGTGATGAGAGGCACATGACCCCAGATCATCTGACGCTATACGCATCCTCATCTTCAACATCTCCAGACGCGTACTCAATCCCACAACATGGACCCCGAAGAAATTAAGGTAGACGACGTGGTTGTCGAAGAGTCTTCTTCTGAACTGCCCATAAATTCCGAGGCGGAAAAGAACTACCGCATATGGAAGAAAAATGCCCCTTTTCTATACGACTACCTTTCCACCCACACGCTTCTCTGGCCATCATTATCGGTACAGTTCTTTCCAGATTTGACCACAAACTCAGGGTCAGGCGAGCAGACAGTGCTGCAACGGCTTTTGCTCGGGACATTCACCTTGGGCCAGGCAATTGATAGCATTTCCATAGTCCAGCTTTCACATTACTTAAACCTCAACAAAAACCTACAGATAAACAGGCTCGATTTCAACCAGGAGAAAGAAGAGTTTGAACTCTCTGTTCCCTCCATCAATAAGATCAATGTACTTCAGAAAATCAGCCATTTTGGAGACGTCAACAAAGTACAATACATGCCTCAAAAACCCAACGTGTTGGCGAGTGCCAATAATGTTGGTGATTTAGTGATTTACGAAAGAACCAAGCACTCCAACTTCAAAAACGACTTGGCTCCTCTGAGCGTAGCAAACAAGGTGCAAATGACTCTACGGGGCCAAAGTTCGGACACCAACAATGAGATATTCGCAATCGACTGGAACAAACAGAGAGAAGGGGTGCTAGTATCCGGAAATATGAACGGTGATCTTAACGTGTTCGACATTAAGAAATATTCGAGCGCATCGGACGTTTTAGACCAGCACCAACATATCGCAAATGGCAGTGGAGTTAATGACATAGAGTGGTTTTCGAACCACGATTCACTCTTTGCTGTGGCAGACGAAACGGGGTCAGTCAGAATATACGACACCAGATCAGCAACCTCGCTAGTAGCAAAGGTACAGGCGTCAGAAAGTGGCATTAACGGAATCTCCATAAATAAACAGAACCCAACGTGTTTCAGCACCGGAGACAGCAGAGGCTCCATAGTAATCTGGGATATACGATACAAAGAGCTGCCCTATAGCACCATCAACAAGCATAAGGACTCCATCACTCAGGTGAAATGGCACCCCAGGTTGTCCAATATTGTTGCATCCAGTTCCAGCGACACCACTGTGCAAATATTCGATGTGAACAAACACGAACAGGACGAAGGTTTATTGTTCGTGCATGCTGGTCATATGTTGGGGGTCAATGATTTCGACTGGTCGTTCCATGACGACTGGTTGTTGAGCAGTGTTGCAGATGACAATTCGCTACATGTGTGGAAGCCCACTTTGAGATGATGCGTATGCCATGAGTGGGTCTCCGGTAGCTAACACTCATAGGCGATCATCATCCGCCAGACTAATATCATACTTCAGCCTTTTGTGTGGTCCTTTTGTCTGGTCCTTATTCTTCCTAGCAAATGTACTAGATATTGAGCCTTCTTATTTAGTCCAAGTGCTTGAATAATAATCCACAAAGGGTTCAATAATGTACTAATGTATTGTAGGTAGTTTGTCAGGTGTTAGAGTAATAATTGTAAGTTCACTATAATGATTTTTAGAGTATTAAATACAAGTACACCCTAGGAGATGTCTCTTAGCAAAAGCAGGAATTCACTAAATACCAAGTGTTATTTTAGGAGAACCAAAAGCGTCTGATGGAGTTCATGCAGATTCTTGTGAACTACAAATGGTGCCTTTATTCTTGCCTGTCATCCACTAACTAGAAGTTGTCTGGGCCTACATCTACTGTGCAAGTGAAACCTCGCCCGCTATTTAAATGCGTCTTTATTCTAGATCATAAATACCTAATTTTATCCTTAGTTCTTAGCGAACAACTTTTCAACGTCAGCGACGGCTTCAGCCAAAACTCTTTCTTGGAACTTAGGAGTTTCGATCTCCTTGTTAACCTTTTCTAACACGGACTTAACCAATTGTTCTTGTTCCAATTGTCTTTGTGCTTGTTCGAATCTGACCCAGGAGTCCAAGGTGGCCTTGGCTTCGGTAGCAACAGCAATCTTTTGCTTCAATTCGAAGGATTCAGCTTCCAATTGAGCGGTTTCCTTGGAGACAGCGAACAATTGCTTGGTGGTGGCGACGACATCCTTTAATTGGGAGACAGAGTCGATTCTGTCCTTGACAGCAGAGACGTGCTTGTTTCTGGATTCGTTCAATAAGTCGTTGACCTTCTTGATTTCACCGTCAGCCCATTCGGTGTATAATGGGGCAACGAACTTGGCAACCAAGGCAGAGAAGGTGGCGAAGGTGACAACCAAGATGGTTTCATCGTGGATGATGAGCAATTCGTTGGAGATACCGTAGATGGCGGCAGCGGCACTGGTGGCCAAGATACCGGTCTTGGAGATCAAGTTGTTACCTGGCAAGGCTTCGATGATGGAGTTGGCCTTTTCCTTTGGCTCAACTGGGGTAGAGAGGTAACGAAGACCGATTCTAGAAGGTTAGTACAAGAGCTGGGTTAACGAGTCAAACAGAACAGCATGTATGGATGGTGCTGGAAAGTTGTGTATGGATATTATGGGTGCGTGTACTTTATTTGGTGATTGTTCACTCTACTTGATTCATTTTCATGATTGTCACTCGCTTGGATGTGGGACTTTGGTGGTGTTTTGTTGGACATTTTGACAGTAAATGGCCACCAGGAATGGGAGAAAACGCTGGGAAGGCACACACGGGCGTGGTGCCGCATGTTGTGGACGGATGGTTGGTAGGATCTGATTGGTGTTGAACTCTTTTGATGTTTTCCAGTGGGGGATCCTGTTTAACTCGGTCAATGGCAACGGGTCAATACATACGGAGCTGGACGCATGGCCATACCAACGGCTGGGCGGACGGCCTTGAACGCAATTCTGTTAATCATGGACATTGTTAATATAAACCTGATCAAACGGTAATGGTTGGTAAATTCTTCAGTCAATTTTTTGTTAGTGAGCGAGGGCCGGAGCAAAAACGGATGTGATTGGAGGAGAGATGACTTCCGTATTGGGAAGTGGGTGCGCGGATGCGCGAGGTAGTGTTCGCGGTATAGGTTAAGGAGGATAAGGGTCAGTAGAATGGTTCTAGCGGGTTGTTGGAGTTCTGGTAGGTGCTTGGTAGAGTACTGGGAACATGCTATCGCTTACAACAACACAGAAAATGCTGGTTCTCATAGTTCAATAGGTCTAGTACATAATATTGCCAGAACTGATAGTTAGATCAATAGTTATAATACACAAAATTGGTGGAGTTCAATAGTAAAAACATACAAATTGCTGGCACTGATAGTTTATTCAATACAATACACAATATTGCTGGGAATGATATCTGATTCAAAAATTACAATACACCAACTGCTGCCTGATGATCTGATTTTAGTTACAATCCACCAATTGCTGGAGTTGACTTTCAATTTTTGTTAGAATGTGTAGCATATGTTGTCATTTAAGTCCTTGTGTTAATTAGGGAGCTAACCACTCAGAATACAATTATCACAATGGACTGAAATCTATGGAACTAGCACTAACTTATACTATAATGCTCTGAATCTTGGAAGTAGACGATGCTAATAGAGAGGGATTTCCTGGAGCCTCTGATGCAATAGTGCAGTATATTTGGCTACACTGGACCGTCTGCTGAAATACTTATTCACATTAAAATACCCTAAAATTCAAGGATTTTCTTTAATACAGACACTGAGGTCGCTGTGACCAGAGTACGGGGGACTGTGGTGCGATTTATACTCGCTATGTATTGCGGTAACGGTAGATCCATCGATTTTTGGAATCAGCGAGGAGTCTGTTTTATAGTCGGGGGCCTGTTATTCACCCTGTATGTCTAGTAACCTGCTAGACACGGCCGTACGCCTCGTACTTCGCCTTGATTATGTTGTAGACCGCCCGCTCAGTCCTGTTGTGGGCCTTGGTATCCAAGTCCTGAATGGAATCCTCAAGGTCTTTGGTGTAGGACACCTTTCTTGGTGCTGTTTCTGAGACAAATGAGATGTCATTGGCCCTTTCTCGAGCAGACCGCAAGATCTGTTGCTGAATGTTGTTGGACAAGACCTCCACCGTCTCACCGTGGTCCAATTGAAGGGCCGGAGGTTCCTTTATCTCTCCATCCTGCTCTGGGGTTTCTATGGCTTCTGTAGGTACTGAGGATGGAGTTGCACTTTGAGGTGGTGTAGGATCGCTGTGTGTGGAAGGAGACGCTTCAGAGCTAGTCTTGTTGAACCTGTTCTTTCTCAACGCCGCCAAACGGGCCCTTCTATCTTCCAGTCCCTCTTCCCACGACATGTTGGAGTCTTCTCTGGTGCTGCTAGAAATTTGTATTTGGGCATCAGGTGAGTGGGCACGTGACATATATCGTGGTTTCCTTTCAGATTCCTGGTTAAGCCAGCCCTCTTCTGGTATGATACGATTGCATTCCCCTGATGAAGCTGCCAATCACACGCCTCTTCAGGTTATACTAATTCTAACATGTTAATTTCTGGCAACAATTAGTGGATAAATTGACGCGATTTTGCAGCTAAAAACCTCATTGGAAAAGTGGGCATACACCTTTCTTGCACCAAAGCCGCCAAAATGGACACCTTGGACCGCATAGACGAGTACTTTAGGAATGAAGCTGGATATGCAGAAATGGAAAAGGTGAGATTCAGTGAAAATTCAAAGAAACCAACTGAAGGAAGTATTCACCATGAGAAAGAAGCAACGAAGTCCAAAAATGCGGATGGGGTGGTTATTACGAATCCAGCTGGGGACCCTAAGAATTTGACGATTGAACCAGCTTGTATCCACTTGAATTTGGAAAAAGAGTGCTGTCCCAAACCAAACCGAGTTGATCGTGACAATCCAATTCAAAGCATAAGCACACCACCTGTGATAAGAGAATACCCAACTCATGTGCAGAGTGAGAGTACTGAGGGTTCTGGAAAGGTCAACCAAGAAGGGAAAGGTGAAAATCTCTTCTTGGGTGTGAAACAATCAATACCAGAAGAGTATAGATCGGTGTTTCCTTTTGAATTCAATAAAATGCAACGCGAGTCGTTTCCCACCATCTACGAGTCTGGCCAAAGCTGCGTGGTAAGTTCTCCTACCGGATCTGGCAAAACTGTTCTATTTGAGCTAGCAATTATTCGACTTCTCCAAGAATCTGAAAATAGAGTGGTATACCTATCACCATTGAAATCGCTTTGCAATGAAAGATATGAAGACTGGAAACACAAATTTGGGCCCTTGAATATCACTGTCCAAATACTCACTGGGGATACTTCTAGTAACCCCTTTCATACCCTAAAAACTTCAGATATCCTATATCAACCCCTGAGAAATGGGAATCGTTGACTAAAAAGTGGCATGAGTACCCAGAGGTATTTTTGAGCTACCAGTTATTATTGCTCGATGAAGTACATGCCATCGGAACAGAAAGAGGATACTCACTAGAGGCAGTCACTACAAGAATGAAAATGATGAACCAGGGTCTAAGGATAGTAGCATTGTCTGCAACTATCACGAATATATCGGATATTGCGCTTTGGATCGGTGCTGGTTCCACATCCCTGTGCATCAGCATATCTTATGACGACTCTTATCGAGCAGTGAAACTAGAGACAAAAGTGGTCGGCTATAGTCAACGACAATCACAATATTATCAGTGTGAGTTCTTAAACTTTCGATTATTGAAGCTTATTTATGAAAATAGTGATGGAAAATCAACTCTAGTGTTTTGTCCAACTAGAAATGCTACTGAAACTACTGCTGCTTATTTGTTCAAAAATTTCAAATCTGAGTTAGGTGAACTAGCCATGGCCCCCCCTAGATTTGACTCTCCTGAGTTGAATGAATTTGTAACTAACAGAGTTGCATTTCATCATGCTGGATTATCACAGTTTGATCGAACAAATATTGAAAAGCTTTATCTTGCTAATCAAATTAGCATAGTTTGTTGTACAACTACTTTGGCATCAGGAATTAATCTTCCAGCTTTTTTGGTAGTTATCAAAGGAACGATCTCTTGGCAAAATGGCGAGCAGAAGGAATATCCGGACTCGGATATAATGCAAATGATTGGCAGAGCTGGAAGACCGCAATTCGAGAACTCTGGCAAAGCTATCATAATGACAACGAAAAAGAATGTATCAAAGTATAATAATATTATGAATGGCAACAACATTGTTACAAGTGTTTTACATAAGTATATCTTGGATATTCTTTGCACTGAAATATTTTTGAGGAACATTTGCTCGTTAGACCTGGCTTTAGAATGGTTGCAAAATACCTTTCTATATGTTCTCCATTCAAAAGACCCTGAGAGGTATTCTAATATGATCAGGATTGCCAATAATGGACAGGATATGTCTTTAGAGTACTGTCGAAAATGCATCAATAGCTTGGCTAGCTTGGGAGTATTGTATTGGGATACACTTCGGGACAGTGTTACACTTACAGAGTATGGCACAATAATGATCAAAAGATATTTATCCCTTGAAACAGTCAAATTCCTTGTTAATAGCCTTACCTTCGATAATTTGGAACATTTCTTATCTAATTTCTGTTCCCTAAAAGAATTTGAAAACCATAATTTGAAGAATTTGGAATCCAGACTATACAACGAAATTCTAAAAACTGCAAACCTCAGATATCCACCAAAAGATATCAAGAGTAAAGGCAGCAAAATTCTGATCTTGCTACAATATCATTTAGGAAGAATACAATTTCCAAATAAACTTGGGTTTGAAAAGCTGAGATCAAGTTTTGAGTGGGAAAAGTTGAATGTACTCCAACATGCAAGCAGAATAATCTTAGGGACAATTGAGATCTTTGTAGAAAAACGAGACTCACTTTCACTTAAGTATGCATTAGAGTTGAATAGATGTTTGTTCAGCCGAGGCTGGGAAAATTCTCTTGAAGAGTTGAGTCAGATAGGAGGGATCAATATTGATACTTTGAAGGTATTATTTTCAAACAACATTACCTCGGTAGAGGAAGCACGAATTTTAACCAGTGACCAAGTCAAAGATGTTTTGGAGGTAGACAACACTGAGCTATCCAGCATAATGAAAACTTTAAGCCAGATTCCGAGAATGGAAGTCAGTTCAAGATCAATACCATCACATGATGATAGTGCAATTAACTTCGAAATCAAAGTAAAGATTTTGAATTGTCAACAAAGTTGGATACACAAGATGGAACATTACAGTGTTGTTATTGAAAATTCACAAGGTACCCTTATAAATTTTAGGAAGCTACGAGTTTTTGAGAGTACCTGTTTTGTCGAAACATGTACTAAGGATCTCTTTCAGCTGGGGATTACGTGCTACATCAGTGTTGATAAAATGCTCGGGTTAAGATGCAAATGTTCACTTTTAGATATGAACCTCCTTCGAAACGATCATTTCAATACAGAAAAGCAAGTTAGTGATCCTAGAATTGTCCCTACAGATTTTAATTTTGATTTGGGTTTCATGAATAGCCTGATTCCTACGAAATTCCTGGTACTTCCCGAGAGGATGATATCATCAGCAAATCAGTTTGAATGCCTTCATCGATGCAAAGATAAAAGCAGTTGCTCTCACACTTGTTGCTTGAGACAAAATCCTCTAGTAATCAAAGGCTCTCTCTTTACTAAAAAGTATCAGCTATTACTCAAATCATTTGTCAAGTTACAAAAGGTACCTAGCAATATTGAATCTAGTGTTAAAAGAGTGAAGACATCAAAACTCAAGAGAAGCATCTTCCTTAGCAGTGACGAGAATAACGAAAGCGATACGAGATTTCATCCCAGTCACATTAATGACATCCAACTCCAATGTCCCAGTAATTGCGAGGCTTCAAGCGAAGGTAGAACGGAAGACATTTCCCAACTTTCTCTTGCCAGCAAGAGTACATCCAACTCTCCCATCAGAGGATCTTCTGACCAAAATGGACCTCTAAATGGTAAACTCTACTAATGGCTATTTGCCCAAATACTTCTCGGCAATTTCATGCAAAACAGCTTCTGAAATCACCATATGATCAGTATCAATGGCCTTGAAATCAATCTTATCGTTTAAATGCAATTCTTTCAACCCAATCAAATCTTGCACATATATCTTGGATTTTTCAAATGGAATAGAGGTGCCTGACACGTCAAAATCGATGAACCAAGCCGTTTCTTTGGGCACAAGGGTTGTGTCCCTTGTAAACTGAAACAATACCAACTTGTTGAGTTTCTGCAAGTTGTTTTTGTATGAGGAGTTGAAACTTAACGGTCTTTCATTATTTACATTCACCAAGAAATTAGAGTGAAGCAAATATTGATTATAGTTGACTGGATCCCGGAAGTACTGAGCAGGAATAACTCTTTTTTGTACGCTATCAAACCACACTTGCTTTTTCAATAGCTCATTTCTTCTTCGACAAACCCAATCACCAGGATTCTCACACATGGGTAATTCCAGAACACCCAAATGTGGTGATCCAAAAGTGATAAGGTTGTTAACATTAACGTCGGAGCATCTTTCAACCAAAGCTCTCAGAAACAACCCTCCCTGTGAAAAGCCGATCAAATCGAAGCCTTGCTTTAATTCGGGAATCGTCGCTAATTGTTCACATACCTGTTCTAATTCAACATTAGCATCACCAAAGAGGGATTTTTTTTGATCTTTTTCTGGGTCCAAATCCAAGTAAACAGAGTAAACAAATATGCCGGGGTAAAAGTCGTCAAGAATCTCTGCTGCTTTGTGAATCCCTGTGGAGTTGTATTGGTCTCCTAGGCCATGCCAAATAACCACTGGTCTAAATTCCTGATGAGCTACGTTTTCATTCTTGAGATTTATATCAGATATGATCTTAACAGAATGCTGGGGGTACTGATTCCAAATGGTTGGAAATGTTAATAGGGCCTCTAGGGCCTTAAAGATCTGCATTGATGCTTATCACTCAGCCAGGGATCGAGATTATAAATCAGAATATTCTTCACGTGACAAATCTAATACTACGGTGATAATAATCAGTACAAAACATTACTGGCGACCTAGTCTAAAGCATTATAGAAGGTTGGAAATCTACCTTTGATATCCATGATCAATTCGTTCCACTCAAGTGGTATTTTTTGATCTTGCAAACCATCATAGGAGTGGACAATTTGATAAACCTGTTTACTCAATTTCACAATGGATTTTATCTTCTCCTCATAACTTTCCACATCTTGGCTTGAGGCCTTGGCCGAAAGCTTTTTGTTAAGCTGCACTTGAACATTGGTGATTATCTTGGTTGATAAGTCTCCATCATTGAGCAAAATCAGGCTTCTAAAGAATGATTCGTGACTTGTCACAAAGTTGATTAGATTCAAACATGCTAAAACAATTATATCATTCTGCTCATCAACCAATCCTTGGTTGATAATATTAACTAAGATCTCGTACAAGTCAATGGTGCTTCCCTTTAGTTCTGATGAGTCCAAAGAAATTAAAGTGTACAAAAATTCGTAACACAACTTACGTATTTCCAATCCTTCATCAATAACAAATTTATAAGGACCCATAGGAATAGTCTTCTTGAATTCGGGTTTAGCCTTTAATTGATCAAAAACACTAGGTAAAATCAAGACTTTGAGATTTTCAAGGATTAAACTTGGTTGACTGTGCAAACCCGTGAGTAAGTTACCAATGATTAATTGTTTGATATCAATATTAAGAATGGCTAGCCATTTTATGGAAAGACTCACGAGTGATTTTAAGATAATGCTATTGGATTCTGATGGTTGGAGTTTATTGAGAAGCTTTTTTGAGATAACGATTGTTGTGTATACCAATGAGGTGGAGACCAGGGAAGAACTGGAATCAACATTGGATAATTCATTCTCAGAATTGGCAATAATCTCGTTGATGTAAGACTCTTTCCTCAAGGCTATTTCACTGAGTAGATCACCCGAGTTTCTCAACTCTCCACATAGAGAGTGGTCAAACTCAAGAGTTCTAAGAACCAGCCACACTTGCTTCCACAATGTATCAAGGTGAGCCTCATCGAGTTCATTTAAGAACACCTTGAAAGACTGAACCAAATAGCTTCTAGATCTTTCAAAAGACGGTTGTTGATAATAATCCATCAAATTCTCAAATTGTTCACTCACGGAATATTTGACTAAACGACCAATTGCTGTTGCCGCGGTTTTCTTCACCGCATCTTCGTGATTCAGCTTAGTCTCATCAACCTTGAGAGGCTGGAAATCTTCATCTGGCTCATTGACTAGTTGTAAAAGGTGGGTGATGTTTACTTTTTCCAACGGACGAGACTCACCAACGTTTCCAAGAAATTGAATAGAGAAAGCCAATTCCGAGCTGGTTGGTGATCTTGAGGATTTGTTTTCGATCAATCGAAGTAAGAGCTCCTCATATTGAGCGACTTGATCATGTAAGTTATTCTCAACACAAACTATGGCTAATATTTTGGAACTGACTTGATTACCTAAGTTTAACTCCAGTTTGAACCGTTCGTAGATGACGGGATTATCATGTGCCAAATTGGAGATCAATGAATTGAACCACTGGTTGTTCCGCTGTATCTTTTCACTATTGACCAAAGTGATTATAGAGGAAATTATCAAATTTGTATCCTCCAGACTAAATGCAGTCTTGCTATACAACGTTGTCAATATTTCAAAAACATTATCCGAATCATTGAGTGCTGAGGAATCTGATGTGGTTAATACGGTAATTAGGTTGCCTACCAAACCAGAATCTGCGTTGACATCAAATTTTGCTTTGTTCAACAAGTGGACAAGTAATGACATAGCTAGATTTTGAATTGACTCATCACGGGATACAATAAGCTCGTTAAGTCTCTCCAAAAGATTATGTTGAAAGTCGTCAGCATCAAATATTTCATGATTTACTGAAGAAAGTTGAATAAGTGTCTCTAGAGTCACTCTGACGGTAGTCTCACCACAAATGGATTTCTTGAATACTTTAATGAGCTTGGCGTAATCGCTGTAGAGGTTGTTAAGCAAAAGCTCACCAAGACTCTGGATAGATAATTGAACAAGGTCACTGGAGTAGACTTTGTTATTTTCAACCTTTGTAACCAATGAGTTTACAATCAGCTCAATCTGGGATTTTGTTATTTTTCCACGATTTGCGTTCTTGTATAACATATTCGAAATTTTGATACTCTCAATTATAACATTGAAAGATTTATTGTCAAGCGATTTAACCAAGTCGCCAGCGATGTATTCGACGATTGGGTCAGATAATGAATCCTGTTTCGCAGAAACTTCCAAAACGTTTCTGTAAAAGTTTAAGTAATGGAGCGATCCATCAGTTACCAATTGCAATTGTTTGAACTTGCTGAAAGTTGTTTCAACTAAAGCCTTTTCGTCAAATCTATTCAAACTTTCAATTAACTTTAATACCTTGGGCAATTGATTATGTTGGGTATTGACTAGAAGCTTATCCACAATTTTCTTTTCAATAAACTGGAAGCTTTCATCACGTCTTTCGAGCGTATTGTCAATGATGAAAATGACGGCTTTGATTGCTTCGTTGAAAACCAATTCGTTACGATCATCAATTGGAATCTGGTTAAATATTCCCAGGTAGATCAAATCAATGGAGCTAGGGAACTTATTCAAGAACGACCTGATTAGGATAGAAGACCTCATTCTTAACTTCCAAGATCCGTCGTCATCATCGTCTCCGTCGGCCTCGTTTTCCTCGTCACTGAATTCAATATCTTTGTCATCGTCATCCATATCAAGCATCTCATCGTCATCATCTTCATGAAATAATGGGTTATATGTGATGAAGAACTTGATAATTTTGAAGATTTCATTTTCAAAATTGCTAATATCGTTGTTGGACTTGACTAAATTATTCAACACGAACAAGGAGTCTTCACGAATAAGATTGTCCTCCAACAACCTGTCATAGTCCAAGTCCTCATCATGGTTTAATTCCTGCGACAACTTCAAATTAAGGGATATTTCCTTAAATATTTCACTCAAAAGCTCGGCCTCAATTAATAAGGGACTACTCATGAGGACGGAATACAACTGAGACTTGATAATGATGGTGTCACGGCTTCCTTGCTTGAGGTCGTGGTTATGGATGGAACGAATTGAGTTGTTCAAATCCTGCTCCCGAACGACATGCTTAAATAACAAACTGAAACCATGAATCGATCTTTTGCTGATGATTCCCGCCTCTTTAAAGGATATTTCGATGAGAAATAAAGACAAATTGTAAAGTTCGTCGCTGGTGAGGGATGACCCTAAGTTCTTGATCAAGTCAATGAGAATTTCAATGGAATCATACGTGATATCGTTCTTGATCAATTGCGGCAACAACTTGTTTATAATTGCCCTAGCGAGCTTAGCATCGAATTTGGAGTTTGATCTGGTCTTTTTTGAGTCTTCCTGACCTTCAGGGTGCTCGTTGGTGGTGTCAAAAATCGACCTCAAGGCCATATTGGGAATGGAGGTGGTGAAGCTTTTGAATTGGCCCTTGTCTCTGGATTTTGCATTCTCTTGCAAGATCAAGGTATACAACTGATCAATTACTTTAAGGGTTGCTTCATTGCTCAAGTAACGCACAGTGGGGGCAAACGACTTGATTGCCTGGCTCTGTACATCTGAATTGTGGTCCTGTAAGAGTCGGAAGAGGGTGGGGATGAATCCTTCAATGGCATTGTATCCTCCTAGATTCGAGGGCTGAGGCTTGGAGGATTCGAGATATTTCCGGTAGTCTTCCAAGGCCATGAACCGAAGATCCGGATCCACGTCCAAGGCCTTGTCTATGAGCACTTTGAGATTGATATCTTGCATTGGGGTGTGTTTTACAGTGGCCATTTTCGATATGAGGGTCAGAGTGCGGTTACGTAAGCAACCCAGTGGTGGGTTCAAATAGAGAAAATGAAACACTACTACCAACGCCTGACAAGGAACAACAGCAGTCTAAATACTGATTAGCAATAGAAGAGTGTAAGTTGTAATTTATACCTCGGCGAAGCCGAGTCAGGCGAGCAGTTGTTAGCACGATATGTCGATCGTAGTAGAAGTTTCAGAATTTTTGTTAGGAATTCCGCTAACTCCAGTTATGGTCTTGAATCTTTGAGAGAGGAAAATTCCACTGAAAAGACTAGTAAAGTGTGAGCTTGGACCCTCCAAAGTTGCATTATGTTGGATCATCAGGCTTTAGTGTTTTTGGCCCCATTATGGCAACAGCCATCATAATGACTAAGCAATAACGTAATCGTAACTATCTCCATGGAATGGAAATGGACCTAGCTGATTCAAAAATGCACAAATGTCGGAGGTTTTGTCCCCTAAGGTATGTTCATTTCTTCCTACCTAATTTCTCCTATATAAATCCATAGTTTATTATTCAGTGTCCTTGTACACAACCACTCTTGCACTGTTGGAAGCCTCTATTCAAACTTACAATTGCTTCAGAGATTGACTACTCCAAAAAATAAAAATGAATTTGGCAATCATATAGCCTTTTACCGCATATGAGAAAATTAACCTATTATTCTAAAATAGGGAGCACCTGGAACCAGTTGCTCCAGCTTCACTAAAAGTATTTCGCCCAATTTATACTGTTTATTATTGTCTATAAATACAGTGCTATGATTGTGGTTGGTCATCGGATATGCTGTAACTACTTCTTGCTCTTCTTCTTTTTTGCGGATTTGTCAAATTGGCTGACGTCCACTTCCTCCAAAATTAAGTTCGACTTCTCCTTCTTGTCCTTTTTGGACTTCTTTTCCTTCTTTGAGTTTTTTACCTTCTTGGAAGATTCGTCAGCTGGTGATTCTTGCTTGTCTTCCACGGTAGCATTTTCTTGCGCCTCTTCATTCTCTACTGCAACCTCTTCTTCCTTCTTCTCATCGACATCGTCTTCAAGGCCCTTTAAGGTAAACACTTCTCCCGTCAAAACCTCAAGCAAACCCTTACATCTCTCAGCATAGTCGATATCGACTTCTTCTTCCTTTGGTTCCTCCTTGGCCTTTTTCTTAGCCTTTTTGTCACTTTCGGTGTCTTCTTCCTTGGTGTCTTCCTTGGTTGGTTCCTGTACCCCATTCAGTTCTCTCTCAAGCTTGTCTTCGACCTCCTGGGCCAACTTGTTCCATTTTTGAATGACTTCCTTGAGGTCCTCAACCACTCTTCCTCTGGATCCGCCCTGCAAACCTTCCAAATAGGACTTCAACGCGTCTTCATACTCACCGGGTATGGTCTTGATGTTCTTCAATATCCAGTTCTGTTTCTGTTTGCTGAACTTCCAGTTATCACGATCGTTGTGATACTGCTTCAAGTATGCCAACTGATCCTTTTCGGGCGGAGGAGCCCTCTCACTCTTGGGCAATTTGGGTCTCTTGGGCTCCTTCTTCTCTTTGTTGCTCTCGTCTAACTTTCTCTTCTGCTTGTTGATTCTCTTGAGCTCCTTGTTGGTGACATTTGCGGTTTCAAGATGGGTGGATATCACGAGCGGATCGTGCTCCAATTCTTCCTTGACCTTTAAACCGATCCTCTTCCAGGCGGGAACGTGTGCAGACATGACGGTGGTAGTGTGTGGGATGGCTGTGGGTGGCTATAGCAGTTAGTTTAAACGGAAACTGTGATTTGGAGATGGGCTGGAGATGGCATCGAGGGTGGGTGCAGGACGGCTTATCTGCAGGACACGAGTATATGAAGGAAAATTTTCTGGAGGGGCAGAATTAATCTCCATCACTTCTACTAGTAGACAATACACGATTGAACTTCTCCATATGTAAACTACTTGCATGTGTGTGTCCAGCAGTACTGCTGGGCTGCGGCTGGTCGTTCTATGACCAGCAGCTCTCCACACTGGCTATATGAATGATACATGGTTTGAGTCCGTTACTCTCTTTTCAAGGGTAATGGATATAGAGATTGTACACATTTGCTTAGTTTTGTACCGCGTACTTGATCAACTTCTGGTAGCCTCCGATCGAGTCGATCAAGTCGGAGTTTTCCACGTACTCGTGGTCCGAGTGGGCCACCAAAATGGTGCCTGGACCGTACAAGTACCGTTTCTTGAGCGGAACCTTCAAGTGGGGAATGTCGGTGCTGTACGCCAACACCACCAGGTCGAAGCCAGGAACCTCGTAGTCGAGATGGGTCTCGGGACCCTTGGCCAATACCTCCAACTTCAAGTTTGCCACGGGATCAATGGCTTCGTGCACCAAACGGTCGATCTCGTCCACATCAGCAGCAACTCTGATGAACGCCCTGGCCTCTGCGTGTGCTGGAATCACATTGAGCGCAAGACCTCCGCTGAACTGGCCGATGTTCAACGTGGATGGGCCTAGCAAATCGGAGGCAGGCCATTGCACGTCCAACAACTTGTTCAAAGCGGGAAGCAAGATCTCGGACGCTGAAACTCCCAAATGGGGGTAGCCACTGTGGGCAGCCTTGCCGTCAGCAGTGAGCTGGAAGATGTAATAGCCCTTGTGGCCGACTCCGAGCTTCAACTCGGTGGGCTCGCCAAAGATCCCAGTTTCCCACTTGACACCCAATTGGTCCACGATGGACATACCCACACCGCTGATCTCCTCGCCCACCACGTACAATAACGACACATCGCCCTCCTTGAGGTCTCCCGAATGCACCAACGACAAGAAGGCGGCAATCTGGGTCGCAACCGAGCCCTTGGCGTCCGAGGACCCACGTCCGTAGATCTTGGTCCCATCCACCTTGTAGGGGATGTATGGAGGCACTGTGTCGATGTGGGACGTGAGCACCACCTTGGTGTCTCTGGTCTTGCCCAAGTAGGCGTAGACGTTGTAGCGGGTCTCAAACTGGTCGTGAATCTTCTGGAGCTCCACCGTTAACCCGTACGACTCGAGAAACGTCTTGAGGAACTGGGAGCCACGGCCTTCGTGGTTGGACGTCGAGTCCAACTCGATCAATTGCTTGTGGAGTGACAAGAGCGAGAACTTGCCTAGGGTGAAGTCCTGGAGCCCCTCAAAGTCGTTGCTCACGGGAGACAGAACGGCGTCATTGGAGAAGACCACCTGTGGGTCGTGAAAGGCAGCAGCACGCACAGTGGCGGCAGCAGCAGCAATGGTGGCTACGACAGACACGAGTTTCATTTTGTAGGGGGAGTATTTGGCAGCAGTTAGCCGCTTTATCTACAAATTGCGAAGCGCTTGTTGGGTGCCACAGTATACAGTACAGTCTATGACGTAAGGGCATGGGCTGTTGAGAAGGACGGGGCTGGAGAAGAAGTGGTGGAGGGCACGGTGGTGTGGCGCTGGGGATGTGGAGCGCTGTTTGTCAGCAGGAAGAGGGCCATATTGGAGGCTATTGGAGTAGTGGCATATCGTGGAGTAGCGGAGATATCGCACGGAATTGTGAGGATATCGCACGGAATAGTGAGGATGCTATCTTAGAAGGGTCCAGTTAATTCGGGTAATGGACTATCGCGGAATAGTGAGGATGTTATCACGAGCAGTGAAGGCAAACGGAATAGAGAAGGTAAGCGGAATAGAGACGATACTATCGCGGAGTAGAAGATGTAATTATCGTGGAATAGTGAAAGATAACGGAACAGTGAAAAATTATGGCGTGTAATTTTAGTGAAGGTTTCCATGGAATAGTGAAGATGTTGTCATGAATTACTGCTCTTGTGAAATAGGGAAGAATTTTGTCCTCCACCAATAAGATGGTAGTGTCCAATAGCGCTCAACGGGCTGGAACAGTGCTTTTTCTTATGTAGATTGATCAATTCAGCTCCTCCAAGTTGAAGTTTATTGTTGATTGGCCCACGATGTACCATTCAAGGAAGATCATGGCTCGTATTGTATACTGTAACTGTTTAGATTCTACACCTCTAGACTGAGACAGAAACTTACGCGGAAGAAGTGAATTTCCAAGAGATGCTTAGTCAATTAGACTTCTCTAGGAGAAGTGAACTATGGGTTCTATAAATACCCGGTTTAGTGGTCTTTATAGAGGTGGTATCAGAAACAGAACTGAGCTGAAAAACTCCGTTAACTAGGTTTCATGATCCCTCAATGAGAACGGCTTTATCCTCATCTTGTATGTGTCTGAAACGAAGAATAGATCATAATTGGGGTACTTTCGAGGACTCGAGCTTGCCAGGCTCGTTGCTGTCAACGGTCCTGTCAAAATATGCAAGTACCACAGAATTTCCTGGGACAGGAATTTCATAAATTAGCTGTTGCATTACTGGTCAAAAAGGTGCAGATAATGGACGAATAAAGATCATGAACAAGTTTACATACTTGATTCCAAGTATAATTTATAGGTGCTAGCCCTGCCATTCTCAGTGCACTAATTTACAGTGACTTTCTCTTTGATATCCGTATGAACTATGTACTAACTCAGTCTGTGGCCAGTGATATCATAAGCGTTGTCAAAAGCAAAAACAAGCAAAGTAATGAAAATATTACGAATAATGTTTTCTGTAGATTAGACAATGTCTAATTCTTGAAAAAAGTACAGTCTATAACTCACGACAGGTACCTCCATTTCTTGACAAGTGATTATCACCAAAACAAAGCCTGCAAGGATCAGTGTATGAATTAAAAATGCATACAAAATTAAATGGAGTTACTCGGGAATTGATGTCAATGTCCAATTATAGAATATACTATATCAGGACTCTTGGAATTATGATCAAGTCCAATTATTGACACATACTTGATGTGACTCTGTAAAGTTAGATGATTAGATATATGTATTACACTCGCAGCTTCCGAGATGTTTCTATACGTCAGTTTATCAAATCAGCCCTTGATTTCCTTATTTATTTACCGCCTTGCGTTTTAGGAAAGTGGTCACAAGAGCCTTAGTCACAATAATTTTTCACTAAAACTGAATACTGTCATGGAATAGCATTGACGTCACATTCCTCTACTAGAAATCCACTACCTGAAGCATTGTGGCATACTACATGAAGTATTCGTGGCATCTACATGAAGAATTCGTGGCAAGCTGTGTTCTTTTCTTGTCTCATAATAAACTAATTATATGGAGGCATACAAATCTAAGGGAAATTGTAGCTAGATTTACACCATTCCAGAGCACCATATACGGTAGAGTACGGTACTGTGGCCAGTGGCGTTTTTTTTTTGTTTCTGGGAGGAAGCTAGTTTGAGCAGATTCTCCACTAGATGGCTAATTACACCCACTCTTCAGTCAGCAAATGGGTGCTCCGCCAGCGACCCGCTTCAGAAGGCCAGCTAGTCCACCTCCTCGATCTTGGGCTGGTCCTTGGAGGCCTCGGGCTCTGTGGAGGCAGGAGCGGCTGCTTGGGCATCCTTCTCTTTCTTCTCTCTCTCCGCCACCCACGACTCGAAACGACGGTTCAAGTCGTCGGCAATCTCCTTGGCCGTTGCCTCTCTGTCACTGGAGGTCGTCATCTTGTACAAGGCTCCCAGAATGTAGCTGAAGGTGCTGGTGATGTACTGGTCGATTCTGGGGTCCTTTCCGTCGGGATTGAGGATCAGACGCGCCAACGACATCAAAGTCTGCTGCTCCTGGGGCAGTGGGGCTTCTTGGGTGGTGGTTGTGTCGGATTCGGGCATTATGTTGGTAGTAGCAATAAGTTGTGGCAACGAGTTGATATATGGGGTGGTCACGTGGCGGTGTCTGCATGTGCTTGTGGCCAGGTGGTAGCAACGGAATTGGTGGAATATGGCATGATATTGCCGATTGGGGCTAGCGGGGTTGGTACTATCAGGGGTTTATGGCCACGTATGGTGTTGTTTCCAATTGTGACGGTTTGTGCCTCGAAAGAGTAGTGATAATTACTACAAAGGAGTAGGTAGTAGGGGTGGATTTACTGGTCACGAAGGACTGCCTAACGGTCTGTGTGATGGTCGTCGTGCTTCTGCTGTGCCTTAAGGTATCTTTAAAGTATCTGGCCAGGAATGGGATTCGTAGCCCAATGTGCCAATTAATATCTTAAGCAAGAAGAATTGACCAATGCACCACAAACCGTTGAACCGTTGACTGCAACAAACTCCAACAATTGAGGTTCATTCGGCCCACGGTTGGTATTCAAGGATAATTCCCCTTTCGTAGGTGTTTCCACACCATAATGTTTATAATTGGCATACTTGACGTATTAAGTAGCTGAATTTGGAGCACGAAACGGCTGGAACCGTTTACTGGCCACTAACTTGAGCCACAATAGTATCTGTTCAGCCCAGGGTAGGTATTCGTGGATAATTCTCCTTTCGTTGTTCAAGATAATTCTTGTAACCATATGGAGCCCATAATTACCATCTTAAGCAATACGTACCAATAATCTACTACTATTGCAGCTTATAATGGCTTCAAACTGCAACAACTACGCTATCTCATCAGCCCAGAGCTCAATTTCGTGGATAATTCTCGTTTCGTGGGGCTTGCCACACCCATCCACTTCCAGAGCTGGCTTACACCGGTCCTATCGTGATTCGTGTGATTGCATACATACCTACTTACTTTCCTTGGGGTCCTTGGGGTCCTTGGTCTCAAGCTTGCCCAAACCTTCGAGCTTACCAAATCCCTCGAGCTTGCCTCCTTCGAGCTTTCCAAGCTGCTCAAGCTTGCCCAAGTGCTCAAGCTTTCCTCCTTCAAGCTTTCCAAGCTGCTCAAGCTTGCCCAAGTGTTCGAGCTTGCCCAAACCCTTGGCCAATTGGTCTTTCTCGTTGCCAGATAACGTCTCCAACTTGGCGTATCCTTCCTTGATGGTTTCTTGAATATCTTTCTGCGAAGGGTTGGAGCCGAGCTTGTCGGTGAGGACCTTGCCGAGCTCGCCGAATTGAGGTTGGTCTGACATGGTGGGTGGAATGGGAACGGATAAAGGTGGGGCTCTGGTGCATTATATAGTGAGGGAGAATGATCCTGGGGCTGTCTGCAGGACTGCAGGGTCTAGAAGGATGAGGTGCGGCTCCGTGTCGTTTATTGCCGATGTCGCATTTTTGCTTATGTAGCCGTGCAATGTGCACACGTGACCAGACATGTTTCCACGTCTCCGTATGTTCAGGCCCCGACTCGTGGTGGCCGACTGGGACGAGACTATCACCCTTGAGGATACCATCAGGCTCGTGGCTGACACTGCTTATGCCGCCAAACCCCGTTTCCAACCCCCATTTTCCCACTTTTCCCAGACGTATCTCGATGCCTACGACGCCCACAACCAGCAGTTTCTACGTCTCCACGGCAAAAGAGACTCGCTAGAAAAGGAGCTCGAGTACCAGCACGGCATGCGTGCGGTGGAGATGTCATCCATCGCGGAAATCGAGCGTTTGGGGCTCTTCAAGGGCTTAAAAAGTGCTCAGTTTCGCCTCCAGGCACAGCATGTCCAGATCAGACCCGGTGTAGAGCAGTTTTTGAGCCGTTGCAGGGACCAGAGCATCCCTGTTGTGATCCTAAGCATCAATTGGACGAAGGCGATCATCGCAGAGTGCTTGAAAAGGCTTGGATTTGAGGAAAACGACTTACTCCGGATCATAGTCAACGAGTTCGAGTACACCCACGAAGTTATCGATGGTGTAGCCACCGAATTGACCTCGGGAAAGTGGTCGCTGGAAACGAATGTGCGAACTGCCATCGACAAGCTTGAGTTCGTCAAGCTGTTGAAGAAAAAGCACTCGGATGTGCTCTACATAGGAGACAGTGGAACGGATCTCTTGGGGATGCTCGAGAGCGACAAGGCGGTGGTGATGGATAGGGGATCGGCTCTCAAGAGCCTCGACCTGCTTGGCATCAAGTATGGATGTGATTGGCACGAGAAAGTGTGTGTTGGCAGTTTTGAAGATATCAACAAATGGCTCGAGTGAAGCCAACGCAAAGCACAAGACTGGAAACAGGCGACTCGCCGAGGCCTCTACTCTACTGAAGCCGCAATTCGAAGCACACTAGTATACTGTTAAAATTACTCCATTATTGAAGCTTCAATTGAAAGCACAAAAGTGGTAGCATACTGAATTCAATGGCTCTGATGAAGTCGCAATGCTACGATAGCTAGTATACTATATTCAATGGCTCCAGCAA
Organism: Suhomyces tanzawaensis NRRL Y-17324; assembly: GCF_001661415.1. NCBI lineage: Eukaryota > Fungi > Ascomycota > Pichiomycetes > Serinales > Debaryomycetaceae > Suhomyces > Suhomyces tanzawaensis. The sequence goes on from NW_017963638.1 coordinate 622,603, forward strand.
CAATTCTGAAGTTCGAGCTAGGCATAGCAGCGTAGTATACTTTCTTTATGGTTTCTCCCAATTAATTTAATCCTTGGCTTCTCTGTCGAGATGAATCCACCACCCCACCGACACGAGCATTCTATACACATTTCGTATTTAGTCAATAATATTCTATTCCTTAACACCAGAAAAATAGAAGTTGGATATTCATGGAGGATGAAGCTGTATCTATGGAACCTTATGGTTTAGACAGCTTACTTAGTGGATTCTAACTGGTTTCCCATTTGTAGGGATGTTAATGGTTTAGGTTGGCCATTCTGTGGGGACCTTCTAATTTGGCCTGTACTATTATGTGTTATTGTATCTAATTTAGGCCGTGCTATTTTGTGGGATTCTAACTATCCATGCTGTACTTGTGGGAATCTATCTCAATTTGGGTGTACTTGTGTGTGTTCCAACTTGTGGTAGTGCATCCCCTTCAGAGTCTACCACTTCGTGGTCTTCTCCATTCAGCACACTGGTTAAATTTTTGCCTACACCAAGTCGATTCATCATTTATTACGTAGACTACAGATATGCAATAGACCAGCGGATCTTATAATACAAAGCACCTATCTTCTCCAGTTGTTGATGGCTGGAGCGTACGGCTGTTGCATGTGGGTGACAACTCCTCCTTGCATAGGCACGTATTGACTGTAAGCATACCCGGGAGGGGGAGGCCCCGGAGGACCCACTGGGTAGGGGTTTCCATTGGCGACCATCTGTGGGTGGTTCAATGGAGAACGGTGAGGCGCGCCCTGTCCTTCTGGAGGGGCCTGGTGGTGTGGAGGAGGCAATTGTCCGGGAGGAGGAGGAGGGCCTGGCTGGTAAAAGTACTGGGGCTGTTGGTTTGGCGACCAGCCTTGCTGGGGAGGATGGGGCAACTGGGGCGGAATGGGCTGCTGTCTGGGAGACTTGTGCTCCTGTTTGAAGGGCATGGGATAGACGTGTTGCTGGGGGGTATGCTGCTGAGGATAATGCTGGGAGGAGGGCTGTTGGGGGGTTTGTTGGGGGATGATGACAGGAATGGCAGGGCTCTGTTGGTGCTGGGGGTTGGGAGTGTGTTGTGCGGATTGTTGTCTTTGGTGCATGGGCTGGGGAGGTGCTGGGGTTGGTGCTTGGCTGTGAGGAGGAGCCTGTGCTGGCTGTGCTTGGTTGACCTGAGCCGATGGAGTCTGGGTTTGTGGCTGGGGGCCTTGGATGAATGCGATTCGCTCTGAAGGCAATAATGCAACAAGGTCCCGCAACATGAAGCTGGGGACATCTGGAGGATCCCTCAAAGGAGGTACCGGACCTTCCTTTTTGGAAGCTTTGACCAAGCTGTCTGCTCTGTCCTCAAAGTATGTGGCGTTCTTGATGTCGCCCACGATCTTGAAGCACGCTGCGGATCTGGCACATGCGTCGGAGGCGTCCATCAACTGGTCGTCGCAGCGTTCGTAGACACAGCTCAAGCCGTCCCAGGCGGTGGCCGTTCCGGGAGAGCCTTCTTCAAGCTGGAGGCGCAACGCTTGCGAGTATGCAGCCAATGCGTCCGACAACTGCTTCAATTGCAAGTACAACTTGCCGACCGCCAACCAGGTGATGGGCGAGTTGGATGCTCTTCTCAAGGCCACCTGGTACGAGTCGTACGCCAAGCGTGGCTGGTCCACCAACGAGTACGCTTTACCCATCAAGTACCATGGCAAGAAGTCGCCCTCTGTGTCGGGCTGGTCCGAGTCCTTTTCCTTCTCCAAGTCGATGATTTTGCTCAACAAATGGATGGCGATTTCGGCGTTGTTCTTGTCGTTGTTCAAAAGCAACAAGTATGCGTGGGTCATCAAGATACGGGGCGAGTTGCCCACCGCTATTTCTGCGCTTTCGCACGCCTGGATGGCGCCAGGGATGTCGTTGGCACGCTCCTTGACCGTGGCCAACGCACACCACAAGGCAATGTGCTCGTCGATGCGCGACAATGGAGGTGGCGGCAACGACAACGTGGCCGTCAACTCGGCAATCGACAATTCGATGTTGCCATCGGCAGTCGCAATGGCTGCCAATTCGGCGTGGGCGGCTCGGGCGGTTTCAATATCGCTGCTGGAGAACTGGCTGAGCGACTCAGGCAAGATCGACAAGCAGTGGGTCAAGGAGCCAGCCGCGTGGCTTCTGGCACCAGCACGGATCAACGTCTGGGCGCTTAGGAGCCACAACGACGCATCGTTGGGCGTCAACTGGATGGCGGTCTGGATGGCCTGGTGGGCCTGGTCGTTGAGGCCTATGAGCAAGTAGCACTCGGCCAACTCCTTGAACACGCCAGCATCCTTGAGCAAGGATGGATGGAGCTCCAACGCCTTGTTGAGGCGCTCTATGGACGTTTGCGACCCAACCGTCTCGTTCAAGTTGATGTCGTTGAGCCTGAGCGAGTAGCTCAAGCCGCAGATGGCGGTGGACGAGGAGGCGTCGTGGTGGACGGCATTCTCGTATGCTTTGATGGCGGCTACCGTGAGGCCCAAGGCGTTTGCACAGCTGCCACAGGCTATCCAAGTCTGGGTGACGCTTGCTTGGTAAGCAGCAGCACCGTCCTTTTCGAGATGGGGTCTCTTCAAGGGCGGCGATTGCAGCGAGATAGTTCTTTTGGGCATTCCACTAGGAGGAAGGGGGTGATTCAAAAAGAGCAAATATGCGAAACTAGTGGAAATTGCGGGATCCAATCTAATTAATAGTTTTTTGCTGGAGTTTTATCACTACTGCGGACAGTTGGAATCATAACACACAAAGGAAAGAAAGTTTAATCTGCTACCTAGAAAATATCCGCATATCTAATATTTTTTAAGGAATGATTGTAGAAAATATTTGTCATGGTGGTCCTGCGGTGGGCGAACAATCTTGGGTGGAATATAATTCAATGTCGCCCGACGCAGGCTACCCATGCTGCATGCATACTGCATTAGTTTGTGGAAATAGTCAAAAAAAAATTTGGTGGGAAAAAATATTATCCAGCCATCCCCGGAGAATACCTTGTAGCAGCGTAAATTGGCGCTACTTCCAGAATCCGCCGTTCTCTGTCCATGCGCGATGTACCACCACAAAAAATACCTTCTCCGGTGCCCAACCCACTGCCATCCTCCTAGCCACCGGAATATATCGCCCACTCCGCTTATCGCTCACCCCGGGACGAAATCCCCATGCCACCACCCAGTTTCATGCCTCCCATTCCACGTCTGCTCTCCTGACAATTTACTAGCTTTAAGGTTGTTACAGGCGCACGGCACCTGTTAGTTGATCTATTGTCTCTAATCGAAGTCCCTTATCCAGGAACAATAGCTCGGGATTAATGCTCACGCATGATGCGCACCAATGATCTAACGCAGACTCCATCGAACACCAAAGTGGGTGGTTTTTCACTAACCATGAAATTGGGCGCGGACCAACCTGGTGGTTATCCACCGCTATACGGCGTAAATAACGACTCTGGCGGTGGTGGGCAGCCCTAGAGTGGCCGTCCCTGACTTAGGTCTACTGGTACCATCGTTGGTCGTCGGGCCGACGAATGTCATTCCTGCATCGTCTAGTGGCAATTACAACTCTAAACGCATGCACCACTCACCACTTCTGAAACAAGCATGCTGTCTGGGCATCTAATGCGCAAGTTACCGGCCGAGCCATAAAAGAAGCCGGGGACGCCCACCTGTTCCATCAACACCGACATGTGCCAGAAAGCCATATGGATCGGAAATAAACTTTGTCTGCTGGTTGGGAGTGGTGAGACTGCCCCATCTGTGATGGGTGCATGTACCTAACTTGGGCTGGTGGGGGCCTCATAGGCCCAGCATGTGATCCAGGGCTGTAACCGAAAGTCTATTCGTCGAAGGTAGCCCGGACAATAAACTATGTGGGTGGGGGGTCAGTGCAATCTTATCCCAGTGGTTTGTGCCAACAGAAGCTTGCGGGAAGCGAACGGTAGACTAAATGACCCGTGTTCCTTGATTTCTTTTTGTAGTCGCATTATTTGTTGAGCGAAACAGTGACCGCAATGTGGGCCAAAGTATAATATATTGTCATGTCTCAGCTTGCATACGTATGTTGCTACGCAGCTCGCCAACCTGTAGGCAACCGCCAAATACGAGGGGTCCATCAGTTGGCCCAGCGGCTTGTGGGTATTAAGGTTTAGTCCGGTGATCCTTCCCGGTTCCTGGACGAGATTAACTCCGCACCGAAGAAGGTGGTGTGGTAAGGTGCTTGATCAATCCGGACTAACCGTGGGAGGCCAGATCTGCATTAGAACATGATATTCTGATTCATGCATACCATGCATGGTGAATAGTGTGAGTGTGTCTGTGGGAACGAAAAAATATTATAAAACTCATACCAGGCCACTGCGTTAGATTTTGCGTGTGCATGAATTTAAAATTTGAGTTACGAGTTGCAGGTATCCAAGAACAGCCCTATGCGGAAAAGAACAAGCGTTTATGCATCATGATATATTACGCGTGCATTATGCAACGCATATGTAAGGAACTCGAAACAGTTTGATGCCCAACTCCGTAATAGTTTTTCGTCTGATGATTAATAAGCCGCACCTTTTCCGACCCATTACTTTGCCAGGATGGGCCCATGTACGTCCTTCACAAAGACTTATCAAATGAATAGTAGTGCACAACTAGCCAGCCAGCTGACGGTGCCTATTTATTCCATAATAGCTATTGCTTAGCATTGTTCCTTGATACCGACTTTAGGGTTTGTTTTATATGAACGGGATTGATGATTACGACTCTCATGCGTAATTAACCTTTAAGCTTAGATATTCCTGTCGCAGTCTCATAACCGGGCAGGAAATTTTTTAACCGGCAGATTGAAACCGTTGTAACATTCGCACGACATCCAACTAAGCAGGGAGGTGCGATTGACGATCTATTATTATTATAAAGGGATATGGAAATCTGCATGTTGTATGCATATTTTGCATGTTATCATCCAAACTTCCATCGTCCTATTGAATCAACATTGGCTTATAGTGTTGCAGTTCTCATGTGTTCTAGGAAGAGAGCGACACAGCTTCCACATGTACTCTCCTAGATTCCCCTAGTATTTATTAATCAAGCAACTTTCTCGTACGAGTCGATCGGACATGCACATCAAAATATGAACAACAAAGCAATTCGTTGAATGTCGAATCGGATACTCCTATTCTTTTTTCGCATATTTGCATGGAGCATAAAAAATCTTTCCATCGCTTACGGTTGTTGAGGAGGCCCCAATTAGCCCACCCCCACCACATCAAAACGGGGCAAAGATATAAAGTGCCACTTTAGGTTCCCACATCCAAGGATTCAAAAAGGGCTAATCCCTATTATATTTCCCTTCCAAAAAAAAAGCAACCCCTTGTAGTTTCGTTGCTTATTGCTCACATTATATGCCTTTGTCCTGATGATTATTATGCTGGCCATGAACCCGTGTCGAACATCGAAATCCCCGAATATTATGTAGGATATGTGAATATCGATGCTAAACTAGCGTCGCAGGAGTTATGTACATGTTGTTGTTTGGCGTAAAGTTCCTCTTTATCTGCTAACCAGGTGGCAGTAATACCAAGCTCGCTACTGATATACCGAGGCTCTGTTCCTAAGCAAGTCTGGTGATGCTTTCTAAATACTTTGTCAAGATATCTGATACATCACCTTGTAAATCCCTACTGCAACTACTGGGTAACAAAAAGTTCTTGGAAGCTTCGTCAAGAGTACCGGAGGCTAAATTGTGCATCCATCTCACATTTTGTAACACACCGCAATTGAGACCGACAAGGAATGAATGCGCGGCAAAACTTTAGGTGTTGAAAACACAATTTAGCCCAAATTTCAAGCTCGATGATTTTTGAAGAAAATAGAAGTACGCATGTCACTGCGCTTATTATTTTGCGTGGTTGTACATATTTACGTTGGTGCAAAATAAACTCTGACGCACTTCCGAATTGGGCACCATTTCTGACCGGCTCGGGGCCCGGCTATAAATTACAAGTTCCGCAACCCAATTTTCTTTCCTAGAAGAGCGGAATTTCGTGGCATACATTAGTCTGACGTGCCCAGCTATTCAGGTGGCATATTCCTCATCAATCTTCAGACAATCTATTGGTCAAGAAACTTGATTACCTCTGTGGGTGTGGTTTATAAACTAGTTTTAAAAATAGACTTGTTATGATGCCTAATTTTTCCGCTTCCCACCTATAACCATCGCAAAGAATGCGTCATGCATTACACCTGTTCCAGGCTAAACTTGTACTCGCATGAACAAAGAATTGCACCACCGTTGTACCCCAATCCCGTAGCAGTAATAAAGTCTCATCCCGGCCCTAGTGGGTGCTCGCTAAAAACAGCCAACTCGGAAGTGACGAGGGCTTCATAGTTCAAGATGTTAGAAGTTGTTCGTAAACGTAGATAGTTGTTTCAGTTCTTCAATTCACGCTTTCACATGAAGTCGACTGACAAGACCTGCATTATCTCCATCCTAACATGGCACATGCCAAGAATGCTATATAGCCGATTTCATAAACGGTTTGTTAGAGTTTTGCAGTGCTTTGTTATCAGATCGTATTGTTACCCAAAACTGGTCTAAACCTCTAGAAGGCCAGGAAAAATCACAAGATATTTGTTCCGCGCTGCTCCAGAAATATCTGTCTGTTCAATACTCTTCAAAGGTTAGCATTAATCCCCTTGAAGAGAGATATTCTATGATTAGATGGAATGCAATACCTGTGGTCTGAGCTTCCGCTCCTCAACTTATTATCAGTTCTCTACAGCACACCTATTAGCGGCTGCGCATAAAAAAAATATGAAAATAGGGTTTAGACAAGCCACCTTCTCATAATACCGAGTAGGGTCCATAATTTATGGGCGCTGCTTCCATTTAAAGGTTTAGTACCTTCACCAACATTATCTATTTTGAGGCTTGAAATTACATGGGTAGACAACAGAACCTCCAAATTATGCCTGTGTACGACACTACGGCATTCGGAGTTGTAAAGGCTAATTCCTCTACTCCGCGTATTTGCAAAATGCCAATATGATGGAAGAAGCCATACTGCAATTTTGCTCTTCGACTATTAAAGTTGCTTTTCACCTGCAATGGCCCCTGCCTACCCGAACAAGTTCGCTCAGACTGACCTATCTACCAAGCTCTAACGGGTATGCGGGAAAGCTAATTTAATATCGAGGCGTATGCTGTTTCAGGTAAATGTAGTGGTTCTTATAATCATAGTTGGGTAGTCTGCTGTTGTTACTGCCGACTTTTAGACATAATACTATGAAATAATCTCGATTAAGTTTGAAATCGGACGCAACTTGATTGATACGCATTTCGCTTATTTTCCGCCTGTACCCGACAACTAACTAAACAGCAAGCATGCATTGTGCCAAAAGCACCGACACCATGTAATTGCACAAAAGGGCACAAATTACCGACTTGGCCAAGAATTATAATCCGTGGAAAGTAGTTCACCAGGTTTGAATTAGTTCAAGACTATTTGACGTCGAGGGGAACTCCTCCTTAGAAAGCCTCCAAATACAGGTGATCGGCCTTCTAATGTGAAAACTTTACACAATGCGTTGCAATACTCGATGCTCTAGTTTTTTTCTGAATTTCACTTGCTGGCCTGAGAATGTGCATATTGTCGAGCATACACTCGCAGATAATTACATGGTTGAATCAGATTACGGGAAAAAAATTGGGTTCATCACATATTTGATGTCCACAAAGATGATATCGATAATCTTGTACGCCTTAGATGGGAACGATTGGCGACTACATACGAATCATTCGTATGCAATGTCAGTCGAATTACGAGAGGCACAAGCATGGGGCAGGAACAAAAGCGAGATTTGTTTCGCTACTTCATGCACACGGTGATCGAAAATAAACGACTCTTCACCACTTGTGTATTGGCAGAATCATATGGCCCCGAGTTATATCTCAATGGGTCTAAAATTTTCTGAGAAAATTTGGTCACATGTCATTGTATCACGCGGCATCAGATTAGTGCCAAAGTCATCGCTGAAGCCTATTAGTGTGAATCAATGATAAGTCCCAGAAGCGTCAACTTGGCACGTAGATGCCTCTGGTTGTTTCGCAGATCTAACTCGTCGTCGTCACTTACGCTCACCACTTCTGCTTTGCTCACCAACTTGTTTCAGTCGTGCAAGTCCTGTGGAATCAAATTGCAAACCAAAGATCCCAAAAAACCAGGGTATTACATACTCGACTCTGGCAGCTCGAATGGTGGCAAAGTTCATATCAAGAAAGAGGATGAAGTCTTCAATAAATATGTGAATAATCTCTCTCCGGATGATCAGAAACTATTAATCAATGACTTTTCAAAGGTGCACCAAGTCGGAACTGATCACTTGAAAGCACTCACAGACCCTAAATCAGTATCCTTAGAACTCAAGAACGCGTCAGAGAAGAGAAAGTTCAAACTAGACGAAGACACAAATGCTATTGAGTGTACCAGATGCAGAGATGCTACATATCGGTCAAACTTTAGGGACCTTTCTCAAACCGAATATCCTGTGGAAACAATAGATACCGTTCTCGGACCTATCCCACTTGACGGGAAGATTGTGTATGTGATGAGTGCGCAGGACTTTCCCATGACCTTGGATCCAAAAGTTTTCCAGTTCAGATCTCCTGCCAACATTAAATTTCTCATAAACAAGTCAGATTTGTTATTCAAGAATAATGAACTAAATCTCAAATATGGGCTCACATTTGTACAAGATTATCTTCATTTCAAGTATGGAGTTCCTAAAGAAAACGTCATGATCGTCAGTGGTTTAATCAACTGGAACATCAAGAAGGTTATCGATTTCATTGTCGATGGGAGTTACTTGGTTGGAAACGTCAACAGTGGAAAATCAACAATCATCAAGTCAATCCTCTACTATTTGAGCACGCAAAAGAAGAAAAATCGCTCGTTGATGTCCCAAAAAGAAAGAACTAGATTGGAAAAAGAGCAAGACAAATTGATGAATATTAGGGATACCGAAACCGTAAAGAGCAGATCAAAATTAAGAAAAGAGATGAGGGAATTCGAAGCATTTTTCAGATCCAAGGTAGGTCCGGGTGTGTCCTATATACCTGGATTCACCCGCGGATTCATTCAAATTGATCTTGAAGGAGTTAACAAAACTATTTACGATGTTCCTGGATTTGTCAAGACATTCCCAGGCAAGGAGAAGGAATCACACGGTTTATTTAGATCAATTTCCTCCACAAAATTGATCAAGCAACTTACCAAAGGTGCTAAGGTCTTCGAAAAGGGACTCTATAATTCCAAATACCATACCATCAAGAACGGCCAGTGCTTGACGATGGGTGGTGTCTTCTTTCTCAATTTTCCAGAGCAGTCCATGTTTCAGATCCGGAACTGTATCAATTACGATTACAAGGTATTCAATAACTTCTCTAAGGCAGTCCATGTCAGCTCGCACCTTGTTGACTACCCGGGCATGGAGAAACAGTTTCTAGTCAACCACGACAGACAGAGTATTCAAAATATGAATAGGTTCATTGTTCCACCATTCTACGGCTCCATAGATTTGGTCATTCAAGGCGTGGGACACATTAATATTGTTCCAACTGGAACCAAGGCAAGCAACCAGCCTCTTGTATTGTACTTAATTCCCGGGGTGGAAGCAATCATCAGGCAGCCCATCACCAAGTATATTGCCAAAACATTCACCGGAAGAGATGCAAATGGTAATCCTTTGAGGAAGGAAAATTACTTACAGAAGAGTACTTTTGCTCTCCAAAGATACAGTGCGAAGGAGCCATTTTATTCGAGATTGATTGCAAGTGATCCACGAGAGTTGAACCATTTACTCGAGAATGCGGAGCTTGATGCTGAAGTAAAAGAGCAGATTATTTCCAGAGACTACGAAAGCATCGCCAAGTGGAAAAGCCTACTTGGAGGCAGGCGCTCGGAATTTGGTGAGAGCACAGAAATTGGCCCCAACAACAAATACGATTATTGGGTTGAACAGTAATGGACAAGAACGGACGAATTGTTCTTGTTTAGGAAATAAGGAGTTCTGTGGCGAATGATGGTGGAGCGAAAGCTGTCCATTCACTCCTCAAACCTTGGAAGTATCCGTGCGTTGGCTTCTGTTGCTTGCGTTAACCCCGATGTGGGTAATGAAGCCCGCGCCGTGCATCAGGCAGAGCTAAAACTCAGTTTCAGCATGGCCGCGCGTTTAGCACAACCCACCTTGGTCCCATTTAACCCGTTCCGTCATGGAACGATCGTGAAACGGAATCACTTGTACATAGTGTGGTCCATGGACCACCGGCCTGGCGAACCAGAAGTTTGACACCAAGACAATGTCGCTTGTAAATAGTTACGTAAAAATAGCATGGAGAACCAGATCGAAGACTATTTGGTAAAGTGTGCGTTATGTGTGTAAAGTGCACCCCCAACGGGGCATGGAACGCGACCGTTCAGGACATCGGTGCAGCGCATAAACGACGCTATCCGAAGGGGGCACCACGCACAGGGGCTACGTGCATGGCATAACCGACGCGACTGGCGGGCAGGCGATCACCGGCACCAACCGTTTCCGGGACCGTCGCACCCCTGCCGAAGGTCCAGCCTCTGTCAACCCATGCCCACTGACTAGAAACCCTACCATGGCGCCTCCCCCTTGCCTCCCTCACTAAACAAGGCTTCCTCCCGCCTCAAACGTCAACGCGCCCCGCCATCTCGCAGCCCCCCTTTGTATATGTATTGGTGCGCGCACCCCCGATTTGCTCGCGCCGCAAAATCTAAACAAATAATACCAACAATATAATCATCCCGATTTGTGCTGCATCTGCCGTGTTTCAGTTAATCAGCCTTATAGACATCGCCATCTGCCAGCTTGTCCCGCCGTGTGCTTCGTGTCTGATTGTCTTTTTCTCGTTTCCACCGTCCCAGCCTTGTCCTGGCTCCAGTCACCTTCTTCGCTCGTTCCTCGTCTATCGTTGCCCACTGAGAACAATCGTCTCCATCCACTCGCTATATCTTACCCCAGAATCCACCATGTTGAGAAGCCAGAGCATCTCCAACCTTAGCGACCATCGCAAGTCCAAAACAGGCGGGCTCTTCAGTGGATTGCGGTCCAAGAAACTGTCAATGTCAGATCTTCACTCAATTGTCTCAAGCGGCAAGAAGCTGTCAATGTCAGATCTTCACTCTATTGTGTCTGGCAAAAAAACCAGGCCTTTGAGCACCACTGGCGCTGCTTCGCTCAACTCGTCGAAGCCTGACTACAAGCCCAAACTCTCGCCTATCTCCCACAGCTCGTCGGCCGCCCAACAGAGGTTGAGCGTCCTGGGAGAGAACAAGGAAAACATCCCCACCGCAACAGCGAGATACAAGTCGTTGAAGTCCCGCTCTAGCGCCCCCAACTTGTCAGCCATCACCCACTCCAAGCCTTCGAAGAACAACAGGACCTCAGTTTTGCTTGGGGGAGTGCCCATCTCCAAGCCCATCATTCACGCCGACAGCTTCTCGGAGTCGATGCAGTCCCAGTCTGTGAACTCATCGCCCATCACCCCGGAGACCGTCAACACTGTCGACTCGCTCTTGGACCTGACATCCATTCAGATCTACGACTTCGAAAATAACCCCGATTCCATTGATCACGATACGGACATTTCAGATACTACCTCCTTCACCACCTTATCGTCGTCTGTGGACCTTGACGAGAAGAAATCTGGATCTCGCCATTCGAGTGCGTTGGAGGTTCTACCACACATTTCATCACAAGACCTCAAGACTGTCAACATGAAGCCACGTCCCCAACATCGCACCACCCGCCTTTTTGATGTCGAGGACTTTGTCAAGTTGATGTACTCGGCAAACGGACCTCTCGAAATGGGCAAGTTGCCGTTGAACGACAGAGACTCCACCAAAATCGAATTGCAAGAAAAGGCCCAATTGCTATCCAAATTGAACACAGAAAACGAGTACAGCACATCCTTGACATTCCTTGAAAACGTGGAGTTATTCTCGATCACCACTGACACTTCTAAAGCAAAAGCATCGTTTGAGGCTTCAGTCAACCAGATGGACTTCCTACTGGTATTGAAGGACGACCCTTACAATGACATTTCGGAGGATAACGAACTTTTTATTTAATGGTGAAAGAACTCTTTCAATTCTGGGACATGTTTGGCATGGATTGTGTATTATATTTATATTTTAATGGATTTTATGAGACCTTCAATTTGTTGTAGAAGAAATATATGCAAAATATCTGTAAGTTAGTTTCACCCTCTTGAAGAAGCAAAAAAGTAATTGCGATTTCTGTGGATCGAACACAGGACCTTCAGATTAACTGTGACTGAATCTCTTCAGTCTGACGCTCTCCCAACTGAGCTAAAACCGCAAATCGAACCCACGCCGGGAGTCGAACCCGGAATCTTTTGATTAGAAGTCAAACGCGTTAACCATTACGCTACGCAGGCATCTTTTTGTTCGTAAAAAGTAAGTTTCAACCTTACCATTCAATTTGTTTGATTAGTAAGCAATTATTAATCACAAATTAGAGAACATGGGCTTTCTTCTCGTCCAACCACTATTTTACTCCAAGTTACTTACAAAATATTTTTGTTTTACGAAGGAGTTGATCCATGAACCAAGCTGCCAAAATCAACAAAAATTGCAAAAATCATTTGACCATAATCTACCTCTGGTTTGTGTGCTTCACTAGGTAAGGAGCCTTACCCAGGCAGTACTGGGTTAAAATGCAGCAAATAGTTCATTTAGAGTTTAATATTAGAATTTACGTCATTTTCTAAGAACAATATCTCTAGTCAGCTTACAACAGCTATCAGTACTATGCCAGACTTGAACGTATTTTTCCTTGTAAACATTTATGGCTCTTCTGTCCTCAAAATCCCTGAGACCAGGTCATCATCATCCCTCCTCTTATCCAAAAGATCTTTTTCTTGCCCAAACTACCAGAACAGTGCATAGAATTTTGGGCCATGTGACTTTATTAATTTTACCTGCTACACATTTATCATCATGATATTAAGTCTAACTATATACTTATTGCAATGAAAACACACCTTCAATTCACCGTTTTTGATAGATGAGGTCAAATCTTTATTAAAATAATTCTTTATTAGATTTTTATTTTGCATCTTGGTGTAAACCGTATGGAACTCCTTGTAGAAGCAAATCATGTTAGCTGTTATTTTGTATTAATTGTGGATTAGGTTATTCATCCATTTTGGCTGTACTTAAATATGATCCGATTCTTGCTTGACCCAGTTGGACACCTGAAATGATTGCGCACAATGATTATATGTCATTGGATATGAATAGTTACCTTAACCTTAATCAATTGTGCTTGTATACCAAATCAGAAATTTTGGGGGGGTAAGTCATATAATCTATCTACTGTATTTTTCATTTTTGTAGAAAAATTTATTAAAATTCGCAATCTTTTATCCGAAATTAAAATTTAACCTTTTCAGGAAACAGAGTGCTAGCTGAAACTAGTTCTTTTGAAACTCACCTGGTAACAAGGTTAGCGTCAGATTAATATAAAAATACCAGCATCAATGAGACAAAACTAAAAGGCCGAGTAGGGTTGACAATTATACTCAACTATCATCATTGAATATTTTATGTACGTCGGTACTTAGATAGATTTAGATATGAGACTGGGTACAAATACAGTGTTTCCAAAGTACATTCGAACCCTCGGCCCGGAATTGTTCGTAATACGGGCAAGCCAAATTTCATAATAGGGGCCGGAACTTTTCATACTTGGGCCAGCATATTCATACCTCAAAAAAAAAATGTAAGCCCCCCACAATTGAGGTCATTCGTGTAGCATACATCTAGAGAATCGTGCTTAAATGTAATCGAAAACAAGGCCAAAAGAACCTTTCATGATTTCTCTCCCTATTTTATCTAGAATAATCGCTTTTCTCTACACAATTCAATATGTTCACTGGCATGTCTACAAAATCCTTCATAGCTTTCAATAGAGATTTTACTTGTGGCATCTTTCACCTTTGGAGTTAATTGCTCCTTTTTACTTAGGTTAGAACGTTTTACTTTAGACTTGCATACTGACCAAAATTCTTCTATAGCATTTAATGCTGGAGAATAAGGAGGTAAATAGACTAACTCCAATCCGCTCAGAGCAACTAATAGCTGAATATCACGACGTTTGTGGATAGCAGCATTATCAAGAATCAAGTACTTCATTTCCTTTAGTTCCTCGTTCATTTCTATTTTCTTGATGACGCTTTTGATGAATAAACTTATGTGATTAGCTGTAGTACCTCTAGCCACAGGTTGACTTACAGTAGAGTCTAACTTTCTC